>NC_134845.1:85320561-85677061 GCF_965363235.1 Mytilus galloprovincialis | reverse complement strand
AAGCGAAGCTTGTTTATGATCATATTAAGATAATATCTAGAAGTAAATTATGTAAAAAAAAACTATCCTTTTTCGTATACTACTTATTTAAACGGACTATTTTTTTCAATTAACATAACATACACTCTGCAGTTAAAGTTAAGATTTCCTAAACCATCCTGAATTTTTCACAAATTTGGACAGAAGCTTCTTACAGAACTAGTCAAAAGATAATATTTAGAGGAAAATTTTAAATTTTTTTCCCCTATTTTTGGTTGGCCTGCGACTCACAGCAGAAGACGGCGAGACACAGGATTCTGAAAAACCCTTAAAATATGATAACTAAATACTCACTGATTTTCTAGTAAGTATTACCATAACTTTTGATCAGTTGACCATATTACAACATTGCTTTAACAGTTAGTAAATAGGTTTAAAAAATCATTTTAAAATCAGTTTTGTAGCTCAAACACTTATTTGTTATATTTGTAAAATTTTAACATACCTTCAGCTGAAACTTCAGAAAATAATAGGAGATATGACACTACTTAAAATTAAATATCACGGTATTTATCCTGGTTGTATGATATACCATTATCATTTAAATATTAAGTACATAATTTTGATCATTAAATAAGCTACGATGAAGTATGGTAATTTGGTGTCTGGTGGAGAGTTGGCCATCATACCACATCTTCTTATTTTTGCCTTTTTATCTAAAGTATCTGAGATAATCAATATCATTCATTTTTCAAGGGTAAAATTACGAGGGTCTAGATTGGGTCTACCGACTACAGAATTACGAGGTTCTCGATTGAGTCTACCGAACACAGAATTACGAGGGTCTCGATTGAGTCTACCGAACACAGAATTACGAGGGTCTCAATTGGGTCTACCGAACACAGAATAACGAGGGTTTCGATTGGGTCTACCGAACACAGAATAACGAGGGTCTCGATTGGGTCTATCGAACACAGAATTATGGGAGTAAAATATAAGGTTTAGAGAAAAATGGACAAAAAAGAATAGCAATTAATGTGGTTCGATATTTAAAAGACCAAAGAAAAAACAGCAACATTAAATAATAAGACCCGATCGGGTATCGTCATAGGAAATCATTACTGTGGATCCATTGTTGTAAGAAAACAACCAGTAACAATTTTAAGGAGAACAATTCGGTGCTATTAAAAATTCTCAATCACACAGTTGTGCATCTTGCCCTTAGCAAAAGTTTGGGTTTAATAACATGAATATCGTTTATAAAGGAAATCAGACAAAGTTTCGGGTGTATATTTTTTATACTTCAAAGTCCTCTCTGATCAAATACCTGATAAACCTTCATTATTCTTTTTTCGTGTCCTTTAAGACTTAAGCTCCTCAAGTATCAATAAAATTTTGTCTTCAATTTTATGGTGTCTTGATTGATGGTCTCTGATAAAAGTATATCCAGAAAAGTGGGTCATTTATTAAGTGATATTTTCGTTTTCTTAAAACATTTTATAATCCACAATTGGTGCATTTAAGAAGTGTATGCAATAAATGACGTCATTATCAAACACTGACCACCTAGCTCATTATGCTCTCAGTGACTAGCAGTATCGAAAACAGTAAAATAACAAAAATACTGAACTAAGAGGAAAATTAAAAACGGAAAGTCTATAGTCAAATGTCAAAATCAAAAGCTGAAACACATCAAACGAAGGGAAAATAACTGTCATATCATTAACTAGGCATTTATGTAGAAAATGGTTGATTAAACCTAGCGTGATTGCTAACTAAACGTCGCACATGCATGACCGTCTCATTACTTTCGGGAACGAAAATAAAACTTTATAAAACTTAAAAGTAATTGAGATTATCAACTCCCTCATTTAGGATTCAGATATACAATTAAAAAACTATTTAATTTCAATTGTTCGTTTGTCCATCTAATTGTAATAATAACAATTTGTATAACTAAAAAAAATAGATTGTGATAAATGTGTATGGTTAGCTCGTACTGGACCATACGCGTATACTCATACGGTCCGACCGTACGCGTATGGTTGGTCCGCACGAGTATACGTATACCGTCCGGATCGTACGCGTACGTTCCAAATAATCATATGGTCTGGAACATTTACATGATATTCAACTTTAATTAAGTGATTAAAGGGCACTTGTTGCAAAGATAAGTAGGGTTTAATATCTACATTAATCATCGAAGATGATCATGACAAAGTCCACAACACGTGGTCATAGAAAATTTATGAAAGCCACAGCAAATAACCTACATGTATTTGCTATACAAATTATATTTGTACACCCTTGCTTTCATTTTGTTATCTTTAAGTTGTTTACGATGCAAAAACATATAAAGCTAATACGGGTTATAAGAAGGCTAATTTCTAACAATTAACTAGACTTTTTTGGAAATAATTGAAAATAGAAAAACGTTCGGATCATTTTTAGAGAATTATTAATAATATTTTGTTCATGGGCAATTATAAGAATTTGATATCATCCTTAGTATATATGTTATGCTTGGTCTGATACCAAACTGTATCAATTTATTTGAAAATATGAAGTCAAGTTATAAACAGTATTATATTGTTAAATGCACTGTTTCTGAGAAATGCTCACATTATTAAGTGATCTTACTGTAACGTTTATGGGTCATCGTAAATTTCCCTATTTCTATTTTTAGATACTATATATAACTATAGTTGTCCGGTCACTTTTTCGCGGGGATCGTTTTTCTCGTGCTTGGAACTCAATGTCCAGACTTGGATATTTAAACCTCGTCAGGGCAGTGTTTCCCCAAGCATTTCGGGGAACATTTTATGAAATACAGCGCCAGATTGATAGACCCTGCTACTTACTACTTGTAAGAGTACCACATGGGCTATCCTCTATGAAGACCGTGCACACCCCGTCTGCAGATGAGACGCCTAGGGCAGGCAGGTTCCTCCTCACACCACAGGTTGCAATTTGACTTGCTCTACAGGAACTCCTAATTTCTTAATTATGCTGAGTGTTTCTCAAGGGTCAAATGTTTTGTTATTGAATTTATTCTATTATATTAAATATCAATCATTTGAAAGTGACTTCTGTTTTGTGCCAGTATGATGTATTTGGACTATGCTTTGGTTTACACATAGATACCCCTCTTATCACATATACTAACATTTCATTATTAGAGAGTAGGTATGGATCCATAATGCCCAATTTCATTGGGGACTTTGTGAATTGTGATATTATATTTGAGTGTAACTATCAAGAGAGTTACATCAGAACTAAGAAAACATTGCATCTATAAGGATTTGTTTCATTCCCATACCAACAGGAAATTATATGCATCTTTACATACTTACAACTCCCGTTAGCGCCATGTGTCGCCTAGGGCAGGAATATCTTTACATACTTACAACTCACGCTAGCGCCATGTGTCGCCTAGGGCGGGAATATCTTTACATACTTATAACTCCCGTTAGCGCCATATGTCACCTAGGGCGGGAACATCTTTACATACTTACAACTCCCGTTAGCGCCATGTGTCGCCTAAGGCGGGAATATCTTTACATACTTACAACTCCCGTAAGGGCAATGTGTCGCCTAGGGCGGGGAAATCTTTACATACTTACAACTCCCGTTAGCGCCATGTGTCGCGCAAATATATGTTTATACCAGGAGACAATTACATCGCCCCTAGTTTTTTGGTGGGGTTCGTCTTGTTTATTCTTTAGTTTTCTATGTTGTGTCTTGTGTGCTGTTGTTTGTTTGACTTTTTTTCGTTGTCAGTTTGTTTTAGATTTATGAGTTTGACTGTCCCTTTGGTATCTTTAGTTCCTCTTTTACAGATTATAATAAACCACCAATAAAAACCTTCAAAAAGTATGTATACATAATGGGACAACAATTAACAGTAACACAGCACTAAATTTACACAACTTCAAAGACAATATTGTGTGTATAAACTTTGTTAACATCTTAAGTCATATCATGGTTTGCATATACACATGAAATCAATAAAAAATTCACCCCACAAATAAATATAGATCCACAGTGCTAAATTATCCAAATTTCCTTGAATAAGTTTATAATATCCCCGAAAATATAAGAACATATATATATGGTGACTTATCAATTTGCACTATCTTTTGGTGCAAATAAAGGCATATTAATCCTACTCTTTTTGAAAATAAAATCAATTATCCCCGAAATGTATGCTGCATTGCTTTATGTTTTTAGTAAAATTGCTGGTAAAGTTGTTGGATGTTTACTTTTTGTGAACATGCTGTTGATTTTAAGGAAATTGTAACTATAGAACGAAAAAGTCAAAGGAAATGATGATGGTCTCCTAATATTGAACGGACATCTAAGAATGCGCTCTTTGTGTTCCTATGCTACATAAACACAATTTTGATCGCTGTATCCCCATTTGTGACATTTTTACTTGTTATATAGGTTTAAGATGGTTAGTATCGTTTTCAATATGATGGAAATTTATGCGACTGTCATTCAAGAGAGGGACGAAAGATACCAAAGGGACAGTCAAACTCATAAATTCAAAACAAACTGACAACGCCATGGCTAAAAATGAAAAAGACAAACAAACAACAGCACACACGACACAACATAGAAAACTAAAGAATAAACAACACGAACCCCACCAAAAAAACTAGGGGTGATCTCAGGTGCTCCAGAAAGGTAAGCAGATCCTGCTCCACATGCGGCACCCGTCGTGTTGCTTATGTGATAACAAATCCGGTAAATAGTCTAATTCGGTAGGTTATATTCATGAAAGGGAAGGGGATTTTAGATACGGCGTAAGGAACATATCCGATATCATTTGTGAAACGGTTTTCCATAACGGTCAACCAACTCGTGATGGCGTCCGTAAAATTTACGAAGGGATGATTTCAACTTCACCATTTGGAACTCTTGGTTTAATAGCTTCCTTGTAAGTTTTGTTTTCAACCGACCCTCATTGTCAATTTCTAGATGTAAGTCAAGATATGAGGCCGACTTAACTGTATCTGTAGTATCCTTTATCTCTAGCTCGATTAGATAGATGCGTTCCACATAGTCACCAAATTTTGAATTATTTAGTGAAAGAACATCATCTATATAGCGAAAAGTGGAGTTAAAAGATATTGCTAACTTCTTATCTTTCTTCCTAAGAAGTTCCTCCATGAAGTCAGCCTCATAATAATAAAGAAACAAGTCGGCAAGTACAGGGGCACAGTTTGTTTCCATTGGAATGCCGACAGTCTGTTAAAAAACACGTCCTCCGAACGTAACAAATATGTTGTCAATCAAGAAATCAAGCATCTTGATAATATCAGTTTAAGAAAATTTTTCGATCGAATCAGAGTGATCCTTTACAGAGTAGGATTTATCCCTCCCTAAGACAAGATACTTGTATCTACGTTGGCCATTCTTTTTTACGAAGCAAAGCAATACCAAATCTTTCAATTTGTCTTTTAGTTTGGAATGTGGAATACTAGTGTACAGAGTAGAAAAGTCAAATGTTTTAATACTGTTACAAGATGAAAGAGAGTTAGATTGTATGTACTCTAAAAGATCTTTGGAATTTTTAAGTATCCACATCTGATTCAAGCCCCTCTAAAATAGGCAGTTTCACAATAACTTTGAATCCCGTCTTTGATTGCTGATAAAATAGATGTTAATAATTTAGAAAGAGGTTTCGTGGAGCACTTGGAAGACCCAGCAATATACCGTTGTTTGTAAGGACACTTATGTAGTTTAGGTATCCAATACAGTGATGGCAGATCCAGTTCTTCATCTTTGGTTGAAATTCAAAAGGAACACAGAACAGACCTATGATTATCCAGGATTTCCTCTTTGGTAAGAGTCGTGAGGGTATATGTTGAGTTTCCAAGTGAATTGTCAATACCTAATTCGTTTATCAAGCAGTTAATGTAATGAGTTTTACATACAAAAACGATGTTGTTTGGGGCTTTATCTGCGGGAACAACAACATATTTGTCATGGAGGTAGGATATGTGTTTTGCGACATTTGGGTCTTTAAAGATTGACGTAGCATGACCATTGATAGACCCATTCAGTTTCTTAATTCTGATTTGTATCAACGACCTCACTACCTTAATCCATTCGGACAGAGTGTCTACGTCTTCTTTCTCGCGCTTAGCCCATTGCCTGGCATAATCCTCAACCGAATCCATCAAAATTTTAAAGTTGTATTTCCAATTGATGGATTTAGGCTCACGATATTTCGAACCTTTCGATAACACATTTCGTAGAGAAGTGTTATTAACAATGTTGAGGTCACCGGTAATAACGTGGGAAGTTTAGCTTGCTATACAATTATGCTCAATCTACCATTTTCTTCATAAAAAAATCCTGTACCAATTCAGGACTATGACAATTCGTTTAATTTGTTTGAGCTTTTGATTTTGACATCAAACCACAATGTGGAAAACATAGAACCACAACAACGATTAAATTGCAATCATAATTCACATGTGTATATCTTTATTTGACGAAAACATCCTTCCTTAGGCTTTTACTTTACAGCCGTCCTCGTGTCGTTCTTACTATTTGAACCAAGCAGCTGAAATAAATGATATAATAGAGATTAACAAAATTGTAATTTGTTTCATGTCACCTCAAAAACGTTTAATTTTATCCCCGGATCAGATCGTGTAATGTTAAATCAGTACCAGGAATATGACAGTTGTTATCCATTCGTTTGATGTGTTTCAGCTTTTGATTTTGACATTTGATAAGGGACTTTCCTTTTTTGTATTTTCCTCGGAGCTCAGTTTTTTTGGTGATTTTACTGTTGAATCCTAGCGAGGGATGAACAAAAAAAAAAATAGAAAATTTGCAGATTTAACATTGTTGTGGTGATATTTACATATACTTTCTATTTACCTTTGCAAAATTCATCATCCTCATCACTGCCATCCGCACAATAAACTTCCTTTCCATCACACAAAGATGAGAAAGGAAAACAATGGATACCATCTCTACATTTAGTGAAGCCAGATGCACAATTTCTCTCTACAATGAAAGAACTATTCTGATTAAAGAAAATGATTAGATTTCTTTTTTAAAACTAAACATAGTATGGAAATGATGTGTAGGAAAATCGATTATTTTAACGATATTTAATAACGATAAATACAATCACAGTGGTGTAACCTGTGTAAGAGGGTTTAACTAAATGATATAACGATAAGTACAATCATAGTGCTGTAATCTGTGTAAGAGGGGTTTAACTAACTGATAAAACGATAAATACAATCATAGTGGTGTAACCTGTGAAAGAGGGTTTTAACTAAATGAAATAACGATAAGTACAATAATAGTGGTGTAACCTGTGTAAGAGGGGTTTAACTAAATGATATAACGATAAGTACAATCATAGTGCTGTAATCTGTGTAAGAGGGTTTTAACTAAATGATATAACGATAAGTACAATCATAGTGGTGTAACCTGTGTAAGAGGGTTTAACTAAATGAAATAACGATAAGTAGAATCATAGTGGTGTAACCTGTGTAAGAGGGTTTAACTAAATGAAATAACGAAAAGTACAATCATAGTAGTGTAACCTGTGTAAGAGGGTTTTAACTAAATGAAATAACGATAAGTACAATCATAGTGGTGTAACCTGTGTAAGAGGGTTTAACTAAATGAAATAACGATAAATACAATCATAGTGGTGTAACCTGTGAAAGAGGGTTTTAACTAAATGAAATAACGATAAGTACAATCATAGTGGTGTAACCTGTGTAAGAGGGGTTTAACTAAATGAAATAACGATAAATACAATCATAGTGGTGTAACCTGTGAAAGAGGGTTTTAACTAAATGAAATAACGATAAGTACAATCATAGTGGTGTAACCTGTGAAAGAGGGGTTTAACTAAATGAAATAACGATAAGTACAATCATAGTGCTGTAATCTGTGTAAGAGGGGTTTTAACTAAATGATATAACGATAAGTACAATCATAGTGGTGTAACCTGTGAAAGAGGGTTTTAACTAAATGAAATAACGATAAATACAATCATAGTGGTGTAACCTGTGAAAGAGGGTTTTAACTAAATGAAATAACGAAAAGTACAATCATAGTGATGTAACCTGTGTAAGAGAGTTTTAACGATATTTAATAACGATAAATACAATCATAGTGGTGTAACCTGTGTAAGAGGGTTTAACTAAATGAAATAACGATAAGTACAATCATAGTGCTGTAATCTGTGTAAGAGGGTTTTTAACTAAATGATATAACGATAAGTACAATCATAGTGGTGTAACCTGTGAAAGAGGGTTTTAACTAAATGAAATAACGATAAATACAATCATAGTGGTGTAACCTGTGAAAGAGGGTTTGAACTAAATGAAATAACGAAAAGTACAATCATAGTGGTGTAACCTGTGTAAGAGGGTTTTAACTAAATGAAATAACGATAAGTACAATCATAGTGCTGTAATCTGTGTAAGAGGGTTTTTAACTAAATGATTTAACGATAAGTACAATCATAGTGGTGTAACCTGTGAAAGAGGGTTTTAACTAAATGAAATAACGATAAATACAATCATAGTGGTGTAACCTGTGAAAGAGGGTTTTAACTAAATGAAATAACGATAAGTACAATCATAATGGTGTAACCTGTGTAAGAGGGTTTAACTAAATGAAATAACGATAAGTACAATCATAGTGCTGTAACCTGTGTAATAGGGTTTAACTAAATGAAATAACGAAAAGTACAATCATAGTGGTGTAACCTGTGTAAGAGGGTTTTAACTAAATGAAATAACGAAAAGTACAATCATAGTAGTGTAACCTGTGTAAGAGGGTTTTAACTAAATGAAATAACGATAAGTACAATCATAGTGCTGTAACCTGTATAAGAGGGTTTAACTAAATGAAATAACGAAAAGTACAATCATAGTAGTGTAACCTGTGTAAGAGGGTTTTAACTAAATGAAATAACGATAAGTACAATCATAGTGCTGTAGCCTGTGTAATAAGGTTTTAACTAAATGAAATAACGCTAAGTACAATCATAGTGGTGTAACCTGTGAAAGAGGGGTTTAACTAAATGAAATAACAATAAGTACAATCATAGTGCTGTAGCCTGTGTAAGAGGGTTTTAACTAAATGAAATAACAACATGATCGATGTGTATCGACAAAGAATCGTAATCTTGAGTTAGATCCTTTACTAATTGAATGAGTGCAAATGATCGGCATAAAAGAATACAATCGTTGTCGTTAGTTCGAACAATAAAATGCAACTATTCATTATTACTTTCTAAATTGTTAGTTAGTTAGCATGACATACGTTATTGGGTTAATAAATAAGTTTTTATAAAATATGAAAAAGTAAGATCACAAAAATACTGAACTCAAAGGAAAATCCAATCGGAAAGTCCATAATCACATAATCACATGGCAAAATCAAATGACAAAACACATCATAAAACGAATGGACAGAACTGTCATATTCCTGACTTGGTAATATTGTAAAACAGAAATTATTCTCCTTCTTGCAAAGCTTGAATTCCGTGCTGGTATTTGGCATAACGTTTTGTCTTGTATACCGTGCTGGTATTTGGCATAACGTTTTGTCTTGTATACCGTGCTGGTATTTGGCATAACGTTTTGTCTTGAATTCCCTGCTGGTATTTGCCATAACGTTTTGTCTTTTTTTTGTTATATCCAATCTTTTACGTTTGTATTATGTTTTAACCTTCTAAATACCTGGTATCGAGCATTGCTAAAGATTATCTTCCCTTCTTTTCGTACAGAATGCAATGTATTTTTGTCATAAGAAACATGCAAAGGCCATTAACAGTGAAGTATCGACGACTTTTATTATTTGTTTTTTCGTTTATTTTCATGTTGAACATAGGCTTCTGTAGTCTCTTTAATATTTCCGAAAGATGATTGATTTTGCCATTTTAAACATCTGTTTTGTCTCTATAATCTTTTATGTTTTGTTTTACAAAACTCATACCTTTGCAGAAATCTTCATTTTTATCGCTTCCATCTGGACAAACGTGCCTCAGTCCATCACAAAGGGACACATCGGGGAAACAATGAATACCATCCCTACATTTAGAGTGCCCCGAAGCACATGCATGTACTGTAATGAAACGTTTGTAATTGTAGCAACAGTTTCCTGAATTACTGAGACCAAGTGCGACGTTGCTAATTTAAAGTTTTCGTTTGAATGGTTTTACCCTTGTAATTTTGGGGCCCTTTATAGCTTGTTGTTCGGTGTGAGCCAAGGCTCCGTGTTGAAGGCCGTACATTGACCTATAATGGTTTACTTTTATTAATTGTTATTTGGATGGAGAGTTGTCTCATTGGCACTCACACCACATCTTCCTATATCCATTATCATTTTTAAAATTTTTATTTACTTGATTTCACTTATGACAATATATGCCTTAACTACTGAGTCTAAGTGCAACGTTGGTGATTTAAGTTTTTCTTAAAGTTGCATCATTATTTTTAACATTTTGATTAACCTCATCAAAATTTTATTAAAATGTAAACAAACTGCTGTGTTGAATGAGATATTCTGATATGACGTGCTTCTTTCGCTTTTGTAAACAACATCGTGACAAAATTCTCGATATATCTATACTTAGCGCAGACTCAGAGAGACATAATATTGGATGTTACAATATACCTCCCACGTAAATCCACATGTGTCCGAGACTATTTACCAACGCTTTACCGATAAATTGAAATAAGACTACAAAAACTTTAATTCTTATTTGAATGCATAATAGAAAAAAAATTAGAAATCTACAAATCAAAATAGAGTAAAATTCAGCTAAAGTTCATGATTGTTTTGGTGCATTTAAGTCATTTCAAAATATGACGTCATACATATGAAAATGCTGAAGCTGGAGGTTTTTCTGTAACCATTGAAATTCGTATACTATTACATTGAAATGATTCTTTGTAGTAGGTGCTGTTTTATTATCTATTCTAATGCATTATTCGCATGTTTACAAATTTCAGCAAGTCAACATGGCTGCTCCTTAGATACGAAATGCCATCTTAGGATTTGATCATAAATTACGAGAAAAACATTAAGATTACAAATAACAAATGTTCGGTTTAAGAATTAAAAGAATAAAGTTGATTTTTTTCTAGCGGTTATTTACGAAGTAATTCCTGCAAGCTACAGCTAGATTTATTAGAAAAAAGTAAAAACACAAAAATACTGAACTCCGAGGAAAATTCAAAAAGGAAAATCAAAAATCAAAAGGCAAAATCAAAAGTAAAAAAACATCAAACGAATGGATAACAACTGTCATATTCCTGACTTGGTACAGGCATTTTCTAATGTAGAAAATGGTGGATTGAACCTGGTTTTATAGCTAGCTAAACCTCTCACTTGTATGACAGTCGTATTAAATTCCATTACATTGTCAACGATGCATGAACAAAACAAACATACTCATAGAGTAAAAAATGTCAAAAGTTTAAGCTTTGTCTAACAGGGAGTAAAAAAGAACAGCAGCACATACGGCATTCCCACCCTCGCTTCAGTTTTTAAATAACCGTATTTCTCCTATAAGAATTGAAATAATTCATGAAAGGCATACAATTGTTGGAAATTAACACATGACCTGGGGCGTGATATTCGAATTTTATCCTAAGAGTTAGAATGGTTAGCGAGGGATAAAATTAACGAATATGACGGCCCTGGCAATGTGTAAATTTACAGCAAGTGTATGGCTTCCGTGAATTATTTCATAATCAGACATGGATATGCTTTTATAGTAATTTAAAATTCAACGCGTTATTTCTTTAATGAAAGTTTATTCGTTGGTACTTTGAACAATGCCTAATGTAAACAAAGATTTTAATACTCTTCATAAGTCTGTAGTTTACTCTTTTTTACTTTCGGAAAGCGAATTTTAATTTATGAAGTAATATAGAAATTTATTTACATTTACAAAATTCAGGATCCTCATCACTGTTATCAGCACAATCAATTTTAGAATACCACTTGGTTCCGTCACACAGATGCTTGCGATTAATACACTGGACACCGTCTCGACATTTCACAAAGTCGTTGGCACACTCGTGTACTAAAAAAGATAAATACAGCAAACAAATTTTAGGAAGACCCTTACTGCAACTAAACTTAACTTGCATCTCACTTTATTTTTTATATATAAACCATATATATATTTGGTACTCCTCAGCAAATCCGTATGGTAAAGTTCTGAACCATAACTAGCTCATGTCGAAGGTGTCGATCGAAGCTTTTCACCAATTGAAAATTTCCTTGAGATCCAGATTCGTTTGAATACCACAGTTCTAGTTTTATGTCAATTACGTGTACTTGTTTATTAGACAAGGAAACTTTCAAGTCTAGTTTAATTAATTGATAATGTCGCATGCCGTACAAAATAGACCACGCGGGATTAATCAAAAGCATTTGTTCACAATATAGAAAAAAATAATTCACATAACAAGTATTCCGAAATGTTTTCATGTATATCTAAATAATTATCAAATTATAAATCAAATAAATGATTCTGAGTGTATCGAAAGCCTGTTTGTAGTTTTGTTGTCGTCCATTGCATCTTTCTTATTCAGTAGTAGTCAATGGTTGTTGTATTTACATTACCATACTTTGTTCTTTCATTGTGTATGTACCTCCCAATCTTGAGGGATACAAAAACGAGGAAAACAACAGATTTTTTTCCAATTGTACAATTCTTGTGTTAAAAAAATAATAATAATGTGGCAGCTAGCATCACTTAAAAAGTAAACAAGTTGTCATATTTTGATTACCACGACAAGACGAATAGCGCTTTAAAAGGATGTGCTTTTATTTTTTGATTTGAGCGTCACTGATGAATCTTTTGTAGACGAAACGCGCGTCTGGCATATATATATAATTTTAATCCTGGTATCTATGATGAGTTGAATTTTTATCTTCAACCTAGATTTCGAGATTTTCGGAACGTCTGAGTCGTATACAGATTAACATTTATTTTTTTTCAAAATGGCTGCTGAAAAAAGACGTGTCTCGGTATGTTTACATCCAACATTCATGTATTTAGTTATGATGTAATCTTATCGTTTGTAGTTTTAATCCTATTTTCTATTTACTATTCGTATGTAAAATTAAAGATTATTTGATCATCTAGTTCATTTGTATGATTTCAGTATAAAGCAACTATATGCACAGGATTTATTTGTTTTAAACAGTTCGCATGATTTGATTTACAAGTAACAATCGATTTCTCATAATTGTTATAACATACACCAAACAACACACTTACACACTTAATTCCGATTTATATTTATTTTTGTAAAAGAAAGTTACATGTGACGTCTTTTTGGGGGCGTTGGTATATCCATGTGACACATATCTCGTAATTTTATTATACTGTTTTTTTTTTCAACTGTCAAAAATTAGTTTTAGGTGTTTGTTGTTATTCTGTAGTCAACTATACTATATACTAATGAATTAATTGTTCATGTATTTGTCTTTCCTGGGTATTCTAACAGTTAGTTGTACTGAATTGTTGTCATATAATGTCATTTCAGCGGTATTTGTTACATTGAAGTATATGGGGTTCAACGTACCAATTTTTTTCTAAAAATCCTGTACCAAGTCAGAACATGACAGTTCTTATCAAATATTTTTATGCATGTTGCAAATGGCGTTTATTTTTTGTTGCAAATCAGTGTTACTGTTTTCCGTTGTTTTCCTCTTAAAGTTGATGTGTTTCCATCGTTTTCAGTTTGTAACCCGGATTAATTTTTTCTTAATCGATTTATGACATTTGAACAGAGGTATTCTACTGTTTCCTTTAATTGTTACCTAAATTAGATATTTAAAGTAGATAAAAAAAAAGACGGATAACACATACCCCTACAGAATACCGGATCTTCATCACTCCAATCGTTACAGTTAAACAAGGTACCCCTTCTACTTCCACCATCGCATAATCCCCACAAAGGAAAGCATTCATTACCATCACGACATTTAATATAGCCTTCACTGCATGTCTGGTCTGTTTTCAAAGTAAGATAAGAAACAGATTAAGGAAGCATTCATCACCATCACGACATTTAATATAGCGTTCACCGCATGTCTGGTCTGTTATCAAAGTAATAAAAGAGACAGATTAAGGAAAGCATTCATGACCATCACGATATTTAATATAGCCTTCACTGCATGGCTGTTCTGTTATCAAAGTTATATATTGAATTATATTGGTTTACATCGTCATGTCTTGACCTTTCATAGCAACTGTCTATGTGGTATGAGTTTTGCTCATTGTTGAAGGCCGTACGATGACTTATAGATATTAACGTCTGTGTCATTTGGTCTCTTGTGGAAGTTTGTTTCATTGGATATCATACCACATCTTTTTTTATATTCATGCACTTTGCAGTAAAGGAAAGTGGAATTCTTAATGGCATTTATATTAAAAAAAGAGGGACGAAAGATACCAGAGGGACAGTCAAACTCAAAGATTGAAAAAAAAAACTAACAGCGCCATGGCTAAAAATAAATAGACAAACAGACAAATAATAGAACAGAAGACACAGCATAGAAAACTAAAGACTAAGCAACACGAACCCCACCAAAAACTCGGGGATCTCAGGTGCTTCAAACGGGTAAGCTGATCCTGCTTCACATGGGTACCCGTCAATTTGCTTATGTTATTACAAATCCGGTTAATAGTCAATTCGGTAGTATGGAACATATCCGATATCATCTGTGAAATGGTTATTCCATAACGGTCAATCAACACGTGATGGCGTAAAATTTACAAAGGGATGATTTCAACTTCACTTTTTGGAACTCCTGGTTTAATAGCTTCCTTGTGAGCAGCAATCCTTTATCAATAATTGTATGCATGCGCCAGATGAATGATGGCAGTGAATTTTTCTTGTTAAAAGATTTCTTGAAAAAGTTAAATTAATTGGATTTATACAGCATTTTTTATGACTTTGTTGGATGTTCTATCTTGCCACAAGTTATGCCAAAACGAAGAAGAAACAATAAACTGAAGCGATCGACACCAAATAAAGGAAATAATTCATCAGGAAATTCTACTTCGGACAGTTCTTTGTTTACAAACAGTACAGTTAATAGAAAGAGTGACCAAAAAAAAGTAGTGTTTACTAAAAATACGTTGAGTACATTTAAAAACAGTTCACCAACGAATAGTTACGATCAAATTTATACTATGAATCAAGGTTACAATCAATACATGCCAATCCAGTCCAGTATTCTTTCACAAGCCCGCCTCCCCCTCCAACACCACAGCAGCTTCAAAATACGTGAGATATTAAGTTAATGCTTAAAACTTTATGTTGTAAAGTAGACAATATTGAGTTTAAACTCAATAAATATGATTCTATTAAACACAGATTGAATAATTTTGAACAGACATTTAGCAATGTCGATACCGAAATGATTACATGTGAAGAAAGAATAAGTGTATTGGAACATAGCGCTGCATTTATGTCAGACATTAAAGATGAACACAAATTGATAAAAGCTAAAATTCAAACTCTGAAAAAAAGTTTTGAAATATCAAAAACTACCAGTATTTAAGTGAAGGAGAGATTAGCAGGTGTTGAGGTGCGAAACTTGAGTAACAATCTTTTGTTTTTGCAATTAAAGAAAAAATAGTTAATGTAGAAATGGAGACGACCGGGGTTCAGGGTAATGTAGATGAAGGTAATATCGGAGAAGGAAAGAAAAACATACACGAAAACTGTTTAAACATAATTTTAGACTTCTATGAACAAACATTGAAAATTGAAAATGCCAAAGGTAAAAAAAAAGTCGGAGAAAGTAGACCTAGGCCAATAGTGGTAAAATTTTCAAAGTACAGTGACCGCCAGATGGTACGAAAGTCATCAAAAAGACTAAAGGGGTCAGATTTCGGAATTAGTCCACAATATCCACAAGAAGTGTTAGCCAAACGAAAAAAGTTAATACCGGTAATGTTGGAAAAACGAAAAGAAAAGAAGACTGCGTACTTTGTTGGGGACAAGTTATTCGTTGAGGGAGTTTTTACAATTAATAGGAATTAGCGGGGGATGATAAAAAAAAAAAAACAACAAAAAAAAAACGTTAAATATTCATTAAAAGTATATTCTTGGAACATTTCTAAAGGTTTGATAAGAAAATTAGCCGACGCCGAATTTCAACATGAAATTGCTGATTATCACAGTAAATGTCCAAAAGAATTTGAGATAGCAGGTTACGAAAAAAATTATGTGCAAAAAAAGAAATAAAATGGAGGCGGTGTTATTGTTTTTCATAAAAAGTGGTTAAATTCGTATCTTGAGGTCTTAAAATGTTGTGCAGACAGTATGATATGGTTGAAAATAAGAAATATTATAATGTTTGATTGTAAAGATTTATATATGTATGTGATATATATGTACCACTAGATACAAGTATATTTTACCGCAATTATGACTGTGACGTATTTGAAGTTTTACAGGAACATATAGAGCATTATGGTACATTTGGTAACATTGCTATAATTGGTGACCTGAATGGACGAATTGGTAAAGCAAACGACTTTATAAGGCATGATCTATTGAGTACTCAATCACAAAGTGATATAAGTGGTTTAATTGATTACACACCTGATTTACCTTGTGAGCGAACTACGGAGGACATAAAGCCTACTAACACTTTTGGTCGAAAGATTTTGGACTTGAGCAAATCGTCTGGGGTAAGAGTATGTAATGGACGGTTCGGGAAAAGCAGTGGTAAATTTACATTTCAAAATAAAAATGGTTGTAGCGTAACGGTTATTGACTATGTGTTATTATCTCATGAATCTTTTTCTATAGTAAATAATTTTATGATTGGTAATTTTAATACATTTTCATGTCATGATCCTGTAATTATTGATTTCAAACTGACAGAATAGTCATTAAATGATTTTTGTTCATGTCAAATTATAAAATATAATACCTATAACTGGAATGAAGAGACTAAAGATGATATAAAGAGAGACCTTTGTTCAACTGCAGATAAAATAAGCGATCTTGTGAATAGTATGAATAATACGGACAATATTAACGATATTGTGGCTGAAACGAACGACATTTTTTTTTTAAACATTACAGAAAATTACACAAAAAGAGAGGTGATTAAAACTGTTAAGTGTGATTATTGTAACTGCAAAAAAACGGAACTTGGGAGTAACTGATTTTAACCGTGATAAGACGTGGATAAGTGACGAATGTAAAGAGTTATACCGGACGTACAAACGAGCATTATCACAGTTTAATTTATGTAGAAGTGAGGAAAATAGACTTTACTTAAATATTTCAAAACAAAGGTTTAAGCGTATGGAAGGTACTTTAAAAAGGCGTTACAAAACCCAGAGAAGAGATATGTTTAGTTCGACATGAAGAACCAACCAAAAATACTTTTACAGAATATTTTGAAGAAAAAGAAAAATACTTAATAGTAATTTAACATTAGATAACTTTGTCACACATTTCAAGAGCTTAGTATCGAAAGACAGTATTGTAGATGGTCAAGTAAATGATGAAAACTATGATGTGGTTTATTCAGAATTAGATCACCCATTTACAGAACAAGAAATAGACATATGTGTGAAGAAACTAAAACGTGAAAAAGCACCAGGTTATGACAATATTTTAAATGAATTTATTAAAGAATGTAAAACTGTCCTCTTGCCGTTACTATGCAAGCTTTTCTAATGTTATATTATGTAGAGGATGGTTCCCAGAAGTATGGGTTACTAGCCTATTAGTACCACTATTTAAAGGCTCGATGAATGATACGGGTAACTATAGAGGAGTATCACTGGTTTCTCACGTTGGAAAATTATTCACATCGGTGATACATACTAGATTGATGAAATGGTGTAAAGAAAAACAATATTTTGACAGCTGCGCAATTCAGTATCATTCCAGGATACGGTACAAGGGACGCAATCTTTGCTCTTCATTCTGTTATAGCTAAATCTTTACGTAAAGGAAAACGGTTATATTGTTGCTTTGTTGATTATGTTAAAGCTTTTGATAGCGTCTTATTTTATGGCAAGAAATGCTAAAGTGTGGAATAACTGGTAATCTATTGTGTTTAATTAAATCTATGTATTCTAAATTGAAAACATTGATGCAAGGGGAGTCATTATATCTTTTTTTTTTATTTGCTCTATGTAAATGATATAGAAATAGAATTAATCCAATCTAATTAAAAACCGATCTCTCATCGCTCCCGTTTTCTGATATGTCGCGTGGGAGATCTAACGAAACCGGCTTTAAGGTGAGTGAACTAAACGTTATGAATTTATAATAATATGCAACTGAGTTTACGACCTATTAATAAGCCAATCAAAAATCTTTATGAATTATTTTGACTGACGATTCCGTCGTAAATAAAATGAGTTGCATCCCTTTACCTTACGTTAAACTTTCAACATCGTGGAAGACTCAATTTCATTGGTCGAAAAAGACACACCTACGAGGTTACTCACATGTGACCTCAAAGCGGGTTTCGTTAGATCTCCCACGCGACATATCAGGAACAGGAGAGATGAGAGATCGGTTTTTAATTAGATTGGAATTAATCAAACAGAATATTGAGCCATATGAAGTTAGAATGTTAAATTTAGATTTGTTCATGTACGCAGACGAAACAGTTCTTTTTAGTGAAAGTGTTAGTGAGTTAGGAAAATGATAAACACTGTGAATGAGTGTTCAACAAAGTACGGGCTACATATAAATATAAGTAAGACAAAATTGTAATTATTCGTAATAGAGGTAAAATAAAAGATAACGATAAATGGTATTTAAATGGTAAAATAGTAGAAGTATGTAATGAATTTGTTTACCTGGGTTTATTGTTTAATTATAACGGTATATTTACTCTAACACTAACTGAACAGGGTAGAAAAGCCACTTTCAGCTTACGTAGCAAAACATATGATGATTTTTTTAATATAGAAACTTTACCATCTTTTTTTGAAACTTATGTTACAAGTATAATGAATTATGTCAGTGAAGTCTGGGGCTTTCATAAAGCCGAAGATATAGAAAAATTGCATTTATATTATATGAAAAGAATTTTTCAACCTACTGGTTGAGATTGTTAGACACAGATAACTGTATTTCAAAACATGTATATAAAGATATGTACGAATCTAGTTGTGTGAAGCCAAATGACAAGCTAAATTGGTCTTCTAAAGTACGAGATATATTATGTAAATACGGTTTTAATGATGTTTGGTTTTCACAGAGAGTTAGAAACAGTCAATTATTTTTGACTGAATTTAAACAAAGAGTACTGGATAATTATATATCTGAAGGTTTATCATATTTTGAAAATTCGACGAAATGTACTTTGTATCAGTACTTCGCGATGGCCACACTATGCAATTTTACCTTAGTCGTCCATTAAACAGTTTGTATATATCTTATATTACTAGATATAGAATTAATGCTCATGCACTATGTATAGAAACAGGTAGATACTATAGTATAGCCAGAAATGAACGTTTGTGTAGTATGTGTAATAAAAATGCTATTGAAGATGAGTATCATTTTATTTTAAAATGTGATAAATATAACGACATCAGATGTAAATATTTAAAGAGTTATTACTATAAGAAACCATCTACTTTTGAATTAGTACAACTGTTATCTGTAAGAAATGTCAAAGATCTAAACAGCCTAGGAAAATATCTATTTTCTGCAGAAAAAGCACGTAATGGTTAGTCATTCAAATGTTTATTTTTAGTTTAACATGTTTATATGTCATACTCCGCTTAATTCTTTCATTGATTTGTATAATTTGTGTATAAATGTTATATTATGCTGTATATTATCTATTGGATATTCATATTGGGTAAATCCAATAAGCTGTATTTTCGGAAATAAAGTATTATTATCAAGAAAATCACGATAGATTAAATGTTACATACTTTTACAAAAATCTGGGTCCTGTTCACTTTTATCTTTACAATACGGCCGTTCATCATTACATAAGCCCATTACGTTGAAACATTGTTTTCCGTCCCGACATTTCCTCCAACCATTCCAGCCATCCCAGCCATCAAATTCAGGACAACTTTGTTCTGTAATTAGTTTTAATACTAATACAAAAAAGTTAAACAACAAAAATACCGAACTGCGAGGAAAATTCTTATGTAGAAAATGATGGAGAAAACATGGTTTTACAGCTGGCTAGCCCTCTCATTTGTATGACAGTCACATACAATTTTATTTTTTTCACTCGAAATATAATTGATATTGTATATAAGTTTACAATAAAACGAATGTAATTTGGCTTTAAGCTTTCGTTATGAAGATAAATTTACTTAAGCATTTCGGATCCATAGACATTTATACAAATATATTTCTCAATATCTTTAACAACCCGTTACCTCCATTCTATCATTTCTTTGTCGTTTTACGTTACTCTAGAGCTAGCTCGAATTACGTTGATTTTGTGAACATGGAATACTGCTTTCTTAAAAGTTGCTAATAGTTATCAAAGGTACCAGGATTATAATTTAGTACGCCAGACGCGCGTTTCGTCTACATAAGACTCATCAGTGACGCTCATATCAAAATATTTAAAAAGCCAAACAATCACAAAGTTGAAGAGCATTGAAGATCGAAAATTCCAAAAAGTAATACCAAATACGGCTAAGGTATTCTGTGTCTGGGATAAGCTAAGACAGGGCTATGAATCAATCAAATTAAGGTCATCACTCAAGAACTTTAACGCTATCATGAGCTGATTGGCCATTATGACAAAAGTGTGTCAGAAATAATACATGTTATATCTGATATTCCTCCTCAGTCATAATAACCTTCCATCATTACCAAACTGAACAAAGAGTTAACACGACGGATGCCATATACGCAGCACCTGATTTAACTACTGGTTTTTAGTGGAGTTCGTGTTGTTTCTTATTTATTATTTATAAGTGTTGATGTAAATGTCCTTTGGTTTTGTGAGTCTTTGTTTACTCCTTGGTTTTGATTGTCATTGTCTTTGGTTGTACGACAATCTGATTTTTTACACGTTTTATATTACCTTAGCATTATTTGGCACAACTTTTTGGAATTTTGGATCCTAATGCTCTTCAACTTTGTACTTGTTTGGATTTATAAATATTTTGATATGAGCGTCACTGATGAGTCTTGTGTAGACGAAACGCGCGTCTGGCGTACTAAATTATAATCCTGGTACCTTTGATAACTATTTATAAGATATTTTAACATTAGATCGTTTAAACTTTATTACGAATTTATTCTCTCTGCAGGATAGATATATCATTATGCGATTAACCCTCTATCAAAAACCCACTTCCGCCACTGAGAATTACCGGCATCAAATACTCTTACGAAAATAAAAAAAACCACGATTTGAACTTAAAATCAAGGAAGGTCCACAATAAAACACTCATAACCATCTTATTGTGGTCAAACTATCATTACTTAGCTAACAGTTTCAGTTTTTTTTTTAAATTACTTGTTAAATTTGATGAATCTAACTGAATGAAAGAAAGTTCCATTCTTGTCTTTCAAATAAAAGAGTCTTTTCCATAGACCTGCAATCCAACAGAAACACTAGAAACCTAATGTTAGTAAAAGAAGGACGAAAGATACCAGCGGGACTGTAAACTCATAAATCGAAAATAAACTGACAATGCCAAGCCAAAAATTTAAGAAGACAAACAGACAAACAATAGAAAACATGACACATCATAGAACACTTAAGAATAAGCAGCTCGAACCCCACCAAAAACTACGGGTGGTCTCAGGTGCTCCGGGAGGGTAATAGTGTAACGTCCGGGCTAACCGTGCTTTTTCCATATCGGTTTATGATATTCAAATAGCGGTAAACTAATGTCGTTATAACTTAAAACACCGTTCTCTTTCATCTAGTAACTTTTATCTCGTTCGGAGTTTAACTTTTGAATAATTAAACACGCATTTTATCATCAGAACTCTAGTAGTTTAATAATGAGTGTGCTCTTTCATAGGACTTTGTTTTTTGTGTATGTATCAAATGGCACACTCTAAATGGATGTCTTATATTTAGATGTCTGATCTATACATTTGTATAACGATAGTATCAACTTTAAGGAAAATATTAGATTACATTTTTTGGATGGTGAGGAGGACTTAACATGCAACATCTCAGCAATTTGATTGGAGAATATAGAAAGCAACAGATGTTAAAATCAAGACAGTTTGGGAGGAAATCTTATCAAACGAATAAGCTATGTAAAGTCGACGATTGAAATAAATATTTATGTTGTAAAACGGACACATAACTCACATATCGAAAAAAGAAACAAACACGTCATGGCTAAAAAAAAACAAAAGAACAAGACAAAAAGAAAAATATTTAAGGAATGACTGTAATATTTTTTCTGTCTATGAAGAAATAACTTATCAAATGTGGTGCACACTGAATAACGCGCATAGTTATTTCTTATAATTTAATTCTAAATTCTATTTTAAACCGGCGTAAATCATGAAAAAACGTTGATGACGTCATGGTCATATGACAAAATTGTGTCTATGATATGATAAACAAAACGACGCCAGCCAATCAGAAGACGCGTTACATCCAAAATTAAACTATTAGTACATAAGAGTACTAGAATATATAACAATCGTGATGATTTCAGCATTCTAATTGTCAACTATCTATTTCTATATAGTTTATCTACCTTAACTAATACGTTACGCTTATACATGTTTGGAGTATACGGTCTTAATTTATATTTGTATGACCTGACATAAAAAAACAGGATTTTGAGGAAGAATAACTGAAATCGACAGTACATTGGTTTTACAGTCTTGATCTAGAAATCCTTGATCGACAAAAATAAAGGCAACAGTAGTATACTGCTGTTCGAAATTCATAAATCGATTACAAACTGAAACTGAAGGAAACTTATCAAATAGAAGAGGAGCACGACGTCACAACAGAAACACAACAGGAAAATGTAACACACAAAGAAACGAACTATAATATAATAATGTCCACTACGAAACGAAATCATTAAAATTTGCTAATAAACAGTTTAATAAAATCAATGTTATTTTGTTTGCAAGCAATATAAACATTAGGGTCTTACAAAAGAAGTGAGGCTTTTGTCACGGCAGTTAAATGGCAAATTTTGGTTGCCATGGTAACAAAACAAATTAAAAAAATTACCAGACTTTTTTTTCTTGTTTTTAATAATTCAATATATGAACTTTAAGATGCAATTATAGTTTATAATGAACTTGTCTGCCCAATGTAAATTTTCTTTGATTTAAAATATAATATTTAAGCTATTTTCAGAAAATGTCAAAATGCAGATTTTTGCATCTTTTTAAATACCAATTGAGCCTTAATAAAAAAAAAACATATTTCACAACCTCAACATCAAGACATAAACTTCAAATAATGCTAAATTATATGTTGATTTTTTTTTTTTTTTTTGAAATTGTCATTATCATAAAATTGCTGCAACCAAAAAGTATACATTTTCCAATTTTCATGTCTGATTTTATCATAAATTCCTGAAAAAAAAATGGCTGCATATTTCCATAGAAACCGTTCAACAAAATTATAATAAAAAATAGCTTGCAAACTTTATTTCAATCTTAGCTGCCTATTATAAAAAAGAATAAAGCAGTTCTGAGTCATATATGAATCACCCCCTGCCTGGATCTTACAAATAGCTGTACTTAAATGCTAGTTCACAATGAAATAATCCGAAGGTACACCAGTCATCATACTAAGACATATAGTTATGATTTCGACCTGATCAATCTATACTCTAACTACTCCTAAATGATGTCTACTGACTCGGAAAGCAGTATTTCATGTGAATCCCTCAAGGGTTATCATTAACATTCATATGTTTGTCTTGAATGTATTTTTTGAATTTGAATATACGCAAGCTATCGATTATCGGCTTTACAGACAAAAATAAGGATTAATATATATGGAATTGCACGAGGTCGCACGATCACCAAATTCATTCATAATTCTAAACGGCGACCGTAGATCCTTTTTTGAAATGCTTATACTGTTTTGAGCATATACTTCTGATAGTGAAATCACCATAATGAAAGCTTGTAACTCTAGCATATCGTATTCCATAAGATATGGAAATAACAAATTCAGAAAAATGTTATATGCACCCTTGTGTATAAACTATTGAAAAAAAAACATTTGAGCAAGTATGATCATAACGTTTTGTCTTTGTATAAGGTTAACGTTGGCGCTATTTGACACATATTATAAATGGATATAAGGCAATCTTACAAAACTTCACATGTTAAACGGAAAATAAAATATTTAAAAAAATCAGCATATTTTTTTTTGTTCTTTTCTAGAATATTAAAATACTGAATAACTTCAATATCAATATCAATGCGTTCGTTTGATATATATTCTATTGAAAGTTTCAATGGAAGTCTAAGAGAGGGACGAAAGATACCAGAGGGACAGTCAAACTCAGAGATAGAAAATAAACTGACAATTTACGCAATGGTTAAAAATTAATTTCAATGGAAGTGTAACATGTACCTATAATTACTCACGTTTACAGAACTCTGGGTCTTCATCACTGTGGTCCGGACAATCATATGTTCCTGTGCGATCACAGAGCCGTTGAGACATGAAACAGTGAACACCATCCCTACACTTAGTGTAGCCAGGCTCACAATTTTGATCTATAACAAAAAACAGATACTCAATTGATTTTATAGCTAAAGAAATGCATGTAAACTTTAACAAAAACCACGAATTTGATATCCACGAATATGCAAGTTTTCCTCTTTCCACGAAAATTGGAACCCACGAAAATAAATGAATCCACAGCTATCTAGATACTTGAATTCTCCAAACTGAATGGGCGCAGGTCAAAAAGGGTAACATAATAATTTATCAACTTATACACGAAGTCAAATACAGACAACAATTCATAAAACAAATACAACATTATAATTATATAACGAGTGCTATTCATTTTTTAAATGCAAATATTCTACATAGGAATCAACTTTCTGACACCTACATTAATAGCCATATAAAATATATATTCTATTCATCAGTAAACATTCACAAAATACTGATAACGTTTAAAATCAGTAATCCAGATTCATATGGCAACATTTGAATATCGATCTTATTGGTGATGTTTCCCATCTTACATGCATCAACAAATCATATGATGATATAAAAGTTCAGCCCTTACCTCTACAAAAGTCGAGATCTTCGTCACTTTGATCACGGCAGTAAGTCGTCTTGCCATCACACAGATCTCGTAATGGGAAACATTGGATTCCATCTCTACATTTAGCATGAGTGGAAGGACAAGTCTGTGCTGTAGGACGTAGTGTTTAATTAAAGTAAATATGTAATGATACCATATGGGAAACATTGAATTATATCTCTACATTTAGCATGAGTGGAAGAACAAGTCTGTGCTGTATTGTAGAATCAAAGTCAATATGTAATACCACCGAATCTTTGTACCATACTGACAACAGCATCGTAAAATTTGATTACATAGCATTACAGGAACCCAAACGGTATAATTGAAGAAAAATTCGTCGTATAACCGTAATCCGTACTCCATTTCCTAGATGTTTTCAAGTATTTACTTTTTTGTTTTGTCATACTTTTCATTAATCCTCTCTCCCATTTTCCAAACCACAAAAAGCTGATTTATTTCAGAACGTATTCACAAATTACTAATTATGGTATTTGTTGTCAGATTTTATTCTGTATTTATAATTTATAGTGTAATATGTTATTTTTACAGTGAGCTTTTGCTAAACTGGAAATGACTTGTAAGTAAACAATATACAAACTTGATGTTTACGTTTTCCCTTCACTATGATGAGTTTGAAAAATATAATAACACTCGCCAATTCTGGCTGTCTTATCTATTATGTTCAAAGAATTGTTAATGATTATTGCATCATCCAGTACTAGAACCTTTATCATGATTAGCACAGCCGATAATTTTACGAAAAAAATACTATCCACTTCATTTAGGTAGACAGTAAATAATGATTTCATATAGATGAAAAGTTTAATTGACCTTTATTGCTCCAATTTCTTTATACCTACCTCTGCAAAACTCGGGATCCTTGTCACTACTATCTTTACATATCGCTGTCGTACCATCACATAATGAAGTAAGAGGGAAGCATCGAATCCCGTCTCTACAACGAATATAATTATCCGGACAACGTCTGTCTATTAAAAAAAAACATATTCTGAGAATTTGCAAGCCTGTTTCATAATGATATTTATTTTGCATTATCATTTTGATAAGTCAGTGTGACGATTACTCATTTTGATATGTCAGTGTGACGATTACTCATTTTGATATGTCAGTATGACGATTTCTCGTTTTCTCTTTTTTTACTGACCTAATATTTTCAGTTCTTTACATGTAAACTTCTGGTTTGATAGGCAGAAAAGAAAATCTCACTGCCTTAAATATAAGTCTTCATAATTTATTATACAGTTATGGGAATAAACGTCCTTTGAACAGATATTGCTACAACTTTATATAATAAAAGTATTATTCGCACAAAATACAGAAAGATAAGTCGAAGTATTAAACAATTACTGTTAATCGGACTACTTTTTTTATCATCTGTTAACTTAAAAGTCTACAATACTTTAGAAACTATTTTTTTTTTTCGATAAAAGAATTACAATTCTGAGCATATAGTCTTGCAGTAACATGAGCAACACGACGGGTGCCACATACGGAGCTGGATCGCTTACCCTTTCGGAGCACCTGAGATCACCCCAAGTTTTTGGTGGGGTTGGTGTTGCGCAGTCTTTGGTTTTTTATGTTGTTTCTTTTGTACTGCCAGTATTAATTGTCTGTTTGTCTTTTTTATTTTTAGTCATGGCGTAGTCAGTTATTATCGATATATTACTTTGGCTGATCCTCTTGTATATTTCGCCCCTGTTTTATGTATACTTAATTTCTTTTTTGGCGTGCATGAATTTTATTCCTATATATCAACAAAATGATTATTGCCGCATTTAAAAAAAAAAGAAAAACATTGTGCTTAGTTGTATTCATGAGATTTACTGTCAACCAAGTTTACATTGTTATAACATATACAAACCTGCAGCGTCTACTCTGCTTTGCAAAATGCTGCAGTTCACAAATACAAGAAAAGCGTAGTATACGAATTTCAGCGTCATGTTTCTAACCTAAAAGATCATGAAATGTCTGTACACTTGTTCAAAGTAAAAGTATGATAAACAAATACCGAATTCCTTTGAAAATTCATAGTCCGTAATCGATTGGAAGTTCAAAAGCTCAAACACATGAAACGAATAACAACTATCATATTTTCGAATTGGTAGAGGCAATTTCTTATGCAACGTGTTTTATGTGAGCTTTCGGTGCACCGTAGTATTGTTACATATACTAGTATTTCATTTGCATTTTGAGTTAAAGATTGTAATTCACACTTCTAACTTTGATTTTGTTATACATTTTACTCAACGAAATTTCCAACCTTCATATTTTAATGGGTAACATTAATCCAACAAAATAAGGACACTTGTTTGCTTCGTTGACATCTAAAGCCTCCTACGAGTTTGTGAATTTCAGACTGAATCAAAAACCTTGACTCTTTTGTCGGATTGTTGTCTATTCACACATTTCGCGTTTCAATTCTTAGTTTAAACATATTTATTCATCATCAATACAAATATATCATCATACAAAATACACAATAATAACAGGATTCGGAAACAAGCTATATATAGCTTATATTAATCCGTTTCCTTGAAATACCAACTCCATTTAACAATTACATAAATATAGCATACAATGTAACTATGATATGGAACAAGAATGAATAAGTAACTATATAACAAACAAAAAAAGAAAAAGAAAGGTGAAAAAAAAATAATTTTAAAATAATGAAAATAAATTCAACAAAAGAAGAAAAAAAGTAAAAAAAAAGAAAAAAGAAAACTACACTGAAATACCACACACATGTTTAGATGAAATGCAACTTAGTGAGAATAGTGAATAACAATTTAACTTGTAAATCTCTTGCACTTTAGTAGGAATTTTTGGACTTTTCCAAAAATATCTTTATTTTGGTCTAAATTTAGAGCTTGTGATCCAAATAAAAGTAAATTCGTGTTTAGTGTGACTGGATAATTAATTGAGAAAATAATGTCCTTACGCAATTCGTCATATTTTTTACAATGCAATAAGAAATGAGCCGTAGAGTCGATCAAACCACACGAGCAGTTTGAAGAATCTACTAGATTTCGTTTGAACAAATGTTCATTTAGAGAACTACTATTCTTCCTTAATCTAGCATGTAATACTTGACCCATTCTTGTACCAGTGTAGTAAAATTTTGGGCATATATTATTTGGTTTTTTTATACGACTTTTAGAAATTCTCGTTTCAATTCTTAATTCTATTTAAAACAGAAAGAAGATCTGAGCCTTTTAATTCCATGAAAGCAATTATACTTGGACACAGGATCTATATTTAACAAGGATTATGAAATGAAAATTGAGTGAATATTGCAGTTGTATCCAGGGAGAATTATTTGTCGACCAAAGTTTATAATGTGGTAATGAAGCCAAATCTATATCCATGTATTTGATTACGTCTTGATAAAGGTTACGTTTTTGAGTCTGTACTGACATTTTTTTTTCTCGCATTAAATTACATGAACATGAATAATTCTGTAATTTATTATGAATACAATACCAAATACCGATTATTATATTTCATTCTTTTTGATATTTTTTATGATAATCAATGAAAATAACTAACCGTTTTTTCTTTTGAAAAATTCTTTTGTAAACTTAATATAAAACTCAAATTAAACCACCAAGAAAGTAGATATTGCCCGAAATATGTTTTATTGGTTTTTATAGTTTTCATGTCGATACAACAGAATCTTATTAATGTTAAAAACTCGTATGTTTATAAAGAAGATATAAAAATAGTTAAAAACACAGATTTGAAATTAGACTTGATTTAGATCATGACTGTAATCTTCATCAACAGGAAAAACATGTTTAGTTTATTTGTAACTCAAAAACTTATTTGTGTATTTTTCTTATATTTGTAAAATGTTAACATACCTTCAGCTGATACTTTAGAAAATAATAGGAGATATGACATTACTTAAAATTAAATATCACGGTATTTATCCTGGTTGTATGATTATACCTATATCATTTAAATATTAAGTACATAATTTTGATCATTAAATAAGTTACGATGAAGTATGGTAATTTGGTCTCTGGTGGAGAGTTGTCTCATTGGCCATCATACCACATCTTCTAATTTTTACAATATCTAAAATTAGTTATGATGAATTTGGCCTATTTATCTAAATTATCTAAGATAATCGATATCATTCATTTCTCAAGGATAAAATTACGAGGGTTACGATTGGGTCTACCGAACACAGAATTACGAGGGTCTCGATTGGGTCTACCGAACACAGAATTATGGGAGTAAAATATAACGATTAGAGAAAAATGGACAAAAAAAGAATAGCAATTAATGTAGTTCGATATTTAAAAGACCAAAGAAAAAAACAGCAACATTAAATAAGACTCAATCGGGTACCGTCATAGGAAATTATTACTGTGGATCCACTGTTGTATGGAAACAACCAGTAACAATTTTAACAAATTGGTGTAATTAGAAAATTTCAAACACACAGTTGTACATCTTGCCCTTAGCAAAAGTTTGGGTTTAAAACATGAATATCGTTAATAAAGGAAATCAAGCGAAGTTTCGGGTGTATATTTTTAATACTTCAAAGTTCTCTCTGGTCAAATACCTGATAAATCTTCATTATTCTTTTTTCGTGTCCTTTAAGACTTAAAACGTCCTCAAGTATTCATAAAATCTTGTCTTAAATTTTATGGTGTCTTGATTGATGGTCTTTGATAAAAGTAAATCCAAAAAAGCGCTTCATTTATCAAGTGATATTTTCGTTTTTCTTACATTATGTTATAATCCACAATTGGTACATATAAGAAGTGTATGCAATAAATGACGTCATTATCAAACACTGACAACCTAGCTCATTATGCTCTCAGTGACTAGCAGTATCGAAAACAGTAAAGTAACCAAAACACTGAACTCAGAGGAAAATTAAAAGCGGAAAGTCCATAATCAAATGTCTAAATCAAAAGCTCAAACACACCAAACGAATGGATAATAACTGTCATATTCTTAACTAGGCAATTATTTAGAAAATGGTTGATTAAACCTAGCTTGATTGCTAACTAAACGTCTCACATGCATGACAGTCTCATTACTTTCGGAAACGAAAATAAAACTTTATAAAACTTAAAAGTAATTGAGGTTACCAACTCCCTCAAGCCAAATCTAACTTATCTGGATTTGGCTTTTCTTTGTGGGTCCCTTTCGATCGATCATACAACATCTCAAGTATTCAAATGCAAGTATTTATGACACTTTATGCTGTTATATCAATACCATTTGAAAAATATTTGACAGGATATCCCTGAAAGATTAGTTTTGCTGAACAAACAAGGAAATTGTTCAGTAAATAGTAATCGATTGTTAGTTTGACATGTTTTTCTCCACTACAGATCATAACGTTATTTAATATCTTTATTTTTCGAAATATGTTCTTCACCGATTTCACTTTGCATTTTTTAGTTGACCAAGTCATGACCCTAATGATGATCGATCGAAACATTGAGGCAATTCGACTAAATTATATTCATTGTCATTTTTTGATCGTTGAAGTGACCATTTGTAGTGTTTATGTTCCAGACCGTATGAGTATTTGGACCGTACGCGTACGGTCTATCTGAACCGTATGCGTATTTTTTCAAAATACTCATACGGTCGGAGTGTGCACATATTGTCTGACTGTTGGTGAAGTTTATTAAATAGATCAACATAACGTAACTTTCAAATTGATATAAAAAAATGCAATTGTAATTGAAATAAAAACTTTATATTTTAACTATTTCACAAATTCACGCTAATTAAATCTGTTAATCTCTTGTATAAAGCATGTCGATCAGTAATAGTTATGGGGAAACTTCGCAAAAAAATCAAAAATTGATATTGTGTCCATTCTGTATAAAAATGCTCAAATTTATAGATATTAAAGTTTTATTCCGCTAGATAAGAGATCACAATCGATTTTAAATTTTGATTATCAATTCTCTGCGTTCCGCCATTTTGTCATCTTCTCCGATTACAAATCACGATACGTCTATAAACCACAAAGGACCAAAACTACAGTAACCGATGTAGTCGTAATTGCGTGTCGATATCTTGTCAATCGTGCGGTTGTTTTATCTGACTAACTAAATTGATACGGAAAATGTTCTTATTTTTTTAGATGACCATAGTCCGTTATTTATAAACTGTTCATATTGGAATTAGTTAAAAAGTCAAAGTTCAAATCATAAATAAGTGTTGCGTGAAAATTGTTTTCGAAAATCTAATTCGTTCATAATTCTTTAAAGTAATAAACTGTATTCAAATAAATTCGGATCTTCCCTCGTCTGATCACCAGCATGGCTAAAGGTATTACTCCCAAAGGTATTGTGAGGGGTGTGAGGTGACACGTCCAGGTATTCAAGCGATTTCCTGTCGGGCTTGCAAGTTCATGCATCGTTTCACTTCTGTAGGTATTGATCAGTGTACATGGCCGATAACTTATAACTTTCCATTTTGAACTATCAGGTGTATAATATACATCTCTGTCTTGCGTGTCCGAAAGTGATATGATATACTTGTCATTACTTAACTCATATGCTTGTTTATAAATAATATGTCTGGTGTAAAGAATATTATTTATAAAAATATAAATAATACCAAAAAAAAAAAAAGATTTGAAGAAATAAAAATCTATTTATATATTTTTTCCAAGGGTTAATTTGGGAAAATGTAATATATACTCGTTGTCAATAGTAAAGGATAGATTGGAACATACCAGAAATATTGATTTAAATAAATGTACGCACTTGTCGACGATTCGTTTATACGCCTGGATAGAAAGTCACGGAACTATAGCGCATTTTAAAATATATACATGTATACATTGAACATAAGAAAGAAACATAAATTTTGTGTAAATTGGGGTAAAAGTTTTGTAAATAGACTAGTCCACGTATGCCAACAGTATGTAATCAACGAATTCGATAGACTATTGTATACCAAAAGAAGAAGAAGAGAACCAATTTTATTTAAATACAGGTCGATATATAGGATAACTTGCTTTGATTCATCGACGTTATGAACATAGTAAAATCACAGATTTATATATGAATTAGATTGTTCTCGAATAAAGGAAGACATTCGTCATCATCACAATTGTTCCGACATTCATGTAATATATATGCAACTGGACGTACACTAATAATCCCCAAGGGATGTGAATATTTTCTAGGAAAACTATTGAGTATTAAAGTTTCAAATCAATTTCGGGATTTATTTTCTTTCTTGATATTCAGTGACAGCAATTTAAAGAATAAACTGCTTGTCTGCTTTAGGGGTATTCTTGCCAGTTGAACAGACTTATAATTACATTCAAAAACAGGAAAAGATGACATTAAATTCATTGACTTTTGTTTTTAAACATCGTTGGTCAAATAGCTAAAGTATTATACGTTGTGATACGAAGACTAATAAGGACGTTCCCGATTATGAATAAATTCACACTCGAAAAGAATATCTATTCGTAATTTTTCGATTCCATTCCAAGAAGATCCTTAGATTTCCTGTCAATTTTTAAAAACATCTTTTTTTCAAATAGCTGAAGTATTCATGCGTTGTGAGATTTACAATATTTTGATGAGAACATTATTAAATTCTTAAGTAGGTAAATAAAGATCGCTTTGGATGGACTAAATTATAAAATTGCAATTGTTAATGATCTGTTTGAAATATTAAAGGTTGCCAATTCTAATTTTAAAAATTACAATTTTTAGTTCATACACTCGTGTTTAGAAGGCTATTTTTATTTATTAATTTATTCAATTAAAATAATTCAGTATTTTATCGCTACAAAAGTAATCAGAAGTCATAATTCATTTTAAAAAAATGAGCTTATGCAAAGTATATAAAAATATACAACAGCTATCCAGTTATCCCAGATGCTAATTAAGACCAAACAACAAATTGGCAGTATTTGGCCACAGCCTTTAATATTATCATTCTCATAATTTATACATGTTGTATATAACTGAAAAATGAGGTTACCCGCATATTGCTGATTATGGCAACCGTACTGTCATATATATATATATATATATATATATATATATATATATATATATAAATTACTACCACAGATAATGGTAACTGAAGATAGGATTAAAACAATTTGCAAATCACCGTGGGAACACAGGTGATGGATCGAAACCCTTACATTGTTCATCTAGATCTGTAGTAAATGATCCTATTCATAATACAAAATGTTTTTTGATGCAGCGAATTATGCAAATCACAGGCCTAGTAAATTCAAAGTCTTTGTTGAAATTTCGATAACTTCGATCAGACTTCTTCACAGGTCCTGTCTGTCCAAATGGCCAAATACATATAGGTGTTCAAACAATTAATAACTGAAACATCAACTGAAATTATAAATTACAACACAGGCAGTATCTTATTCTAATACATTGTATTTACAACAAATATGCATTTCGGGAGGAGGGAGGGATTTTGAATAAAATTTTCCTCTGATAACAACAAGTTATTTAAGCAGCCTCTCCTGTTGGACCCGAATTAAAAAAGGATCGTGACGTCAAATTGTATGGTTCACTAACCACCAATGAAATTTGAGTTTTCTTAAACTCACTAATAACCAACCAATGTAATAGTACAGCGCACAGTGATAACTGGATTTAAGTACAGGACTTAAATTCTATTATTGTGCGACCTTATTGCTCCCGTAAATTAATTTTGATTCTTTTTCTTACATTTCTGTGTCTAAAACTATAACTGACTCCCGTATATCATTCATACGAAATGTTGTTCACACCTGAAATGGTGAACCGTGACGCCTAGATGTCACTGAATGAAGATCAAAAGATTAGAATTACATAATGCTAATCTGTTAATTACCTTGAGGGTAACTACGCATTCAACATTCACTTAGTGTCACAAATTAATACACATTTTATTTCCACAGTACAAGCAAGTGAAAATGTTTGCTGGAATGAAGCAAAAAGTTCAAAATACAAACATGTATTTTTTAATACACTATCGACCATGTCAGTTTCATATGTTTGTTTAAAGTATTTGTAGAAAAAAATCATAAAAATGTTCTATTGTATTGTTTACTTTAATTACTAAAATTCGTATAAAAAAATCCAAACATAAATCCTACAATCTAATTTTAAAAGTTGCATGGCTATCACTTACTTTTCGTTGGTTAATAGCTACACCAAAAGTCTTCGATGCGCTTTAAATAGCGTTATTAGATGGTTTATGAAAGCCACAGCAAATAACTTACATGTATTTACTATACAAATTATATTTTTACACCCTTGCTTTCATTTTGTTATCTTTAAGTTGTTTATGATGCATAAACATATAAAGCTAATACGGGTTATAAGAAGGCTATTTCTAACAATTAACTAGACTTTTTTGAAATGATTGAAAATAGAAAAACGTTCGGATCATTTTTAGAGAATTATTAATAATATTTTGTTCATGGGCAATTATAAGAATTTGGTATCATCCTTAGTATACATGTTATGCTTGGTCTGATACCAAACTATATCAATTTATTTGAAAATATGAAGTCAAGTTATAAACAAAATTGTAATTGTTAAATGCACTGTTTCCGAGAAATGCTCACATTAGTAAGTGGTGTTACTGTAACGTTTATGGGTCATTGTAAATTCCCCTATTTCTATTTTTAGATACTGTATATAGCTATAGATGCCCGGTCACTTTTTCGCGGGGATCGTTTTTCTCGTGCTTGGAACTCTTTTTGACATTTTTAACTATTGTGTCTTTTTGTTTTGTTCAAGCATCGGTGACAATATAATGGAATATGATACGACTGTCATACAAGTGAGAGGTTTGGCTAGCTATAAAACCAGGTTCAATCCACCATTTTCTACATTTGAAAATGCCTGTACCAAGTCAGGAATATGACAGTTCTTGTCCATTCGTTTTTGTTGCGTTTTGTTATTTGATTTTGCCATGTGATTATGGACTTTCCGAATTGATTTTCCTCTGAGTTCAGTATTTTTGTGATTTTACTTTTTGATTGATGGTCTCTGATAACAGTATATCCAGAAAAGTGCTTCATTTATCAAGTGATATTTTGGTTTTCTTAAAACATTTTATAATCCACAATTGGTGCATATAAGAAGTGTATGCAATAAATGACGTCATTATCAAACACTGACAACCTAGCTCATAATGCTCTCAGTGACTAGCAGTATCGAAAAAAGTAAAAAAAACAAAATACTGAACTCAGAGGAAAATTAAAAACGGAAAGTCTAAAATCAAATGTCAAAATCAAAAGCTATAACACATCAAACGAAGGGATAATAACTGTCATCTTATTAACTAGGCATTTATGTAGAAAATGGTTGATTAAACCTAGCTTGACTGCTAACTAAACGTCTCACATGCATGACCGTCTCATTACTTTCGGAAACGAAAATAAAACTTTATAAAACTTAAAAGTAATTGAGGTTACCAACTCCCTCAAGCCAAATTTAACTTATCTGGATTTGGCTTTTCTTTGTGGCTCCCTTTCGGTCATAAAACATCTCAAGTATGCAAATGCAAGTATTTATGACACTTTATGCTGTTATATCAATACAATTTAAAAAAAAAACATCTGACAGGATATCCCTGAAAGGTTAATTTTGCTGAACAAAACAGGGAAATTGTTCAGTAAATAGTAATCGATTGATAGTTTGACATGTTTTTGTCCATTACAGATCATAACAGTATTTAATATAATATTTATTTTCCGGAAAATGTTATTCACCTGTTTCAGTTTGCATTTTTTAGTTGAGCAAGTCTTGACCCTAATGATGGTCGATCGAAACATTGAGGCAATTCGACTAAATTATATTCATTGTCATTTTTTATCGTTGACGTGACTATTTGTAGTGTTTATGTTCCAGACCGTATGAGATATTCTGGACTGTATGCGTACTTTTTAAAAATACTCATACGGTCGGACCGTACGCGTACGGTCTGACTAATAATAAGAAGTTGGGGAAGATTATTAAATACAAATGCATATAACAGATCAACATAACATAACTTTCAAATTGATATAAAAAAAAGTGCAATTGTAATTGAAATAAAAACTTTATATTTTAACTATTTAACAAACTCACGCTAATAAATCTGTTTATCTCTTGTATAAAGCATATCGATCAGTAATAGCTAATAGTTATCAAAGGTACCAGGATTATAATTTAGTACGCCAGACGCGCGTTTCGTCTACATAAGACTCATCAGTGACGCTCAACATTAATTGAATAAAATCACTTAAATTGAAGATATCGGAAGTAAAAATAATGTGAGAGAAAACTGTTTTCGAATATTTACCAACTTTACAAAGAAATGCAAATGCAAAGGAAGATGCATATCAACTGCAAACATTTAAATGTAAAAAATATTACGTTACTTGTGGAAGCAAGAGTCATCTTGGGCGAGAGTCCCAAAATATATAGGATTCATATATACAATTAAAAAACTATTTAATTTTAATTGTTCGTTAGTACATCTAATTGTAATAATAACAATTTGTAAAACTTAAAAAAAATATTGTGATCAATGTGTATGTTTAGCTCATACTGGACCCTACGCGTATACTCATACGGCCCAATGTACGCGTGTCGCCTAGGGCGGGAATATCTTTACATTCTTACAATTTCCGTTAGCGCCATGTGTCGCCTAGGGCGGGAATATCTTTACATACTTACAACTCCCGTTAGCGCCATGTGTCGTGCGAATATCTTTACATACCAGGAGACAATTACATCACCCCTAGTTTTTTGGTGGGGTTCGTGTTGTTTATTCTTTAGTTTTCTATGTTGTGTCTTGTTTGTTGTTTGTTTGACTTTTTCATTTTTAGCCATGGCGTTGTCAGTTTGTTTTAGATTTATGAGTTTGACTGTCCCTTTGGTATCTTTCGTCCCTCTTTTACAGATTATAATAAACTACCAATAAAAACCTTCAAAAAGTATGTATACATAATGGGACAACAACTAACAGTAACACATCACTTAATTTACACAACTTCAAAGACAAAATTGTGTGACTAAACTTTGTTAACATCTTAAGTCATATCATGGTTTGCATATACACATGAAATCAACAACAAATTAACCCCACCAATATTTATATACAGTGCTAAATTATCCAAATTTCCATGAATAAGTTCATAATATCCCCGAAAAATATAAGAATATATATATACGGTGATCTATCAATTTGCACTATCTTTTGTAGTCAGCACTTCGGTGTTGACATGAATATCAATTATATGGTCATTTTTATAAATTTTCTGTTTACAAAACTTTGAATTTTTCGAAAAACTAAGGATTTTCTTACCCAGGAGTAGATTACCTTAGCCGTATTTGGCACAACTTTTTGGAATTTTGGGTCCTCAATGCTCTTCAACTTTGTATTTATTTGGCTTTTTGAACTATTTTGATCTGAGCGTCACTGATGAGTCTTATGTAGACGAAACGCGCGTCTGGCGTATAAAATTATAATCCTGGTACTTTTGATAACTATTTACACCACTGGGTCGATGCCACTGCTGGTGGACGTTTCGTCCCCGAGGGTATCACCAGCCCAGTAGTCAGCACTTCGGTGTTGACATGAATATCAATTATATGGTCATTTTTATAAATTTTCTGTTTACAAAACTTTGAATTTTTCGAAAAACTAAGGATTTTCTTACCCAGGAGTAGATTACCTTAGCCGTATTTGGCACAACTTTTTGGAATTTTGGGTCCTCAATGCTCTTCAACTTTGTATTTATTTGGCTTTTTGAACTATTTTGATCTGAGCGTCACTGATGAGTCTTATGTAGACGAAACGCGCGTCTGGCGTATAAAATTATAATCCTGGTACTTTTGATAACTATTTACACCACTGGGTCGATGCCACTGCTGGTGGACGTTTCGTCCCCGAGGGTATCACCAGCCCAGTAGTCAGCACTTCGGTGTTGACATGAATATCAATTATATGGTCATTTTTATAATTTTTCTGTTTACAAAACTTTGAATTTTTCGAAAAACTAAGGATTTTCTTACCCAGGAGTAGATTACCTTAGCCGTATTTGGCACAACTTTTTGGAATTTTGGGTCCTCAATGCTCTTCAACTTTGTATTTATTTGGCTTTTTGAACTATTTTGATCTGAGCGTCACTGATGAGTCTTATGTAGACGAAACGCGCGTCTGGCGTATAAAATTATAATCCTGGTACTTTTGATAACTATTTTGGTGCAAATAAAGGCATATTAATCCTACTCTTTTTGAAAATAAAATCAATTATCCCCGAAATGTATGCTACATTACTTTATGTTTTTATTCAATCTTTTTTCAGGAAAATTACTGGTAAAGTTGTTGGATGTTTACTTTTTGTGAACATGCTGTTGATTTTAAGGTAATTGTAACTATAGAACGAAAAAGTCAAAGGAAATGATGATGGTCTCCTAATATTGAACGGACATCTAAGAATGCGCTCTTTGTGTTCCTATGCTACATAAACACAATTTGAATTGCTGTATCCCCATTTGTGACATTTTCACTTGTTACATAGATATAAGATGATTAGTATCGTTTTCAGTATGATGGAAATTTATGACCATTCGTTTAATTTGTTTGAGCTTTTGATTTTGACATCAAACCACTATGTGGAAAACATAGAACCACAACAACGATTAAATTGCAATCATAATTCACATGTGTATATCTTTATTTGACGAAAATATCCTTCCTTAGGCTTTTACTTTACAACCGTCCTCGTGTCGTTCTTACTATTTGAACCAAGCAGCTGAAATAAATGATACAATAGAGATTAACAAAATTGAAACTTGTTTCATGTCACCTCAAAATCGTTTTATTTTATCCCCGGATCAGATCGTGTAATGTTAAATCAGTACCACAAATATGACAGTTGTTGTCCATTCGGTTGATGTGTTATAGCTTTTGATTTTGACATTTGATAAGGGACTTTCCTTTTTTGTATTTTCCTCGGAGCTCAGTTTTTTTTGGTGATTTTACTGTTGAATCCTAGCGAGGGAAGAACAAAAAAAAAAAATAGAAAATTTGCAGATTTAACATTGTTGTGATGATATTTACATATACTTTCTATTTACCTTTGCAAAATTCATCATCCTCATCACTGCCATCCGCACAATAAACTTCCTTTCCATCACACAAAGATGAGAAAGGAAAACAATGGATACCATCTCTACATTTAGTGAAGCCAGTTGCACAATTTCTCTCTACAATGAAAGAACTATTCTGATTAAAGAAAATGATTAGATTTCTTTTTAAAAATTAAACATAGTATGGAAATGATGTGTAGGAACATCGATTATTTTAACGATATTTAATAACGATAAGTACAATCATAGTGCTGTAACCTGTGTAAGAGGGTTTTAACGATATTTAATAACGATAAATACAATCACAGTGCTGTAACCTGTGAAAGAGGGATTTAACTAAATGAAATAACGATAAGTACAATCATAGTGCTGTAACCTGTGTAAGAGGGGTTTAACTACTAGTAAATGATATAACGATAAGTACAATCATAGTGCTGTAATCTGTGTAAGAGGGTTTAACTAAATGAAATAACGATAAGTAGAATCATAGTGCTGTAACCTGTGTAAGAGGGTTTTAACTAAATGAAATAACGATAAGTACAATCATAGTGGTGTAACCTGTGTAAGAGGGTTTAACTAAATGAAATAACGATATGTACAATCATAGTGGTGTAACCTGTGTAAGAGGGTTTAACTAAATGATATAACGATAAGTACAATCATAGTGCTGTAATCTGTGTATGAGGGTTTTAACTAAATGATATAACGATAAGTACAATCATAGTGGTGTAACCTGTGTAAGAGGGTTTTAACGATATTTAATAACGATAAATACAATCATAGTGGTGTAACCTGTGAAAGAGGGTTTTAACTAAATGAAATAACGATAAGTACAATCATAGTGGTGTAAACTGTGTAAGAGGGTTTTAACGATATTTAATAACGATAAATACAATCATAGTGGTGTAACCTGTGAAAGAGGGGTTTAACTAAATGAAATAACGATAAGTACAATCATAGTGGTGTAACCTGTGTAAGAGGGTTTAACTAAATGAAATAACGATAAGTAGAATCATAGTGCTGTAACCTGTGTAAGAGGGTTTAACTAAATGAAATAACGAAAAGTACAATCATAGTAGTGTAACCTGTGTAAGAGGGGTTTAATTAAATGAAATAACAATAAGTACAATCATAGTGCTGTAACCTGTGAAAGAGGGGTTTAACTAAATGAAATAACGATAAGTACAATCATGGTGCTGTAGCCTGTGTAAGAGGGTTTTAACTAAATGAAATAACAACATGATCGATGTGTATCGACAAAGAATCGTAATCTTGAGTTAGATCCTTTACTAATTGAATGAGTGCAAATGATCGGCATAAAAGAATACAATCGTTGTCGTTAGTTCGAACAATAAAATGCAACTATTCATTATTACTTTCTAAATTGTTAGTTAGTTAGCATGACATACGTATATTGGGTTAATAAATAAGTTTTTATAAAATATGAAAAAGTAACATCACAAAAATACTGAACTCAAAGGAAAATCCAATCGGAAAGTCCATAATCACATAATCACATGGCAAAATCAAATGACAAAACACATCATAAAACGAATGGACAGAACTGTCATATTCCTGACTTGGTAATATTGTAAAACAGAAATTATTCTCCTTCTTGCAAAGCTTGAATTCCGTGCTGGTATTTGGCATAACGTTTTGTCTTGTATACCGTGCTGGTATTTGGCATAACGTTTTGTCTTGAATTCCGTGCTGGTATTTGGCATAACGTTTTGTCTTTTTTTTGTTATATCCAATCTTTTACGTTTGTATTATGTTTTACCCTTCTAAATACCTGGTATCGAGCATTGCTAAAGATTATCTTCCCTTCTTTTCGTACAGAATGCAATGTATTTTTGTCATAAGAAACATGCAAAGACCATTAACAGTGAAGTATCGACGACTTTTATTATTTGTTTTTTTCGTTCATTTTCATGTTGAACATAGGCTTCTGTAGTCTCTTTAATATTTCCGAAAGATGATTGATTTTGCCATTTTAAACATCTGTTTTGTCTCTCCAATCTTTTATGTTTTGTTTTCGGCAATTGTTGTGCTTTAAAATCAAACTTGTAAGACTAATGTACAAAACTCATACCTTTGCAGAAATCTTCATTTTTATCGCTACCATCTGGACAAAAGTGCCTCCGTCCATCACAAAGGGACACATCGGGGAAACAATGAATACCATCCCTACATTTAGAGTGCCCCGAAGCACATGCATGTACTGTAATGAAACGTTTGTAATTGTAACAATAGTTTCCTGAATTACTGAGGCCAAGTGTGAGGTTGCTAATTTAAGGTTTTCGTTTGAATGGTTTTACACTAGTAATTTTGGGGCCCTTGTTAGCTTTTTGTTCGGTGTGAGCCAATGCTCCGTGTTGAAGGCCGTACATTGACCTATAATGGTTTACTTTTATTAATTGCTATTTGGATGGAGAGTTGTCTCATTGGCACTCACACCAAATCTTCCTATATCCATTATCATTTTCAAAATGTTTATTTACTTGATTTCAATTATGACAATATTTGTCCTGAACTACTGAGTCTAAGTGCAACGTTGCTGATTTAAGGTTTTCTTAAAGTTGCATCATTATTTTTAACATTTTGATTAACCTCATCAAAATTTTATTAAAATGAAAACAAGCTGTGTGTTGAATGAGATATTCTGATATGACGTGCTTCTTTCGCTTTTGTAAACAACATCGTGACAAAATTCTCGATATATCTATACTTAGCGCAGACTCAGAGAGACATAATAATGGATGTTACAATATACCTCAAACGTAAATCCACATGTGTCCGAGACTATTTACCAACGCTTTACCGATAAATTGAAATAAGACTACAAAAACTTTAATTCTTATTTGAATGCATAATAGAAAAAAAAATTAGAAATCTACAAATCAAAATAGAGTAAAATTCAGCTAAAGTTCATGATTGTTTTGGTGCATTTAAGTCATTTCAAAATATGACGTCATACATATGAAAATGCTGAAGCTGGAGGTTTTTCTGTAACCATTGAAATTCGTATACTATTACATTAAAATGATTCTTTGAAGTAGGTGCTGTTTTATTATCTATTCTAATGCATTATTCGCATGTTTACAAATTTCAGCAAGTCAACATGGCTGCTCCTTAGATACGAAATGCCATCTTAGGATTTGATCATAAATTACGAGAAAAACATTAAGATTACAAATAACAAATGTTCGGTTTAAGAATTAAAAGAATAAAGTTGATTTTTTTCTAGCGGTTATTTACGAAGTAATTCCTGCAAGCTACAGCTAGATTTATTAGAAAAAAGTAAAAACACAAAAATACTGAACTCCGAGGAAAATTCAAAAAGGAAAATCAAAAATCAAAAGGCAAAATCAAAAGTACAAACACATCAAACGAATGGATAACAATTGTCATATTCCTGACTTGGTACAGGCATTCTCTAATGTAGAAAATGGTGGATTGAACCTGGTTTTATAGCTAGCTAAACCTCTCTCTCACTTGTATGACAGTCGTATCAAATTCCATTACATTGTCAACGATGCATGAACAAAACAAACATACTCATAGAGTAAAAAATGTCAAAAGTTTAAGCTCTGTCTAACAGGGAGTAAAAAAGAACAGCAGCACATACGGCATTCCCACCCTCGCTTCAGTTTTTAAATAACCGTATTTCTCCTATAAGAATTGAAATAATTCATGAACGGCATACAATTGTTGGAAATTAACACATGACCTGGGCCGTGATATTCGAATTTTATCCTAAGAGTTAGAATGGTTAGCGAGGGATAAAATTAACGAATATGACGGCCCTGGCAATGTGTAAATTTTACAACAAGTGTATGGCTTCCGTGAATTATTTCATAATCAGACATGGATATGCTTTTATAGTAATTTAAAATTCAACGCGTTATTTCTTTAATGAAAGTTAATTCGTTGGTACTTTGAACAATGCCTAATGTAAACAAAGATTTTAATACTCTTCATAAGTCTGCAGTTTACTCTTTTTTACTTTCGGAAAGCGAATTTTAGTTTATGAAGTAATATAGAAATTTATTTACATTTACAAAACTCAGGATCCTCATCACTGTTATCAGCACAATCAATTTTAGAATACCACTTGGTTCCGTCACACAGATGCTTGCGATTAATACACTGGACACCGTCTCGACATTTCACAAAGTCGTTGGCACACTCGTGTACTAAAAAAGATAAATACAGCAAACAAATTTTAGGAAGACCCTTACTGCAACTAAACTTAACTTGCATCTCACTTTATTTTTTATATATATACCATATATATATTTGGTACTCCTCAGCAAATCCGTATGGTAAAGTTCTGAACCATGACTAGCTCATGTCGAAGGTGTCGATCGAAGCTTTTCACCAATTGAAAATTTCCTTGAGATCCAGATTCGTTTGAATACCACAGTTCTAGTTTTATGTCAATTATGTGTACTTGTTTATTAGACAAAGAAACTTTAAAGTCTAGTTTAATTAATTGATAATGTCGCATGCCGTACAAAATAGACCACGCGGGATTAATCAAAAGCATTTGTTCACAATATAAAAGAAAAAAATTCACATAACAAGTATTCCGAAATGTTTTCATGTATATCTAAATAATTATCAAATTATAAATCAAATAAATGATTCTGAGTGTATCGAAAGCCTGTTTGTAGTTTTGTTGTCGTCCATTGCATCTTTCTTATTCAGTAGTAGTCAATGGTTGTTTTATTTACATTACCATACTTTGTTCTTTCATTGTGTATGTACCTCCCAATCTTGAGGGATACAAAAACGAGGAAAATAACAGATTTTTTTTTCAATTGTACAATTCTTGTGTTAAAAAAATAATAATAATGTGGCAGCTAGCATCACTTAAAAAGTAAACAAGTTGTCATATTTTGATTACCACGACAAGACGAATAGCTCTTTAAAAGGATGTGCTTTTATTTTTTGATTTGAGCGTCACTGATGAATCTTTTGTAGACGAAACGCGCGTCCGGCATATATATATAATTTTAATCCTGGTATCTATGATGAGTTGAATTTTTATCTTTAACCTAGATTTCGAGATTTTCGGAACGTCTGAGTCGTATACAGATTAACATTTATTTTTTTTCAAAATGGCTGCTGAAAAAAGACGTGTCTCGGTATGTTTACATCCAACATTCATGTATTTAGTTATGATGTAATCTTATCGTTTGTAGTTTTAATCCTATTTTCTATTTACTATTCGTATGTAAAATTAACGATATTTGCTCATCTAGTTCATTTGTATGATTTCAGTATAAAGAAACTATATGCACAGGATATATTTGTTTTAAACAGTTCGCATGATTTGATTTACAAGTAACAATCGATTTCTCATAATTGTTATAACATACACCAAACAACACACTTACACACTTAATTACGATTTATATTTATTTTTGTAAAAGAAAGTTACATGTGACGTCTTTTTGGGGGCGTTGGTATATCCATGTGACACATAGCTCGTAATTTTATTATACTGTTTTTTTTTTTTTTTTCAACTATCAAAAATTAGTTTTAGGTGTTTGTTGTTATTCTGTAGTCAACTTGTCGAAATATACTAATGAATTAATTGTTCATGTATTTGTCTTTCCTGGGTATTCCAACAGTTAGTTGTACTGAATTGTTGTCATATAATGTCATTTCAGCGGTATTTGTTACATTGAAGTATATGGGGTTCAACGTACCAATTGTTTCTAAAAATCCTGTATCAAGTCAGAACATGACAGTTCTTATCAAATATTTCGTTTCTATGCATGTTGCAATGGCGTTTATTTTTGTTGCAAATCAGTGTTACTGTTTTCCGTTGTTTTCCTCATAAAGTTGATGTGTTTCCATCGTTTTCAGTTTGTAACCCGGATTAATTTTTTGTTAATCGATTTATGACATTTGAACAGAGGTATTCTATTGTTTCCTTTAATTATTACCTAAATTAGATATTTAAAGTAGATAAAAAAAAAGACGGATAACACATACCCCTACAGAATACCGGATCTTCATCACTCCAATCGTTACAGTTAAACCAGGTACCCCTTCTACTTCCACCATCGCATAATCCCCACAATGGAAAGCATTCATTACCATCACGACATTTAATATAGCCTTCACTGCATGTCTGGTCTGTTTTCAAAGTAAGATAAGAAACAGATTAAGGAAGCATTCATCACCATCACGACATTTAATATAGCGTTCACCGCATGTCTAGTCTGTTATCAAAGTAATAAAAGAGACAGATTAAGGAAAGCATTCATGACCATCACGATATTTAATATAGCCTTCACTGCATGGCTGTTCTGTTATCAAAGTTATATATTGAATAAATTAATAAATTGGTTTACATCGTCATTTCTGGACCTTTCATAGCAACTGTCTATGTGGTATGAGTTTTGCTCATTATTGAAGGCCGTACGATGACCTATAGATATTAACGTCTGTGTCATTTGGTCTCTTGTGGAAGTTTGTTTCATTGGATATCATACCACATCTTTTTTTATATTCATGCACTTTGCAGTAAAGGAAAGTGGAATTCTTAATGGCATTTATATTAAAAAAAGAGGGACGAAAGATACCAGAGGGACAGTCAAACTCAAAGATTGCAAAAAAAATAACAGCGCCATGGCTGAAAATAAATAGACAAACAGACAAATAATAGTACAGAAGACACAGCATAGAAAACTAAAGACTAAGCAACACGAACCCCACCAAAAACTCGGGGATCTCAGGTGCTTCAAACGGGTAAGCTGATCCTGCTTCACATGGGTACCCGTCAATTTGCTTATGTTATTACAAATCCGGTTAATAGTCTAATTCGGTAGTATGGAACATATCCGATATCATCTGTGAAACGGTTATTCCATAACGGTCAGTCAACACGTGATGGCGTAAAATTTACAAAGGGATGATTTCAACTTCACTTTTTGGAACTCCTGGTTTAATAGCTTCCTTGTGAGCAGCAATCCTTTATCAATAATTGTATGCATGCGCCAGATGAATGATGGCAGTGAATTTTTCTTGTTAAAAGATTTCTTGAAAAAGTTAAATTAATTGGATTTATACAGCATTTTTTATGACTTTGTTGGATGTTCTATCTTGCCACAAGTTATGCCAAAACGAAGAAGAAACAAGGAACTGAAGCGATCGACACCAAATAAAGGAAATAATTCATCAGGAAATTCTACTTCGGACAGTTCTTTGTTTACAAACAGAACAGTTAATAGAAAGAGTGACCAAAAAAAGGTAGTGTTTACTAAAAATACGTTGAATACATTTAAAAACAGTTCACCAACGAATAGTTACGATCAGATTTATACTATGAATCAAGGTTACAATCAATACACGCCAATTCCGTCCAGTATTCTTTCACAAGCCCGCCTCCCCCTCCAACACCACAGCAGCTTCAAAATACGTGAGATATTAAGTTAATGCTTCAAACTTTATGTTGTAAAATAGACAATATTGAGTTTAAACTCAATAAATATGATTCTATTAAACACAGATTGAATAATTTTGAACAGACATTTAGCAATGTCGATACCGAAATGATTACATGTGAAGAAAGAATAAGTGTATTGGAACATAGCGCTGCATTTATGTCAGACATTAAAGATGAACACAAATTGATAAAAGCTAAAATTCAAACTCTGACAAAAAGTTTTGAAATATCAAAAACTACCAGTATTTCAGTGAAGGAGAGATTAGCAGGTGTTGAGGTGCGAAACTTGAGTAACAATCTTTTGTTTTTGCAATTAAAGAAAAAATAGTTAATGTAGAAATGGAGACGACCGGGGTTCAGGGTAATGTAGATGAAGGTAATATCGGAGAAGGAAAGAAAAACATACACGAAAACTGTTAAAACCTAATTTTAGACTTCTGTGAACAAACATTGAAAATCGAAAATGCCAAAGGTAAAAAAAAGTCGGAGAAAGTAGACCTAGGCCAATAGTGGTAAAATTTTCAAAGTACAGTGACCGCCAGATGGTACGAAAGTCATCAAAAAGACTAAAGGGGTCAGATTTCGGAATTAGTCCACAAAATCCACAAGAAGTGTTAGCCAAAAGAAAAAAGTTAATACCGGTTATGTTGGAAAAACGAAAAGAAAAGAAGACTGCGTACTTTGTTGGAGACAAGTTATTCGTTGAGGGAGTTTTTACAATGAATAGGAATTAGCGGGGGATGATAAAAAAAACAGAAAAAAACGTTAAATATTCATTAAAGTATATTCTTGGAACATTTCTAAAAGTTTGATAAGAAAATTAGCCGACGCCGAATTTCAACATGAAATTGCTGATTATCACATGTTATGTTTTAACGAATGTTTGGTAAACGTCCAAAAGAATTTGAGATAGCAGGTTACGAAAACAATTATGTGCAAAAAAAGAAATAAAATGGAGGCGGTGTTATAGTTTTTCATAAAAAGTGGTTAAATTCGTCTTAAAATGTTGTGCAAACAGTATGATATGGTTGAAAATAAGAAATATTATAATGTTTGATTGTAAAGATTTATATATGTATGTGATATATATGTACCACTAGATACAAGTATATTTTACCGCAATTATGACTGTGACGTATTTGAAGTTTTACAGGAACATATAGAGCATTATGGTACATAAGGTAACATTGCTATAATTGGTGACCTGAATGGACGAATTGGTAAAGCAAACGACTTTATAAGGCATGATCTATTGAGTACTCAATTACAAAGTGATATAAGTGGTTTAATTGATTACACACCTGATTTACCTTGTGAGCGAACTACAGAGGACATAAAGCCTACTAACACTTTTGGTCGAAAAATTTTGGACTTGAGCAAATCGTCTGAGGTAAGAGTATGTAATGGACGGTTCGGGAAAAGCATTGGTAAATTTACATTTCAAAATAAAAATGGTTGTAGCGTAACGGTTATTGACTATGTGTTATTATTTCATGAATCTTTTTCTATAGTAAATAATTTTATGATTGGTAATTTTAATACATTTTCATGTCATGATCCTGTAATTATTGATCTCAAACTGACAGAATAGTCATTAAATGATTTTTGTTCATGTCAAATTATAAAATATAATTCCTATAACTGGAATGAAGAGACTAAAGATGATATAAAGAGAGACCTTTGTTCAAGTGCAGATAAAATAAGCGATCTTGTGAATAGTATGAATAATATGGACAATATTAACGATATTGTGGCTGAAACGAACGACATTTTTTTAAACATTACAGAAAATTACACAAAAAGAGAGGTGATTAAAACTGTTAAGTGTGATTATTTTAACTGCAAAAAAACGGAACTTGGGAGTAACTGATTTTAACCGTGATAAGCCGTGGATAAGTGACGAATGTAAAGAGTTATACCGGACGTACAAACGAGCATTATCACAGTTTAATTTATGTAGAAGTGAGGAAAATAGACTTTACTTAAATATTTCAAAACAAAGGTTTAAGCGTATGGAAGGTACTTTAAAAAGGCGTTACAAAACCCAGAGAAGAGATATGTTTAGTTCGACATGAAGAACCAACCAAAAATACTTTTACAGAATATTTTGAAGAAAAAGAAAAATACTTAATAGTAATTTAACATTAGATAACTTTGTCACACATTTCAAGAGCTTAGTATCGAAAGACAGTATTATAGATGGTCAAGTAAATGATGAAAACTATGATGTGGTTTATTCAGAATTAGATCACCCATTTACAGAACAAGAAATAGACATATGTGTGAAGAAACTAAAACGTGAAAAAGCACCAGGATATGACAATATTTTAAATGAATTTATTAAAGAATGTAAAACTGTCCTCTTGCCGTTACTATGCAAGCTTTTCTAATGTTATATTATGTAGAGGATGGTTCCCAGAAGTATGGGTTACTAGCGTATTAGTACCACTATTTAAAGGCTCGATGAATGATACGGGTAACTATAGAGGAGTATCACTGGTTTCTCACGTTGGAAAATTATTCACATCAGTGATACATACAAGATTGATGAAATGGTGTAAAGAAAAGCAATATTTTGACAGCTGCGCAATTCAGTATCATTCCAGGATACGGTACAAGGGACGCAATCTTTGCTCTTCATTCTGTTATAGCTAAATCTTTACGTAAAGGAAAACGGTTATATTGTTGCTTTGTTGATTATGTTAAAGCTTTTGATAGCGTCTTATTTTATGGCAAGAAATGTTAAAGTGTGGAATAACTGGTAATCTATTGTGTTTAATTAAATCTATGTATTCTAAATTGAAAACATTGATGCAAGGGGAGTCATTATATCTTTTTTTTATATTTGCTCTATGTAAATGATATAGAAATAGAATTAATCCAATCTAATTAAAAACCGATCTCTCATCGCTCCCGTTTTCTGATATGTCGCGTGGGAGATCTAACGAAACCGGCTTTAAGGTGAGTGAACTAAACGTTATGAATTTATAATAATATGCAACTGAGTTTACGACCTATTAATAAGCCAATCAAAAATCTTTATGAATTATTTTGACTGACGATTCCGTCGTAAATAAAATGAGTTGCATCCCTTTACCTTACGTTAAACTTTCAACATCGTGGAAGACTCAATTTCATTGGTCGAAAAAGACACACCTACGAGGTTACTCACATGTGACCTCAAAGCGGGTTTCGTTAGATCTCCCACGCGACATATCAGGAACAGGAGAGATGAGAGATCGGTTTTTAATTAGATTGGAATTAATCAAACAGAATATTGAGCCATATGAAGTTAGAATGTTAAATTTAGATTTGTTCATGTACGCAGACGAAACAGTTCTTTTTAGTGAAAGCGTTAGTGAGTTAGGAAAATGATAAACACTGTAAATGAGTGTTCAACAAAGTACGGGCTACATATAAATATAAGTAAGACAAAATTGTAATTATTCGTAATAGAGGTAAAATAAAAGATAACGATAAATGGTATTTAAATGGTAAAATAGTAGAAGTATGTAATGAATTTGTTTACCTGGGTTTATTGTTTAATTATAACGGTATATTTACTCTAACACTAACTGAACAGGGTAGAAAAGCCACTTTCAGCTTACGTAGCAAAACATATGATGATTTTTTAAATATAGAAACTTTACCATCTTTTTTTGAAACTTATGTTACAAGTATAATGAATTATGTCAGTAAAGTCTGGGGCTTTCATAAAGCCGAAGATATAGAAAAATTGCATTTATATTATATGAAAAGAATTTTTCAACCTACTGGTTGAGATTGTTAGACACAGATAACTGTATTTCAAAACATGTATATAAAGATATGTACGAATCTAGTTGTGTGAAGCCAAATGACAAGCTAAATTGGTCTTCTAAAGTACGAGATATATTATGTAAATACGGTTTTAATGATGTTTGGTTTTCACAGAGAGTTAGAAACAGTCAATTATTTTTGACTGAATTTAAACAAAGAGTACTGGATAATTATATATCTGAAGGTTTATCATATTTTGAAAATTCGACGAAATGTACTTTGTATCAGTACTTCGCGATGGCCACACTATGCAATTTTACCTTAGTCGTCCATTAAACAGTTTGTATATATCTTATATTACTAGATATAGAATTAATGCTCATGCACTATGTATAGAAACAGGTAGATACTATAGTATAGCCAGAAATGAACGTTTGTGTAGTATGTGTAATAAAAATGCTATTGAAGATGAGTATAATTTTATTTTAAAATGTGATAAATATAACGACATCAGATGTAAGAGTTATTACTATAAGAAACCATCTACTTTTAAATTAGTACAACTGTTATCTGTAAGAAATGTCAAAGAGCTAAACAGCCTAGGAAAATATCTATTTTCTGCAGAAAAAGCACGTAATGGTTAGTCATTCAAATGTTTATTTTTAGTTTAACATGTCTATATGTCATACTCCGCTTAATTCTTTCATTGATTTGTATAATTTGTGTATAAATGTTATATTATGCTGTATATTATCTATTGGATATTCATATTGGGTAAATCCAATAAGCTGTATTTTCGGAAATAAAGTATTATTATCAAGAAAATCACGATAGATTAAATGTTACATACTTTTACAAAAATCTGGGTCCTGTTCACTTTTATCTTTACAATACGGCCGTTCATCATTACATAAGCCCATTACGTTGAAACATTATTTTCCGTCCCGACATTTCCTCCAACCATTCCAGCCATCCCAGCCATCAAATTCAGGACAACTTTGTTCTGTAATTAGTTTTACTAATACTAATACAAAAAAGTTAAACAACAAAAATACCGAACTGCGAGGAAAATTCTTATGTAGAAAATGATGGAGAAAACATGGTTTTACAGCTGGCTAGCCCTCTCATTTGTATGACAGTCACATACAATTCTATTTTTTTCACTCGAAATATAATTGATATTGTATATAAGTTTACAATAAAACGAATGTAATTTGGCTTTAAGCTTTCGTTATGAAGATAAATGTACTTAAGCATTTCGGATCCGTAGACATTTATACAAATATATTTCTCAATATCTTTAACAACCCGTTACCTCCATTCTATCATTTCTTTGTCGTTTTACGTTACTCTAGAGCTAGCTCGAATTACGTTGATTTTGTGAACATGGAATACTGCTTTCTTAAAAGTTGCTAATAGTTATCAAAGGTACCAGGATTATAATTTAGTACGCCAGACGCGCGTTTCGTCTACATAAGACTCATCAGTGACGCTCATATCAAAATATTTAAAAAGCCAAACAATCACAAAGTTGAAGAGCATTGAAGATCGAAAATTCCAAAAAAGTAATACCAAATACGGCTAAGGTATTCTGTGCCTGGGATAAGCTAAGACAGGGCTATGAATCAATCAAATTAAGGTCATCACTCAAGAACTTTTACGCTATCATGAGCTGATTGGCCATTATGACAAAAGTGTGTCAGAAATAATACATGTTATATCTGATATTCCTCCTCAGTCATAATAACCTTCCATCATTACCAAACTGAACAAAGAGTTAACACGACGGATGCCATATACGCAGCACCTGATTTAACTACTGGTTTTTAGTGGAGTTCGTGTTGTTTCTTATTTATTATTTATAAGTGTTGATGTAAATGTCCTTTGGTTTTGTGAGTCTTTGTTTACTCCTTGGTTTTGATTGTCATTGTCTTTGGTTGTACGACAATCTGATTTTTTACACGTTTTATATTACCTTAGCATTATTTGGCACAACTTTTTGGAATTTTGGATCCTAATGCTCTTCAACTTTGTACTTGTTTGGATTTATAAATATTTTGATATGAGCGTCACTGATGAGTCTTGTGTAGACGAAACGCGCGTCTGGCGTACTAAATTATAATCCTGGTACCTTTGATAACTATTCATAAGATATTTTAACATTAGATCGTTTAAACTTTATTACGAATTTATTCTCTCTGCAGGATAGATATATCATTATGCGATTAACAATTTATCAAAAACCCACTTCCGCCACTGAGAATTACCGGCATCAAATACTCTTACGAAAATAAAAAAATACACGATTTGAACTTAAAATCAAGAAAGGTCCACAATAAAACACTCATAACCATCTTATTGTGGTCAAACTATCATTACTTAGCTAACAGTTTCAGTTTTTTTAAATTACTTGTTAAATTTGATGAATCTAACTGAATGAAAGAAAGTTCCATTCTTGTCTTTCAAATAAAAGAGTCTTTTCCATAGACCTGCAATCCAACGGAAACACTAGAAACCTAATGTTAGTAAAAGGAAGGACGAAAGATACCAGCGGGACTGTAAACTCATAAATCGAAAATAAACTGACAATGCCAAGCCAAAAATTAAAGAAGACAAACAGACAAACAATAGAAAACATGACACATCATAGAACACTTAAGAATAATAAGCAGCTCGAACCCCACCAAAAACTACGGGTGGTCTCAGGTGCTCCGGGAGGGTAATAGTGTAACGTCCGGGCTAACCGTGCTTTTTTCATATCGGTTTATGATATTCAAATAGCGGTAAACTAATGTCGTTATAACTTAAAACACCGTTCTCTTTCATCTAGTAACTTTCTTCTCGTTCGGAGTTTAACTTTTGAATAATTAAACACGCATTTTATCATCAGAACTCTAGTAGTTTAATAATGAGTGTGCTCTTTCATAGGACTTTGTTTTTTGTGTATGTATCAAATGGCACACTCTAAATGGATGTCTTATATTTAGATGTCTGATCTATACATTTGTATAACGATAGTATCAACTTTAAGGAAAATATTAGATTAAATTTTTTGGATGGTGAGGAGGACTTAACATGCAACATCTCAGCAATTTGATTGGAGAATATAGAAAGCAACAGATGTTAAAATCAAGACAGTTTGGGAGGAAATCTTGTCAAACGAATAAGCTATGTAAAGTCGACGATTGAAATAAATATTTATGTTGTAAAACGGACACATAACTCACATATCGAAAAAAGAAACAAACACGTCATGGCTAAAAAAAAAAAAGAACAAGACAAAAAGAAAAATATTTAAGGAATGACTGTAATATTTTTTCTGTCTATGAAGAAATAACTTATCAAATGTGGTGCACACTGAATAACGCGCATAGTTATTTCTTATAATTTAATTCTAAATTCTATTTTAAACCGGCGTAAATCATGAAAAAACGTTGATGACGTCATGGTCATATGACAAAATTGTGTCTATGATATGATAAACAAAACGACGCCAGCCAATCAGAAGACGCGTTACATCCAAAATTAAACTATTAGTACATAAGAGTACTAGAATATATAACAATCGTGATGATTTCAGCATTCTAATTGTCAACTATCTATTTCTATATAGTTTATCTACCTTAACTAATACGTTACGCTTATACATGTTTGGAGTATACGGTCTTAATTTATATTTGTATGACCTGACATAAAAAACAGGATTTTGAGGAAGAATAACTGAAATCGACAGTACATTGGTTTTACAGTCTTGATCTAGAAATCCTTGATCGACAAAAATAAAGGCAACAGTAGTATACTGCTGTTCGAAATTCATAAATCGATTACAAACTGAAACTGAAGGAAACTTATCAAATAGAAGAGGAGCACGACGTCACAACAGAAACACAACAGGAAAATGTAACACACAAAGAAACGAACTATAATATAATAATGTCCACTACGAAACGAAATCATTAAATTTGCTAATAAACAGTTTAATAAAATCAATGTTATTTTGTTTGCAAGCAATATAAACATTAGGGTCTTACAAAAGAAGTGAGGCTTTTGTCACGGCAGTTAAATGGCAAATTTTGGTTGCCATGGTAACAAAACAAATTAAAAAAATTACCAGACTTTTTTTTCTTGTTTTTAATAATTCAATATATGAACTTTAAGATGCAATTATAGTTTATAATGAACTTGTCTGCCCAATGTAAATTTTCTTTGATTTAAAATATAATATTTAAGCTATTTTCAGAAAATGTCAAAATGCAGAATTTTGCATCTTTTTAAATACCAATTGAGCCTTAATAAAAAAAAAACATATTTCACAACCTCAACATCAAGACATAAACTTCAAATAATGCTAAATTATATGTTGATTTTTTTTTTTTTTTTTGAAATTGTCATTATCATAAAATTGCTGCAACCAAAAAGTATACATTTTCCAATTTTCATGTCTGATTTTATCATAAATTCCTGAAAAAAAAATGGCTGCATATTTCCATAGAAACCGTTCAACAAAATTATAATAAAAAATAGCTTGCAAACTTTATTTCAATCTTAGCTGCCTATTATAAAAAAGAATAAAGCAGTTCTGAGTCATATATGAATCACCCCCTGCCTGGATCTTACAAATAGCTGTACTTAAATGCTAGTTCACAATAGAATAATCCGAAGGTACACCAGTCATCATACTAAGACATATAGTTATGATTTCGACCTGATCAATCTATACTCTAACTACTCCTAAATGATGTCTACTGACTCGGAAAGCAGTATTTCATGTGAATCCCTCAAGGGTAATCATTTAAATTCATATGTTTGTCTTGAATGTATTTTTTGAATTTGAATATACGCAAGCTATCGATTATCGGCTTTACAGACAAAAATAAGGATTAATATATATGGAATTGCACGAGGTCGCACGATCACCAAATTCATTCATAATTCTAAACGGCGACCGTAGATCCTTTTTTGAAATGCTTATACTGTTTTGAGCATATACTTCTGATAGTGAAATCACCATAATGAAAGCTTGTAACTCTAGCATATCGTATTCCATAAGATATGGAAATAACAAATTCAGAAAAATGTTATATGCACCCTTGTGTATAAACTATTGAAAAAAAAACATTTGAGCAAGTATGATCATAACGTTTTGTCTTTGTATAAGGTTAACGTTGGCGCTATTTGACACATATTATAAATGGATATAAGGCAATCTTACAAAACTTCACATGTTAAACGGAAAATAAAATATTTAAAAAAATCAGCATATTTTTTTGTTCTTTTCTAGAATATTAAAATACTGAATAACTTCAATATCAATATCAATGCGTTCGTTTGATATATATTCTATTGAAAGTTTCAATGGAAGTCTAAGAGAGGGACGAAAGATACCAGAGGGACAGTCAAACTCAGAGATAGAAAATAAACTGACAATTTACGCAATGGTTAAAAATTAATTTCAATGGAAGTGTAACTTGTACCTATAATTTACTCACGTTTACAGAACTCTGGGTCTTCATCACTGTGGTCCGGACAATCATATGTTCCTGTGCGATCACAGAGCCGTTGAGACATGAAACAGTGAACACCATCCCTACACTTAGTGTAGCCAGGCTCACAATTTTGATCTATAACAAAAACAGATACTCAATTGATTTTATAGCTAAAGAAATGCATGTAAACTGTCAAAAACCACGAATTTGATATCCACGAATATGCAAGTTTTCCTCTTTCCACGAAAATTGGAATCCACGAAAATTTATGAATCCACAGCTATCTAGATACTTGAATTCTCCAAACTGAATGGGCGCAGGTCAAAAAGGGTAACATAATAATTTATCAACTTATACACGAAGTCAAATACAGACAACAATTCATAAAACAAATACAACATTATAATTATATAACGAGTGCTATTCATTTTTTAAATGCAAATATTCTACATAGGAATCAACTTTCTGACACCTACATTAATAGCCATATAAAATATATATTCTATTCATCAGTAAACATTCACAAAATACTGATAACGTTTAAAATCAGTAATCCAGATTCATATGGCAACATTTGAAAATCGATCATATTGGTGATGTTTCCCATCTTACATGCATCAACAAATCATATGATGATATATAAAAGTTCAGCCCTTACCTTTACAAAAGTCGAGATCTTCGTCACTTTGATCACGGCAGTAAGTCGTCTTGCCATCACACAGATCTCGTAATGGGAAACATTGGATTCCATCTCTACATTTAGCATGAGTGGAAGGACAAGTCTGTGCTGTAGGGTGTAGTGTTTAATTAAAGTAAATATGTAATGATACCATATGGGAAACATTGAATTATATCTCTACATTTAGCATGAGTGGAAGAACAAGTCTGTGCTGTATTGTAGAATCAAAGTCAATATGTAATACCACCGAATCTTTGTATCATACTGACAACAGCATCGTAAAATTTGATTACATAGCATTACAGGAACCCAAGCGGTATAATTGAAGAAATATTCGTCGTATAACCGTAATCCGTACTCAATTTCCTAGATGTTTTCAAGTATTTACTTTTTTGTTTCGTCATACTTTTCATTAAGCCTCTCTCCCATTTTCCAAACCACAAAAAGCTGATTTTTTTCAGAACGTATTCACAAATTACTAATTATGGTATTTATTGTCAGATTTTATTCTGTTTTTATACTTTATAGTGTAATATGTTATTTTTACAGTGAGCTTTTGCTAAACTGGAAATGACTTGTAAGTAAACAATATACAAACTTGATGTTTACGTTTTTCCTTCACTATGATGAGTTTGAAAAATATAATAACACTCGCCAATTCTGGCTGTCTTATCTATTATGTTCAAAGAATTGTTAATGATTATTGCATCATCCAGTACTAGAACCTTTATCATGATTAGCACAGCCGATAATTTTACGAAAAAAATACTATCCACTTCATTTAGGTAGACAGTAAATAATGATTTCATATAGATGAAGAGTTTAATTGAAATTTATTGCCCCATTTTCTTTATACCTACCTCTGCAAAACTCGGGATCCTTGTCACTACTATCTTTACATATCGCTGTCGTACCATCACATAATGATGTAAGAGGGAAGCATCGAATCCCGTCTCTACAACGGATATAATTATCCGGACAACGTCTGTCTATTCAAAAAAACATATACTAAGAATTTGCGAAAGCCAGTTTCGAAATGATATTTATGTTACATTTTCATTGTGATATGTCAGTGTGACGATTACTCATTTTCTCTTTTTTAACTGACCGTTTTATTTGTTTAATATTTTCAGTTATTTACATGTAAACTGCTGGTTTGATAGGCAGAAAAGAAAATCTCACTGTCTTAAATATAAGTCTGCAGAATTTATTATACAGTTATGGGATTAAACGTCCTTTGAACAGAAATTGGTACAACTTTATATAATAAAAGTATTATTCGCACAAAGCACAGAAAGATAAGTCGAAGTATTAAACAATTAATTTTAATCGAACTACTTTTTTTATCACCTGTTAACTTAAAAGTCTACAATACTTTAGAAACGAGATGGGTTGTTTTAGATTAAAAAATTACAATTCTGAGCGTATAGTCATGCAGTAACATGAGCAACACGACTGGTGCCACATACGGAGCTGGATCGCTTACACTTTCGGAGCACCTGAGATCACCCCAAAGTTTTTGGTGGGGTTGGTGTTGCGCAGTCTTTGGTTTTCTATGCTGTTTCTTTTGTACTACTAGTATTATTTGTCTGTTTGTCTTTTTTATTTTTAGCCATGGCGTTGTCAGTTTATTTTCGATTTATAACTTTGGCTGTTCCTCTTGTATTGTACGCCCCTGTTTAGAAAAATATTGTGCTTAGTTGTATTCATGAGATTAACTGTCAACAAAGTTTTCATTTTTATAACATATACAAACCTGCAGCGTCCACTCTGCTTTTCAAAATGCTACAGTTCACAAATACAAGAAAAGCGTAGTATACGAATTTCAGCGTCATGTTTGCAACCTGGAAGATCATGAAATGTCGGTACAATTGTTTAAAGTAAAAAAATGATAAACAAATACCGAATTCCATGGAAAACTTCAAAGTCCGTAATCGATTGGAAAATCAAAAGCTCAAACACATGAAACGAATAACAAATTTCATATTTCCGAATTAGTAGAGGCAATTTCTTAAGCAATGTGTTTTCATGTGAGCTGTCGGTGCATCGTAGTATTGTTACATATATTTCATTTGCATTTTGAGTTAAAGATTGTAATCGACATATCTAACATCGAGTTTGTTATAAATTTTACTCTACGAAATTGTCAACCTTCATATTTTAATGGTGAACATTAATTCAACAAAATAAGTACATTTTTTTGCTTTGTTGACATCTAAATCTGCCTACGAGTTTGTGAATTTTAGAATGAATCAAAAACCCAATCGTTACTTTGGGGTGTATTTGACTCTTTTGTCGGATAACATGTTGTCTATTCACACATTTCGCGTTTTCATTCTTAATTCTATTTAAAACAGAAAGAAGATCTGGGCCTTTTTATTTCCTTGAAAGCAATACTTGGACACAGGATCTATATTTTACAAAGATTATGAAATGAAAATTGAGCGAATGTTGCAGTTGTATTCAGGTAGGACTTTTTGTCGAAAAATTTATAATGTGGTAATGCAGCCAAATCTATATCCATATATTTGATAACGTCGTGATAAAGGTTACTTTTTTGTTTCTGTACTGACATATTGTTTTTTCGCATTAAATTACATAAACATGAATAATTCTGTAATTTACGATGAATACAATACCAAATACCGATTATTATATTTTATTTTTGTGATCTTTTTGATGAAAATCAATGAAAATAACTAACCGTTTTTTCTATCGAAAAAAATCTTATGTAAACTTAATATAAAACTCAAACCACCAAGAAAGTAGACATTGCCCGAAAGATGTTTTATTAGTCTTTATAGTTTTCATGTCGATACAACAGAATCTTATTAATGTTAAAAACTCGTATGTTTATAAAGAAGATATAAAAATAGTTAAAAACACAGATTTGAAATTAGACTTGATTTAGATCATGACTGTAATCTTTATCAACAGGAAAAACATGTTTTGTAGCTCAAAAACTTATTTGTGTATTTTTCTTATATTTGTAAAATGTTAACATACCTTCAGCTGATACTTTAGAAAATAATAGGAGATATGACATTTCTTAAAATTAAATATCACGGTATTTATCCTGGTTGTATGATTATACCTATATCATTTAAATATTAAGTACATAATTTTGATCATTAAATAAGTTACGATGAAGTATGGTAATTTGGTCTCTGGTGGAGAGTTGTCTCATTGGCCATCATACCACATCTTCTAATTTTTACAATATCCAAAATTAGTTATGATAAATTTGGCCTATTTATCTAAATTATCTAAGATAATCGATATCATTCATTTCTCAAGGATAAAATTACGAGGGTTACGATTGGGTCTACCGAACACAGAATTACGAGGGTCTCGATTGGGTCTACCGAACACAGAATTATGGGAGTAAAATATAACGATTAGAGAAAAATGGACAAAAAAAGAATAGCAATTAATGTAGTTCGATATTTAAAAGACCAAAGAAAAAAACAGCAACATTAAATAAGACTCAATCGGGTACCGTCATAGGAAATTATTACTGTGGATCCACTGTTGTATGGAAACAACCAGTAACAATTTTAACAAATTGGTGTAATTAGAAAATTTCAAACACACAGTTGTACATCTTGCCCTTAGCAAAAGTTTGGGTTTAAAACATGAATATCGTTAATAAAGGAAATCAAGCGAAGTTTCGGGTGTATATTTTTTATACTTCAAAGTTCTCTCTGGTCAAATACCTGATAAATCTTCATTATTCTTTTTTCGTGTCCTTTAAGACTTAAAAGGTCCTCTAGTATTCATAAAATCTTGTCTTCAATTTATGGTGTCTTGATTGATGGTCTTTGATAAAAGTAAATCCAAAAAAGCGCTTCATTTATCAAGTGATATTTTCGTTTTCTTAAATTATGTTATAATCCACAATTGGTACATATAAGAAGTGTATGCAATAAATGACGTCATTATCAAACACTGACCACCTAGCTCATTATGCTCTCAGTGACTAGCAGTATCGAAAACAGTAAAATAACCAAAACACTGAACTCAGAGGAAAATTAAAAACGGAAAGTCCATAATCAAATGTCTAAATCAAAAGCTCAAACACACCAAACGAATGGATAATAACTGTCATATTCTTAACTAGGCAGTTATTTAGAAAATGGTTGATTAAACCTAGCTTGATTGCTAACTAAACGTCTCACGTGCATGACAGTCTCATTAATTTCGGAAACGAAAATACAACTTTATAAAACTTAAAAGTAATTGAGGTTACCAACTCCCTCAAGCCAAATCTAACTTATCTGGATTTGGCTTTTCTTTGTGGGTCCCTTTCGATCGATCATACAACATTTCAAGTATTCAAATGCAAGTATTTATGACACTTTATGCTGTTATATCAATACCATTTGAAAAACATTTGACAGGATGTCCCTGAAAGTTTAGTTTTGCTGAACAAACAAGGAAATTGTTCAGTAAATAGTAATCGATTGTTAGTTTGGCATGTTTTTGTCCACTACACATCATAACGGTACTTAATATCTTTATTTTCCGAAATATGTTCTTCACCGATTTCACTTTGCATTTTTTAGTTGACCAAGTCATGACCCTAATGATGATCGATCGAAACATTGAGACAATTCGACTAAATTATATTCATTGTCATTTTTTTATCGTTGATGTGACTATTTGTCTGTCTGAACCGTATGCGTATTTTTTTCAAAATACTCATACGGTCGGAGCGTGCGCGTATTGTCTGACTAATAATAAGAAGTTGGTGAAGTTTATTAAATAGATCAACATAATGTAACTTTCAAATTGATATAAAAAAGTGCAATTGTAATTGAAATAAAAACTTTATATTTTAACTATTTAACAAACTCACGCTAATAAATCTGTTTATCTCTTGTATAAAGCATGTCGATCAGTAATAGCTAATAGTTATCAAAGATACCAGGATTATAATTTAGTACGCCAGACGCGCGTTTCGTTTACATTAGACTCATCAGTGACGCTCAACATTAATTGAATAAAATCACTGAAATTGAAGATATCGGAAGTAAACATAATGTGAGAGAACAACTGTTTTCGAATATTTAGCAATTTTACAAAGAAATGCAAATGCAAAGGAAGATGCATGTAAACTGCAAACATTTAAATGTAAAAAATATTACGTTACTTGTGGAAGCAAGCGTCATCTTGTGCGAGAGTCCCAAAATATATAGGATTCATATATACAATTAAAAAACTATTTAATTTCAATTGTTTGTTTGTCCATCTAATTGTAATAATAATAATTTGTAAAACTTAAAAAAAATATTGTGATCAATGTGTATGTTTAGCTCGTACTGGACCATACGCGTATACTCATACGGCCCAACGTACGCGTGTCAAGAATAGGGCGGGAATATCTTTACATTCTTACAATTTCCGTTAGCGCCATATGTCGCCTAGGGCGGGAATATCTTTACATACTTACAACTCCCGTTAGCGCCATGTGTCGCGCGAATATTTTTACATACCAGGAGACAATTACATCACCCCTAGTTTTTTGGTGGGGTTCGTGTTGTTTATTCTTTAGTTTTCTATGTTGTGTCTTGTGTGTTGTTTGTTTGACTTTTTCATTTTTAGCCATGGCGTTGTCAGTTTGTTTTAGATTTATGAGTTTGACTGTCCCTTTGGTATCTTTCGTCCCTCTTTTACAGATTATAATAAACCACCAATAAAAACCTTCATAAAGTATGTATACATAATGGGACAACAATTAACAGTAACACAGCACTACATTTACACAACTTCAAAGACAAAATTGTGTGTCTAAACTTTGTTAACATCTTAAGTCATATCATGGTTTGCATATACACATGAAATCAACAACAAATTAACCCCACCAATATTTATATACAGTGCTAAATTATCCAAATTTCCATGAATAAGTTCATAATATCCCCGAAAAATATAAGAATATAAATATACGGTGATCTATCAATTTGCACTATCTTTTGGTGCAAATAAAGGCATATTAATCCTACTCTTTTTGAAAATAAAATCAATTATCCCCGAAATGTATGCTACATTACTTTATGTTTTTATTCAATCTTTTTTCAGGAAAATTACTGGTAAAGTTGTTGGATGATTACTTTTTGTGAACATGCTGTTGATTTTGTAATTGTAACTATAGAACGAAAAAGTCAAAGGAAATGATGATGGTCTCCTAATATTGAACGGACATCTGAGAATGCGCTCTTTGTGTTCATATGCTACATAAACACAATTTGAATTGCTGTATCCCCATTTGTGACATTTTCACTTGTTATATATAGGTTTAAGATGATTAGTATCGTTTTCAATATGATGGAAATTTATAACCATTCGTTTAATTTGTTTGAGTTTTTGATTTTGACATCAAACCAATATGTGGAAAACATAGAACCACAACAACGATTAAATTGCAATTATAATTCACATGTGTATATTTTTATTTCACGAAAATATCCTTCCTTAGGCTTTTACTTTACAGCCGTCCTCGTGTCGTTCTTACTATTTGAACCAAGCAGCTGAAATAAATGATATAATAGAGATTAACAAAATTGTAATTTGTTTCATGTCACCTCAAAAACGTTTAATTTATCCCCGGATCAGATCGTGTAATGTTAAATCAGTACCAGGAATATGACAGTTGGTATCCATTCGGTTGATGTGTTTCAGCTTTTGATTTTGACATTTGATTAGGGACTTTCCTTTTTTGTATTTTCCTCGGAGCTCAGTTTTTTTGGTGATTTTACTGTTGAATCCTAGCGAGGGAAGAACAAAAAAATAGAAAATTTGCAGATTTAACATTGTTGTGGTGATATTTACATGTACTTTCCATTTACCTTTGCAAAATTCATCATCCTCATCACTGCCATCCGCACAATAAATTTCCTGTCCATCACACAAAGACGAGTAAGGAAAACAATGGATACCATCTCTACATTTAGTGAAGCCAGATGCACAATTTCTCTCTACAATAAAAGAACTATTCTGATTAAAGAAAATGATTAGATTTCTTTTTAAAAATTAAACATAGTCTGGAAATGATGTGTAGGAAAATCGATTATTTTAACGATATTTAATAACGATAAATACAATCATAGTGGTGTAACCTGTGTAAGAGGGTTTAACTAAATGATATACCGATAAGTACAATCATAGTGCTGTAATCTATGTAAGAGGGATTTAACTAAATGATATAACGATAAGTATAATCATAGTGTTGTAACCTGTGTAAGAGGGTTTTAACTAATTGAAATAACGATAAGTACAATCATAGTGCTGTAATCTGTGAAAGAGGGTTTTTAACTAAATGATATAACGATAAGTACAATCATAGTGGTGTAACCTGTGTAAGAGGGTGTAACAAAATGAAATAACGATAAGTACAATCATAGTGTTGTAACCTGTGTAAGAGGGTTTTAACTAAATGAAATAACGATAAGTACAATGAAAGTGTTGTAACCTGTGTAAGAGGGTTTTAATGATATTTAATAACGATAAATACAATCATAGTGGTGTAACCTGTGTAAGAGGGTTAACCTAAATGAAATAACGATAAATACAATCATAGTGGTGTTACCTGTGTAAGAGGGTTAACCTAAATGATATAACGATAAGTACAATCATAGTGCTGTAATCTGTGTAAGAGGGGTTTAACTAAATGAAATAACGATAAGTTGAATTACAGTGCTGTCACCTGTGTAAGAGGGTTTTAACTAAATGAAATAACGATAAGTACAATCATAGTGGTGTAACCTGTGTAAGAGGGTTTAACTAAATGAAATAACGATAAGTAGAATTACAGTGCTGTCACCTGTGTAAGAGGGTTAACCTAAATGAAATAACGATAAGTACAATCATAGTAGTGTAACCTGTGTAAGAGGGGTTTAACTAAATGAAATAACGATAAGTACAATCATAGTGTTGTAACCTGTGTAAGAGGGTTTTAACTAAATGAAATAACGATAAGTACAATCATAGTGCTGTAATCTGTGTAAGAGGGTTTTAACTAAATGAAATAACGATAAGTACAATCATAGTGCTGTAATCTATGTAAGAGGGATTTAACTAAATGATATAACGATAAGTACAATCATAGTGTTGTAACCTGTGTAAGAGTGTTTTAACTAAATGAAATAACGATAAGTACAATCATAGTGTTGTAACCTGTGTAAGAGGGTTTCAACTAAATGAAATAACGATAAGTACAATCATAGTGCTGTAATCTATGTAAGAGGGATTTAACTAAATGATATAACGATAAGTACAATCATAGTGTTGTAACCTGTGTAAGAGGGTTTTAACTAAATGAAATAACGATAAGTACAATCATAGTGCTGTTATCTGTGAAAGAGGGTTTTTAACTAAATGAAATAACGATAAATACAATCATAGTGTTGTAATCTATGTAAGAGGGATTTAACTAAATGAAATAACGATAAGTAGAATTACAGGGCTGTCACCTGTGTAAGAGGGTTTTAACTAAATGAAATAACGATAAGTACAATCATAGTGGTGTAACCTGTGTAAGAGGGTTTAACTAAATGAAATAACGATAAGTAGAATTACAGTGATGTCACCTGTGTAAGAGGGTTAACCTAAATGAAATAACGATAAGTACAATCATAGTAGTGTAACCTGTGTAAGAGGGGTTTAACTAAATGAAACAACGATAAGTACAATCATAGTGCTGTAACTTGTGTAAGAGGGTTTTGACTAAATGAAATAACAACATGATTGATGTGTATCGACAAAGAATTTTAATCTTGAGTTAGATCCTTTACTAATTAAATAAGTGCAAATGATCGGCATAAAAGAATACAATCGTTGTCGTTAGTTCAAACAATAAAATTCAACTATTCATTATTACTTTCTAAATTGTTAGTTAGTTAGCATGACATACGTATATTTGTTTCATAAATAAGTTGTTATAAAATATGAAAAAGTAAGATCACAAAAATAGTGAACTCAAAGGAAAATCCAATCGGAAAGTCCATAATCACATAATCACATTGCAAAATCAAATGACAAAACATATCATAAAACGAATGGACAGAACTGTCATATTCCTGACTTGGTAATATTGTAAAACAGAAATTATTATCCTTCTTGCAAAGCTTGTATTCCTTGCTGGTATTTGGCATAACGTTTTGTCTTTTTTGTTTTGTTATATCCACTCTTTTACGTTTATATTATGTTTTACCCTTCTAAATACCTGGTATCGAGCATTGCTAAAGATTTTCTTCCCTTCTTTTCGTACAGAATGCAATGTATTTTTGTCATAAGAAACATACAAAGGCCATAAAAAGTGAAGTATAGACGACTTTTATTATTTGTTTTTTCGTTTATTTTCATGTTGAACATAGGTTTCTATGGTCTCTTTAATATTTCCGAAAGATGATTGGTTTTGCCATTTTAAACATCTGTTTTGTCTCTCCAATCTTTATGTTTTGTTTTCGGCAATTGTTGTGCTTTAAAATCAGACTTGTAAACTCATACCTTTGCAGAAATCTTCATTTTTATCGCTTCCATCTGGACAAACGTGCCTCCGTCCATCACAAAGGGACACATCGGGGAAACAATGAATACCATCCCTACATTTAGAGTGCCCCGAAGCACATGCATGTACTGTAATGAAACGTTTGTAATTGTAACAACAGTTTCCTGAATTACTGAGGCCAAGTGCGACGTTGCTAATTTAAAGTTTTCGTTTGAATGGTTTTACCCTTGTAATTTTGGGGCCCTTTATAGCTTGTTGTTCGATGTGAGCCAAGGCTCCGTGTTGAAGGCCGTACATTGACCTATAATGGTTTACTTTTATTAATTGTTATTTGGATGGAGAGTTGTCTCATTGGCACTCACACCACATCTTCCTATATCCATTATCATTTTCAAAATTTTTATTTACTTGATTTCAATTATGACAATATTTGTCCTGAACTACTGAGTCTAAGTGCAACGTTGCTGATTTAAGGTTTTCTTAAAGTTGCATCATTATTTTTAACATTTTGATTAACTTCATTAAAATTTTATTAAAATGTAAAAAAAGCTGCTGTGTTGAATGAGATATTCTGATAAGACGTGTTTCTTTCACTTATGTAAACAACATCGTGACAAAATTCTCGATATATTTATACTTAGCGCAGACTCAGAGATACATAATAATGAATGTTACAATATACCTCCCACGTAAATCCACATGTGTCAGAGAATATGTACAAACGCTTTACCGATATTATTTTAAACTGAAATTGAAATAAGACTACAAAACTTTTATTCTTATTTGAATGCTTTAAAGAAAAAAAATTAGAAATCTACAAATCAAAATAGAATAACATTAGGCTAAAGTTCATGATTGCTTTTGGCGCATTTGAGTCATTTCAAAACATGACGTCATACATATGAAAATGCTGAAGCTGGAGGTTTTTCCATTACGTAAACCATTCAAATTCGTATACTATTACATTAAAATGATTCTTTGAGGTAGGTGTTGTTTTATGCTAAGGTCACACGTAATTCGAATTAGTTTAATTCGCATTCGGAACGTTTCACGTCCTAACGTCAATTCTAATTCGAATTACAATGCGCGTAAAATTCGCTTTACTGTCCAAACGACGTTAACTTTTAATTCGTATTCACAAAAGCGTATTTCTAATGCGAATAAGTTAATTCGAATTAGCCAATTCGAATCAAATCGAATTAAAAAAGAAGAGTTTGTGAACGCGATTTGCGAGTTCGATTCGCATTCGATTCGAATTCACTTCGAATTTAATGTCCGTGTAAACGAGGTATAATTATCTATTCTAATGCATTATTCGCATATTTACAGATTTCAGCAAGTCAACATGGCTGCTCCTTAGATACGAGATGCCATCTTTGGATTTGACCATAACTGACGAGAAAAACATTAAGATAAAAAATAACAAATGTTCGGTTTAATAATTAAAAGAATAAAGTTAATTTTTTTCTAACGGTTATTTACGAATTAATTCATGCAAGCTACAGATTTATTATAAAGTTTGAGCTTTGTCTAACAGGGAGTAAAAAAGAACAGAAGCACACACGGCATTCCCACCCTCGCTTCAGTTTTTAAATGACCGTATTTTTCCTATAAGAATCGAAATAATTCATGGAAGCCATAGATTTATTGGAAATTTACACATGACCTGGGCCGTGATATTCGAATTTTATCCTGAGCGTTAGCGTGGGATAACATTAACGCATATATCACGGCCTTGGCCATGTGTAAATTTACAACAAGTGTTTGGCTTCCATGAATTATTTCTTAATCAGACATGTATATGCTTTTATTCAACGCGTTATTTCTTTAATGACAGTTTATTCATAGGTAGTGAAATTATTCAGCAGCCTTAAACCGGTTGAAGCATTCTTATTCATAACTTCAATTTTTGATTTTTTAATTCATGCATTAATATAGAAATCTAATTACATTTACAAAACTCAGGATCCTCATCACTTTGATCAACACAATCAATTTTAGGAGACCATCTGTATCCGTCACACAGACGATTGCGATTAATACACTGGATACCGTCTCGACATTTCACATAGTCGTTGGCACACTCGTGTACTGAAAAAGATAAATCCAGCAAACAAAATTTACTGCAACTAAACTTAACTTGCATCTCACTTTATTTTTTTATATACAAACCATATATATATTTGGTACTCCTCATCAAATCCGTATGGTAAAGTTCTGAACCACAACTACCTCATGTCGAAGAACTCTTTTACCAATTGAAAATTTTCTTGAGATCCAGATTCGTTTGAACACCACAGTTCTAGTTTTATGTCAATTATGTGTACTTGCTTATTTACGGCCGTCACTCGGCTAACCCAGAGATTGGTCGGTTAATCTATATTGAGTATGCGGCTATATCGGCGGTTGGTCTGTTAATAGGGTTGGCTAAAGTCTGTTAGTCATGTGTTATCGAGAAAATCATTGAAAGTTCAGCAGGTTTCATTGTATAACTTTCTAAATATATTTTCATCATCAAAAGTATTCATGTCTAACAAAACAATTCAATGTACTGAATTCAGTGGTGTAATTATTATTTTTCTAGCTTTGATGTACGATCTATTAAATGAAAAGGCGGGCTACTCATCAATAAATTTATACACATTTTACACACATAAAATGTACACAAAATGATACATTGGTTAAATTTACTTGCATTCAATATTTTGAACATCGAAAAAAGAAAGGCATTATGTTTGTCAACCATATTGATATCATTGTGTGAAAAATCTACACGAAAATCTGTATTTTGGTGACATAAATAAATCTTTATTTGAAACCTGGTCTGTTAATGGGTCTGATGTATACAACCCGGTCTGTTAATTGGTCTGTTAAGAATTATGAATGGCAATAAAAGTATAATTTTATTGCTATATGGGGTGTTATCGGATCAAATGAGTAGGCTCAAGACGAGCGGCTAAAATATACGAAAACAACACATGAGCAATGAAACATAACACATACGGAAACAACACATGAAATTGAAAATTGATAAAAATGGTTTCAAAAAGTGTAATATTAAAGTAATATTAATTTCATCCAAGAATGATCGCATATGTCATGTTGATTCTGTTTAATTGTCATGAATGACACAAATTTGTCATCTACATTGGTAACCAGTATATAAATCAGAGATAAACGTTGTAATGTAACTAAACATCAGTAAGTAAAATATATTAGGATGACAAAATATATAAAAAATAAAGAAAGAATAATGAGTAAGATAAATAAAATGTAGAAAAAAAATGACATAACAATTTAAAGAATACAGAAATAAGCAATACCCCCAATCCGGACCTCATGGTATACACGAGAATCTGGACTGAAACGCAGAATATAGAATAATATATAAGGACAGTAGAGAGTGATACATTGCTAAAAACGAGAGAAAAAGAATACTTGTTTAAGAATACACACATGAAACACCGATGGCTGTTGAAACAGTAACGGATTGCGATGTACTTATATTGGTGACAAATTCTAGAAGTTTACATGCGGACAACTATGGTGGCAGGTTAATGCCATTTTGCGTTTTAGCGTTTTCGCCTTACATATTCTATATGGCGAAAACGCGAAATTGCGAAGTCGTAAACGCGGAAACGAGAAACCGATTTCTCGTTTTCGACTTCGCGTTTTCGCGTTTTCGACTTCGCGATTTCGCGTTTTCGCCGTATAGAATATGAAAGGCGAAATCGCGAAAACGCGAAATGGACTTCACCGGCCACCATAGACAACTGTAGTTCTCCTCTGCACTTATGTAGAAAGGAACTAAACGGAATAAAATGAATTGAAACTTGAAATAACCAAATGTAGCTGCATTCGCTCCTTTCCGTTTACTTCTTTAGAGTGATTTGTAAACAACATATGATTGAGTAATAGAAGAAAAGAACCAATTGGATGATGCTGACGAATTAGGGTTTAACGTCCAGTAACAAAGATCATGTTCATATGTGTCACAGTGAACGAGAACAAGTTATATGTACCCTGTGTTGTATAAGAAAGACACTTTCAGTCGGAATTGAGAACGTGCTTCTTCGAACAGACACAAAAATTAAGACTGATTGAAAACGTCAATAAACAATTCATGCATATTCCATATCACGCTATATTGAAGTGACACACCCTTCAATAAAATGCATAGAAAGTCAAAATAAAAATGCTCTTTCTAGGATACTGTGGCACCGTATTGTCATTTTTGTTTACTCAGGAACAGCTCATTCTTAAATTTTTCAAGGGGAAAATATTAAGGTAGCAAAATTATTGTCGTGGCTAGATAACTCTTAACTGACACAATTTCGATTGTCCAACCCATTAACAGACTTTATTCCCATAATTTTCACTAAAACGTGGTATTATTCACGTTATTTTACAATTATGAAATATTCACTAATGTCAATTTATTTTTTAGAACCACAGTACTATTTTTTGTCCTTTAAATGATATCTTAATTTGTTTGTTTCGCTATTTATTAAAAAAATTGCTATGCGTATAAGCATAAATACTACATACTTGCGCGACGCCTTTTAGTTTTACTGAAAACTGCGCAGACTAAGAAATGTTTTTACAAGTGCAAAATGTTCTATGATAGATATAATTTTGTCAGACACTTTTAATTTTTTGATTTGGTTCTTATAACATGCCAAAAATCTGTATATTTAATAGAGTTTAACATTAAATTAAGCGTTTTACTCTTAACAGACGTATAACCAACCCGATTAACAGACCAACCGCCCATATAGCCGAATACTCAATATAGATTAACCGATCAATCTCTCGGTTAGCCGAGTGTCGGCCGTGTTATTAGACATAGAAACTTTCAAGTCTAGTTTAATTAATTGATAATGTCGCATGCTGTACAAAATAGACCACGCGGGATTAATCAAAAACATTTGTTCACAATATAGAAAAAAACAGATTCACATAACAAGTATTCCGAAATGTTTTCATGTATATCTAAATATTTATCAAGTTATTAATCATATAATTGATTCCGAGTATATGGAAAGCATGTATGTAGTTTTGTTGTCGTCCATTGCATCTTTCTTATTCAGTAGTAGTCATTGGTAGTTGTATTTACCACATTACCATACTTTGTTCTTTCATTGTATATGTACCTCCCAATCTTGAGGGATACAAAAACGAGGAAAAGAACAGATTTTTTTTCAACTGTACAATTCTTGTATTAAAAAAATAATAATGTGGTGAGTATTCTAACAGTTAGTTGTACTGAATTGTTGTCATATAATGTCATGTCAGCGGTATTTGTTACATTGCAGTAAAGTGGGTTTAACACACCAACTTTTTCTAAAAAGCCTGTACCAAGTCAGAACATGACAGTTCTTATCAAATATTTCGTTTCTATGCATGTTGCAATGGTGTTTATTTTTGTTGCAAATCAGTGTTACTGTTTTCCGTTGTTTTCCTCTTATAGTTGATGTGTTTCCATCGTTTTCAGTTTGTAACCCGGATTAAATTTTTTTTAATCGATTTATGACATTTGAACAGCGGTATTCTACTGTATCCTTTATTTGTTACCTTAATCAGATAATTAAGTAAATAAAAAAAAAGAAAACACATACCCCTACAGAATGCCGGATCTTCATCACTCCAATCGTTACAGTTATACCAGGTACCCCCTCTATAGTCACCATCGCATAATCCCCACAAAGGAAAGCATTCATTACCATCACGACATTTAATATAGCCTTCACTGCATGTCTGGTCTGTTATCAAAGTAATAGAAGAGACATATTAAGGAATGCATTCATTACCATCTCGACATTTAATATAGCCTTCCCCGCATGTCTGTACTGTTATCAAAGTAATATAAAAGACAGATTAAGGAAAGCATTCATTACCATCACGACATATGATATAGCCTTCACTGCATGGTTGGTCTGTTATCAAAGTAATATAAAAGACAGATTAAGGAAAGCATATTATGTATACAGTTATCCAAAGACACATAAAACAGCTGTGTTCCACTTAGATCTTAGATACAATTTTGGGGCCCTTAATAGCTTGTTGTTCGGTGTGAGCCAAGGCACCGTGTTGAAGGCCGTACCTTGACCTATAATAATGAACTTTTATAAATTGTTATTTGGATGGAGAGTTGTCTCATTGGTACATGTACTCATACCACATCTTCCTATACCTAGCTTGGATTCCCCTTTTACCACTTTACCTTTGAACGCGGTATTTTTCTTATTACTTTTGATAACTTCTATTAATAGTATTATTTTATCAATTTTAAATATTAAGAAAATGGTCCCTGTTCCAAAAGTGTTTGCATATTGAACCCAAAAGAGGATTTAAAGATAGTTGTCTATTTAAATTATGATGCGTTTCTGATAAAAATTGAATACACTAGTCCACCGAAAAGAATTTCAGGATTTTCAAATTATTGAACTCGTCCGCAGTTATGGAGTTTTGAATTATGGACCATGACTTAAATATGTTAAGGAAGTGGGAAACAAACTTCATGTCCAAAGTCAGGAGCCAGTAATTCAGTGGTTGTCGTTTGTTTATGTGTTGGCACTTAATAAAAAATAAAAAGACAAACAGACAAATAATAGTACAGAAGACACAGCATAGAAAACTAAAAACTAAGCAACTCGAACCCAACCAAAAACTCGGGGACCTCAGGTGCTTCAAAGGATAAGCTGATCCTGTTCCACATGGGGCACCCGTCATTTGCTTATGTTATTTCAAATCAGATTAATATTCTTATTGGTAGCACGGAACATATCCGATATCATCTGTGAAACGGTTATTTCATAACGGTCAACCAACTCGTGATGGCGTAAAATTTACAAAGGGATGATTTCAACATCACCATTTGGAACTACTGGTTTAATAGCTTCCTTTTGAGCAGCAATCCTTTATCAATGAAATCATGATAGATAATAGATGATAAATACTTTTACAAAAATCTGGGTCCTGGTCACTTTCATCATTACAATACGCAGGGTCGCCATCACATAAGCCTTTTGCGTTGAAACATTGTTTTCCGTCCCGACATTTCCTCCAACCATTCCAACCACCCCAGCCATCAAATTCAGGACAACTTTGTTCTGTAATAAGTTTTACAAATACTAATATAAAAAAGTAAAACAACAAAAATACCGAACTGCGAGGACAATTCTTATGTAGAAAATGATGGAGAAAACATGGTTTTACATCTGGCTAACCCTCTCATTTGTATGACAGTCACATGCAATGTTTGTTTTTCACTCGAAATATAATTGATATTCTATATAAGTTTCCAATAATACGAACATCATTTGGCTTTAAGCGTTCGTTATGAAGATAAATTTACTTAAACATTTCGGATGCATAGACATTTATACAAATATATTTCTCAATATTTTTAACAACCCGTTACTTCCTTCCTATCATTTCTTTATCTTTTTACGTTACTCTACAGCTAGCTCAAAGTACGTTGATTTTGTTGAACGAAGAACTGATTTCTCAAAAGATGCTAAGAAAGGGCTATGAATCAATCAAATTAAGGTCATCACTCAAGAAATTTTACGGTCGCCATCATGAGCTGATTGGCCATTATGACAAAAGTGTGTCAGAAATCATATCTGTTATTCTTCCTCAGTCATAAATACTTTCCATCATTACCGAACTGAACAAAGAGATAACACGACGGGTGCCGTATACGGTGCAGAAAATGCGTACCCTTCCGAAGCACCTGATTCCACTCCCGGTTTTTAGTGGAGTTCGTGTTGTTTCTTATTCATTGCTTATAACTGTTGATGTAAATGTCCTTTGGTTTTGTGAGTCTGTTGACTCCTTGTTTTTGATTGTTATTGTCTTTGGTTGTACGACAATCTGATCTTTTACACGTTTTATAAGATATTTTAACATTAAATCGTTTAAAATTTATTACGAATTGATCCTCTCTGCAGGATAGATACATCATTCTGCGATTGACCTCTTTCAAAAACCCAGTTCCACCGCTGAAAATAACCGGCATCAAATACTCTTACGAAAATAGAAGAAAAAACATTTGAACTTAAAATCAAGAAAGGTCCACAATAAAACACCCATTACCATCTAATTGTGGTTAAACTATCATGACTTAGCAAACAATTTCAGTTTTTGAAACAATTACTTGTTAAATTTGATGAATTTTAAAGAAATGAGAGAAAGTTCCATTCGTGTCTTTCAAGTAAAACAGTCTTATCCATAGACCTGCAATCCATCAGAAACACTACAAACCTTATGTTAGTAAAAGAGGGACGAAAGATACCAGAGGGACAGTCAAACTCATAAATCGAAAATAAACTGACAACGCCTGGCCAAAAACGAATGAAGACAAACAGACAAACAATAGAACACATGACACAACATAGAAAACTAAAGAATAAGCAACGCGAACCACAACAAAAACTAAGGGTGATCTCAGGTGCTCCGGGAGGGTAATCGTATAACGTCCAAGCTCACCGTGCTTTTCCAAATCGGTTTACGATATTCGAATATCGGTAAACTAATTTTGTCATAACTTAAAACACCGTTCTCTTGAGTAACTTTCGTCTAGTTCGGAGTTTAATTTTTGAATAATTAAACACGCATTTTATTGTCAGAACTCTAGTGGTTTAATGATGAGTGTGTCCCTTCACAGAACTTTGTTTTTTTGCATGTATCAAATGGCACACTCTAAATGGATGTCTTATATTAAGATGTCTGATCTATACATTGGTATAGACAATAGTATCAACTTTAAGGAAATTATTGTATTAAATGTTTTGGATGATGAGGAGGACCAACAATTTGATTTGAGAATATAAACAGTAACAGATGTTAAAATCAGGACAGTTTGGGAGGAAATCTTCTCAAACGAATAAGCTATGTAAAGTCGAAGATTGAAATAAATATTTCTGTTGTTAAACAGATACATAAGAATAATGTGCTCTAAGATTTAATCAGGAGGTAATGTTCACTGTTGGTCATGAGTATTGTATTGTTATTCTTTCAGTCTGGTTCAATACATCTATAATCGAGTGAATACCGGGACAAGCACGGATAAAGCTAGCTCATAACAGCTTTATTTAATCGTCCAAAGGAGTAGGTCCGGGAAGGGCCTATTTTGGCCTCAAATTTTAAGTTTATCTGACGAAAGAATTTGGACACTTTTTAAACACTATTGTCTATTTCAGTTGACTCAATAAGTTTATGCGAAGTATTTTAACTGATTTACTCATTAAAAACGCTTCGATTCAAGCTTAAATATGAAAAATCTATCAAATACGCCAAAAAATGTCACTTTTCAGATGTTTTTTGTCAAAAATGACAGTCGCCGCATCCGTGTTCATCCTCAACCCTTATATATGTTATGTATTATCATCAAATACAACTTACATTTCAATATTAAGAATGAACACAAATTCGGCCACTTTCGTTAAAGACGGAAACCGTCTAAAATTTAATAATAATACTAAAATTGTAAAGATTTGATTTTCACTAATTTAGAATGACTTAATGATGCTAGTACCCGATATATGTGCTTTGTATATTCAAAAACAGCCCATATGTATATAGCAGAAGCATTCTAATTCCAATAAATAACTAAAATTTTACATGTTAACAATTTTGTAAAACTGCTATATTTTGTGGGCAAAAAGAGGCCTTACTAGACCTACTCCTTTCCTAAATATATACACGAATAACCTGTATTTAAGTGACATTGACATTATGCAAAAGTATATCTCCTACACATGTTGACTTGGTATTGACACATATGGACGGTTTCAAAAGAAGAGCGAAAGGTAGCAGAGGGACATTAAAACTCACATATCGAAAAAAAACAAACACATTATGGCTAGAAAAAAGAAAAAGACAAAAAGACATATAATAGAACATAAGAGTACTAGAATATATGCCAATCGTGATTATTTAAGATTTATAATTGTCAATTCCGTATTTTTTTATAGTTTATCTATATTGATTATTACGCTACGCTTATACATGTTTTGAGTATACGGACTTAATTTACATGTGTATGCACGTGCACCTGGCATTAAAACAGGATTTTGAGAAAGAACAACTGAAATCGACAGTACATTGTTGTTACGGTCTTGATCAAGAATTCCTTGATCGACATAAATAAAGGCAACAGTAGTTTACCGCTGTTGGAAATTCATAAATCGATTGACAATTAAAAACTACTCGAGTTACAAACTAAAACTGAGGGAAACATATCTAATATAAGAGGAGAACTACGACACAACAGTAACACAACATTAAAATCTAACCCACAGAAACGAACTATAATATTACAATTGCCATTTCCCTGACTTGGTACAGGACATTTTTATAACAAAAAGGTGGATTGAACCTGGTTTTGTGGTATGCCAAACCTTCCGCTTTTATGGCAATGTTATATATAACATTAAACTCATATCTTTTTGATTGAACTCACTTTCGACATGTTTTTGAAGTATTCGATTTTTTAGATGTTAGAATAGACAAGAGATCTGTAATCTTACCGATTGTTTTCTTTTTCTGATGGTGATATTTTTTTAAAGCGTAAATTGGCATTGCTGTGATGCATTAAAACAGATAACGGTTTCTCGTAACATGTCTAACTCATTTTAGAGTTCGTGTGGTCTCCTCTTTTTTAATTTGTTACATTGATATTTCTCTCCCTAGTCGCTTTCGAGATCTTAACATCGATACTGTAGCCTGAATTTTACTTACTAGACATGGTGTGCGTTATGTAAGTGAAATAAAAATGAAATAATTCGAAGGTACACCTGCCAACATACTAAGACATATAAATTCTGCTTTCGACCCGATCAATCTATACTCTATAGAAAAGAAGATGTGGGATGATTGCCAATGAGACAACTGTCCACAAGAGACCAAAATGACACAGACATTAACAACTATAGGTCACCGTACGGCCTTCAACAATGAGCAAAGCCCATACCGCATAGTCATCTATAAATGGCCCCGATATGACAATGTTAAACAATTCAAACGAGAAACTAATTGCCTCCTATAAATACAAAAATGAACGAAAAACAAATATGTAACACATAAACAAACGACAACCACTGAAGTACTGGCTCCTGACTTGGGACAGGCACACACATAAATAATGTGACGGGTTAAACATGTTAGCGGAATCCCAACCTCCCCTAACCTGGGACAGTGGTATAACAGTACAACATAATAATGATGTCTGCTGATTGGGAAAGCAGTATTTCATGTGAATCTCTAAAGGGTAATCATTTACATTCATATGTTTTTCTTAAATGGATTTTTTGAATTCGAATATACGTAAGCTATCGATTATCGGCTTGACAGACAAAAATAAGGATTAATATGCATGGAATTGCACGAGGTCGCACGATCACCAAATTTATTCATAATTCCATACGGCGAATGCAGATAATGTTTTCGTATACTAGTACCTAAAATTTACTCACGTTTACAGAACTCTGGGTCTTCGTCACTATGGTCTGGACAATTATATGTTCCTGCACGATCACAGAGCCATTGAGACATGAAACAGTGTACACCATCCCTACACTTAGTGTAACCAGGCTCACAATTTTGATCTATTACAAAAACAGATACTCAAATGAATAGTTTTACACTAGTTAGGGCATTTTATAGCTTGCTGTTCCGTTTGAGCCTAAGTTCCGTATTGAAGACGGTATTTTAATATCTTAGAGGTTATTCTTAGGTTGTAACCTGAATGGAGAGTGGTCTTATTGGTACTCACACCTCATCTTCTGATACTGTTGAGCCATTAGTATTCGTCGGACACCAATTTTCGTGGATTTCTTGGACACAGGGACAAAACGAATTGAAATGATCAACGCTATGCAAATTTTTCTAAAGAAATGCATGTTGACTTTGTCAAAACTACGAATTCAAATATCCATGATTATGCAAGTTTTCCTCTTTCCACAAGAATTGGTACCCACGAAAATAAATGAATCTACAGTTATCTAGATACTTAAATTCCCCAAAATAAATGGCCACAGGTACAAAGAGGGTAACATAATAATTTATCTAACTATACATAAAGTCAAATACAGACAACAATGATAAAACAAATAGAAAAAAAAACCATTATAATTACATAACGAGTGCTATTTATTTTTTATATGCAAATATTCTACAAAGGAAATAGCTTTCTGACACCTACATTAATAGACATATAAAATATATATTAAGTTCATCAATAAACATTTACGAAATACTGATAACTTTTAATATCAGTAATCCAGATTCAAATGGCAACATTTGCATGTCAATCTTATTGGTTGTATTTTCCCATCTTACATACATATGTATCAAATGATAATATATACAAGTTCAGCCCTTACCTCTACAAAAGTCAGGATCTTCGTCACTTTGATCAAGGCAGTAAGTGTTATCCCCATCACACAGATCTTGTAATGGGACACATTGGATGCCATTTCTACATTTAGCATAAGTTGAAGGACAAATCTGTGCTGTATTGTATACAATTAATTATGTAATGATACAAACTAAATCGTTTCACCTTACTGACAGACAGCATCGTAAATTTAATGATAGATCATATCAGGAATATAAGCGACATAATTGAAGAAGTATTTTGTGTTTTGTTGTATTGCCAAGCAGGCTGTTTGCGAAAATGTATAACATTAATATCAGTGGTACAACCTTTTGCATTAGCGATAATCTATACGCGAGAATCACTATCTACTTCATTTAGATATTAAATAAGTATTTCAAACAGATTAAAAGTTTAATGAATCGTTATTGTCCCATTTTATTTATAACTACCTCTGCAGAACTCAGGATCTTTGTCACTACCATCTTTACAGAGCGCTGCCGTACCATCACATAACGATATAATAGGGAAGCATCGAATCCCGTCTCTACAACGGATATAATCATTCGGACAACGTCTGTCTATTTGAGAAAAAAACATAATTGATGAAATAGCGATATCCTATCTAAATATTAAACTTATTTTTAAATTCAGTTTTTTAAATACAATTTTACGGTAACCAAATATCTCTTTTAAAATCTTAGGATTGTTTTATATTTTCAGTCCTTGACACGTAAACTGCTGTTTTGATAAGAAGAAAAGGATAAAATTACACAAAATAGAAGTCTTCATGATTTATTAATGAAATTGAGGATTAAACGTCCTTTGAACACACATGATAGAAAGATAGTCAAAGTGGTAAACAATTAATGTTAATCGGACTACTTTTTTTATCATCTAATAATTTCAAAGTTTACAATACTTCTGAATCGAGATTCTTTTTCCGATTAAAGTGTCCAAATACAATTCTGAGCGTGTACGCATGCACGTTATGTATACTTAATTTCTTGTTTGGCCTACATTAATGATATTTCTATCCCTAAAATGAATGTGACTGCATTTAAAAAAAATGTTGTGCTTGGTCGTTTTCATGAGACAAAGTTCGCATTTTTATAATTCATACAAACCTGCAGCGTCCACTCTGCTTTTCAAAATGCAACTGTTCACAAAAACAAGAAAAGCGTAGTATTCGAATTTCAGCGTCATGTTTGCAACCTAAAAGATAACACTGAAATGTTGGTACATTTGTTAAAAGAAAAAAAAAGACATAAATAATACAGAATTCCATGGAAAGTCCGTAATCAAATCGGAAATTCAAGAGCTCAAACACATGAAACGAATGGATAACAACTGTCATATTCCCGACTTGGAAGAGGTATTTTCTTATACATTGTGTTTTTATATGAGCTTTTGGGGCATCGAAGTATTGTTATATATATTTATTTTGCATTGTGAGTTACAGGTTGTAATCCACACATCTACCTTCGTTTTTTATGTATCTGTATCTGTATCTGTATAGTACTGGAAATGAACTCAAAATACTGAGTTAAACTTATCCAGGAAGTTTGTGTGCGCCCCTGATGTAACTTGTCGCGCGATATAACTGCCTTAAAACTTTCCACAGTTCAATTACAGTTCTTGGCAGTATGTGGTAGTAAGTTCCAATAAATGATAATTGTGGAAAAATCGAATTTTTATAATTGCCAGTATTTGTTGGTAAAAGTTTTATTTGTTTGACGTTTGAACTTCTGGATGGTCTATTATTGAATTCTATGTGTTGGTCAGTGGGGATGGCTACCAGGTCGTTCACTATTTTGTATTTCGTAATAAATTTTGACCCAAGAAATTAACAGCCTTCGTGTTTTAAAGGTAAATAATTAAATAAGATGTATGTTTCATTATAACATTGTATAATACTTTATTCTGATTGGCTAATCGCACATCACATGTTATTCCTTCAGCAATTGCATACCTCAATAAAAGTTATCATCCATGATAACACTTGGTCACACAATAAAGTGCACTGGTGAATTAAATTTAAAAATATATACAATTCGTGTTTCTGTGATCATAGCTAACAAATGTAATTATAAGTATTGAATGCTTCTTTCTGTAAATTCAAAGGGTTGTAAAAGCGTTGACCGCTTCTGCGCTTCATACAAAATGTACTTTGGTCATCGCTTTTACACCCCAATGAAGTTACAAAAAGAAGCATTCAATTCGTAAATATTAATCCGACAAAACAAGTACTTATTTTTGTTTATTAGGAAGCCACAGCACGCCTCCGGGTTTGGGATTTTCTGGCTGAATAAAAACCCAATCGTGACCTTGGGTGTTATCTACTCTTTTGTCGCATTGTTGTCTATTTACACATTTTGCGTTTCCATTCACAAGTTTATTTAAAACAGAAAGTAGATCGGAGCCAATTTATTTCTTTGAAAGTAATGCTTGGACACAGGATCTATACTTTTCAAAGTTACGAAATGAAAATAGAGCGCAAATTGCTTTATTTTTTATTGAGGGAGGATACTTTCTCGACAAAAGTTGATAATGTGGTGATGAAGCCAAATCTATTTCTATATATTTTCGGACTTGATAAGGGTATTGTTTTGTTACTGTACTGACGTATCGCTTATATGCATTACATCAGATTTCTTTTTTTTCTTTCAAAGTTACAGTAAATAGGTGAAATTAGGAATTACACGTAATTACTAAACATGTCAGTAAATACCTGTAATCACTAGTCAATTTAGTAATTACATGTATTTACTAGTTGTTTCAGTGATTACAAGTATTTACTTATTTTTTGTTGTTGTCATTTTTACAGCTATTTACTAACTTCATGTTTTGGTTTAAAAATTAAAGACTTAATTCAAGATATCAAATAAGAAAGTAAGGGGTAAGGATTTTAGGGGCTTACTAAAAGGATCAAGGATTATAGGGCAGATTAAAAGTGCATACTCTTTATTGTTTGTGAATTGAATCTGGAAAATGGTTGTTTTATAAGTTTTGAAACTCCCTAAGAATCATTTCAGCATTCAAGACAATGATATCAAACCAAAATTGAGACATACATTTTTGAGAAATTCATAGGCAACTTAGCCAGCTTTTTTTTTTAAGAAAGACATTAGATTATGGCAAATTTGGTTAAATGATCTTGAGAATTCTTAAAATCTCATAATTTTGTTATATTAAAATCTCCATCAGGCATACTCTGCATATCAACTTGTCCAATGACATGAGTTAAATTTCTTTTACAACATAGGTTCAACTACGAGTTTTTTTTTGTCAGACATTTGCGATGAAGCTGACATTCTTCACAATCAAATTTATACAAATTAATGGCGTTAAGAGTCACATTTTCATATTTCCGTGTTTTTATGAGTTTTTCAAGACCTCCAAACTGAAGCTTATATACCTGCAACAACATTTTATCATCGTTTCTTCCTGTATAAGAATGATCTTTTTGTGGATTAAATAAGTCAACTAAATGGTCCATCTCTTTTTTAATACTTTCAATGTTGACATTTTTTTCCTTTTCGTCGAGCCTGCGTTTTTTGTCGCAAAAGCGAACCAACATTAATTCCGTCAACAGCGGCGTCCACAAATATTCGCTCTGTGGTTAAAGTTTTTTTTAAATTTTGATAACTTTCTTAAATTATCCTGGATTTCTATCAATATTGAACAGAAGCTTGTTTATGATCATATTAAGATAATATGTAGAAGGTTTAAAAAATCATTTTAAAATCAGTTATTACTGGTAATTACTGCATTGTACTGGGCAGTTTTAGGAATTAAAATTGAGAAAGGAAATGGGGAATGTGTCAAAGCGACAACAATCGACCATAGAGCAGACAACAGCCGAAGGCCACAAATTGGTCTTCAATGTAGTGAGAATTCCCGCACTCGTAGGTGTCCTTCAGCTGGCCCCTCAAAAATATGTATACTAGTACAGTGATAATGGACGTCATACTAAACTCCGAATTATAAACAAGAAACGAAAATTAAAAATCATACAAGACTAACAAAGACCAGAGGCTCCTGACTTGGGACAGGCGCAAAATTGCAGCGGGTTTAAACATGTTTATGAGATCTCAACCCTCCACCTAAACCTGTAGCCAATGTAGAAAAGTAAACGCATAACAATACGCACATTAAAAGTCAGTTCAAGAGAAGTCCGAGTCCGATGTCAAACGATTTAACAAAAGAAAAGAAATAAAGTGCCAATAATAAATAAATAACAACAGACTAATAGCAGTTAACTGACATTACTTGTATTTATTAAGTGCCTCGCGAATTACATGTAATTCCTAAATTTTAGTGATTACATGTAATTTTTAATTCACCGATGTACTGTAACATATATATATATATATATATTAAATGACTGAATAAATAGTCAACGAAAAATCTTACGGGGCGATGGATCATATAATATGATTCAGTACACTACAAAACATAATATATAACAAGTCTAAAAGGGTACAACATCACCAAAAACACAATAAAATGAACAATATGTTAGATATTTCGGATAACAGATATCCTTCCTCGGTAATAGCACGATGACAAATGAATCATGTCAATTCAAATTAAGACTCTATCAAAATCTTGAAATTTATACAATTTAAGCAAGCTCTGGAACAATTTTAAAATTTCCAAACACGGCGCAAAGACTACAAAGATATGCCAAAATAAAAATAGTTATTTCCGATGTGAACTGGCACAACTCTAAATTCCCAAAGGCGGTGATAGTTGACATGTTTAACAACCGCGTGAAAATACAGTCCCAACAGACTTGCTCTAAAAGTTTTTGGATAAGAAAGCTCAGGACAGTTTCCCCAGAGGGCATTAATGAAAAAACATAGAAGAGTTACTCATTTTCCCTACCATCACTAATTTCCTGCCATCACTTGTGTCCAGTAACTCCGGCTTCCGTACTTGACTCTTACACTTTTCAGAAATGTTTGAATTATAATAGTTTTAATTTAGTTTTACAGTTGGCAGGGATGTGTAAATACATAGCCACGTTCTATTACTTAACCTTAGTAAAAATTATAACTAATTTTTCTTATTGTAGTAGAGTGATTTTTATGATAATTTTATATATTGTAAAAATCATCGATTTAATTACTATAGTTATCAGTGTATATAAAGTGCGAATCCAGCTAGTTCATTTTTACTGTTATATGCGGGTATGTCTATTGTAGAATAAAGGATCATGGGAAAACTGTATTTGTTTATGTTTTGAAAATATCAAGTTAAATGATTTGAAGATAAGTTTTAACATATTTTCATTGTGATATGTCTTTATAATATACAAACATAGCATTAAAGTTCAAATAAGTGTTATAAAAGCATCATAATATAGCATATCGATTATTGAAAGCGATCCATTTTAGCTATAGATGCGATGAATTATCACTGTTAGTGCAGTCATTATTAATGTAGAATTTTCAAAGATGCGAGGAATTTTTATTGTAGAATTATGTGATAAATGCACTTGCAACAAACGAAAAAACTTAGTTGATGACTTTAGGATTTATGATACATGTATTTTCAAATTGAAATACAAACTCCTCATTCATTCTTCATCAAATATATAGCTTTTCAAACTTGTAACAAAAGCGATTCTCCAAATGAAAAATTCTAGATCCGCGAATGGATACTATCGCAGAGGTAAAACCATACACATTTGGGTTATTGTACACGAAATGATTGCTACAATTCATTTTTGTTGATTTTAGACCCTTTGGAACTCTATGTGGGCTGTTTCAGCAACTAGACAAAAAATCCCCAAACTAGATACACGGTTAGATTCAGCATGTCAACGAATCCCAAATATCTATATTAAAGGACTTTTGTCTTTAAATTTGGACCCCTCAAAATTGAAAAAGGGACCAAAAATATAAAAAAATGCATGCATCGGATACATTTGTTATTGAAAGCATGACTGTAACAATAGGATTGATATACACAAATATCTTATTCTGGGGGTCTCATTGGGGGGGGGGGGGTTCTGATCCCGGATCCCGCTTACTGTTTTGGCAGATTCCCGTATTCCGCTTATTGTTTTGGCAGATTCCTGTGTCCCGCTAGACTTCATTTCTCGTTTTTCACGACACAATCATTTGACTTTCACCTGTCACGCTTGCAAAAAATCGACAATCCGGCGTCACGCTTATACCCAAATGCGACCCACTATTTTACTCTATTCTGAATCATATTAAGCCCATTATACATATATTAAAAAAGTAGTGTGGATTTTTTTATACCTTTTTACCCCGTCTCGTTTCGTTTTTGAGCCATATATAGATGTCGTATGTGACAATGAGACATCTCTCCATCCGAGTCACAATTTATAAAAGTAGACCATTATACGTAAACATACGGTCTTCAACATGGAGTCTTGGCTCACACCGAACAGCAAGTTATAAATGGCTCCAGTGTAAAACCTTTTAAACGGGAAAACAAAGATTCAATCTATATCAAGATGTACGTAATTAGTGGTGAAGTGTCATGGAAATGGATAAAAAAAATAAGGATAAAGATCCCTATACGCTTTATAAGAAACTAAATGGAATACATTTGAAATAAATGTTATTTCTATTGAATTTATTAGAGTGTTTTAAAACCAAACTTTCCTCCGTAAGTTAAATTTTATCAAATCTTTCTCTTACTTTATCTATCGTTTGAGCAAGTCGGCTAAATTAAGGCCTTACAGCTAATTTCATAATGCATGCAAAGCAAAACTTTGGTTGGCTTGCTTGCTTTGTTTGTTTAATTGTTTATACAAACTTTGTAAATAAGATTGACATTTTTAAACAATATGATTAGGCATATGATAGTTTAACCTGTATTTTTAATATTTGAATTAAATTGGGTGTTATCATAACGATTATCCAATAAAAAAAACAAGCAAGTCAACTAAAGTCTTGCTCTACATGCTTAAAGAAATGAGCTGTAATAGATAAAAAAATAAATAAATAATGATACAGTGAAAATGCACCGCATATACAGTACTAATGATTCGCTCCACAGTAAAAATGAAAGAATAGTATCATTATTCGACAGTAAACATGACTAGCATTACGAAATCATCATAATTAAATATGAAGAAACTGAATGACAAAACATATTCTACGTTATACAACTTTATTAATTGTATTAAAATGAATATTTTGTACTGCAACAACATCTTACCTGTTAGTTATAAAGCACCTGCACGATCTGTTCGTGAAATGTCATAAATATTCACCTATTTTGGTATATATTTCAAAGCTTGATGGCTTTAAGCGCGATAAAACCCCGCTCGCATCTCTTACTTTGTTTTATTAGTATTATGTATTTCTGAACATATACATTTTGACTAATTTTCTTCATTTTCTTCGAAAGTAAAAAAAAGTTCGTCTGTTTATTTATCATTCTACATTAGACATTTATGGCATATACAGTAAAAATGATATTTTAGGATCCGCACTTTACATACACTGGTTATTATAAAGCTTAATTACATATTTTGAATATTGTATATTCAGTTTGAATTATTACTTGCAAACCTTACTTTTATGTATAGTAATATTCACGTTATTTTCTATGAATATTCATTAGGGATTTACTTGAATCATTGTATTTGATTGGCTGTTTATATTTCGCGGTTAAGTTTAATTTCCTTTGTTTTGTACCTGTACATTTCCACGGGACGATAGCCATGACAGTCCATTGAATTTATGTCTGTTTATCTTGACCAGATAGTTTACCTGTAAACCTTATATATTTTGGACAACATTATTATAGAATACTGTAAGTTACTTCTTTATTAACATTATTTATATTTTTCACGTAAATGAGATTCTAGTAAAGTTTCTATTTTGTTTTGTAACGTTCTCCTCATATCGCATGTATGTAACACAAGTACACAAGATGTACAAGAGAGTATTTTATTACGCTATAAGTATATGATTTTATAATCTACGGTTTATTTGCCACGGTAGAATTGTATTGTTAATTTGCGTACATTACTATTTGATTATTGTCATGAATAGTCTATATTTTATAAATTGCGGCTTATTAAGTGAAAGACGGAAAAGTGTTTCCATTTATATAAAGTAATAGTTTTGTAGTAAATAGTTTTTATCAAACAAATATGAATGAGTAAAGAATATTTGTTACGTTGTATATTTTTATAATTAGAGTCCGAGTATTTATGTTCGTATTTTGGTTTCAGGACTCCATGTAATTTAATTATGTAGAACACATGATTGTGTGATGTTTATATGATGTGCCGTTAACCGTATCAGTACAACTCACTCCACAAGTGGTAAGAGTATATTTAATTATAGTTTAGCATTGTTTATATTGTATTGTAAACATGACTTACCTCCCGTTAGTTTGGAGCTTTTAACGAATCGATAATATTGACATCATAACTCTTTATGATTATTAGGGTCCCGCCAAAGGCGGTCCCCTATAGTGATCAGTCTGTCCGTCCGTCCATCCGTCCGTCCGTCCATCCGTCCGTCCGTCCGTCCGTAACACTTTGTGTCCGCTCCATATCTAGAGAACCATTATGATTTCATACTTTATACTTTACATGTTTATTAACCACCACCAGAGGGCGTGTCATGATGTATGTACAACTTCCTAGATCAAAGGTCAAGGTAAAAAAACTTTGGTTTCAGTTGACAACCCTGTGTCCTGTGGTGAAGATCGTGTCCGCTCTATATCTTGAGAACCGTTATGATTTCAAAGTTTATACTTGACATGCATATGAACCAACACCAGAGGGTGTGTCATAATTTATGAACGACTGCCTAGGGCAAAGTTCAAGGTCAAAAACTTTGGTTTCAGTTGACAACCCCATGTCCTATGGTAAAGATTGTGTCCGCTCTATATCTTGAGAACCGTTATCATTTCAAAGTTTATACTTGACATGTATATAAACCAACACCAAAGGGTGTGTCATAATTTATGTGCAACTTCCTAGGTCAAAGGTCAAGGTCAAAAACTTTGGTTTCAGTTGACAACCCCATGTCCTATGGTAAAGATCGTGTACGCTCTATATCTTGAGAACCTTTATCATTTCAAAGTTTATACTTGACATGTTTATAAACCAACACCAAAGGGTGTGTCATAATTTATTTACAACTTCATAGGTCAAAGGTCAAGGTCAAAAACTTTGATTTCAGTTGACAAACCCATGTCCTATGGTAAAGATACAATTCTTTAATGCACATTATTCACAGCGGGGCCCACAGAGATGGCTCCCATTTCAATGATATCTAGTTATATTTGCAACTTTATGATTGTTGTATGATATTATGTAGTTAATTATTATACGTATTATATATTTTAATGAAGTCATTATTAATAAATGTAGGTGTAACATTTATTATATACTGTTTGTAAGGTAAACCAGTATTAAATACAAATACACAGTTACACGAAAATACATATTACTTTCCGATTTAGTGTATAGACAAAGGTCAAGCTATCGTAAAAGTACACGTAACACCCGATGTCAATTTCATTGAATGTAAACACTGAACATTTACTACTTGCAATACATTTAACTTGCTACTTAGTTAATAACAGATAACTATACTATTTATTATAATTCTGTATTATATAACCTGTGATATTCGTAAAGTATATATATTTATGTTATATGAAATAGCTTGTTATTTATATATGTTGTATTGCTATTTCAGACTTGTTATTTATATACTGGTACAATAAAGAATCAGAACCTTAAGCTCTCGTTGGTGTTATTCGTTATCATAGAAAACCACCTACTACATCAAATTACTATATATTTGGTTGCTTAAATACGCAGTCTCTGTTACAATTTTTCTACCGTTGTCATATTTTAAATATTATACCAGCTTAGATCGGTCAGGACTGTTTATTGGGACTGTATTTCCACGCGGTTGTTAAACATGTCAACTATCACCACCTTTGGGAATTTAGAGTTGTGCCAGTTCACATCGTAAATAACTATTTTTATTTTGGCATATCTTTGTAGTCTTTGCGCCATGTTTGGAAATTTTAAAATTGTTCCAGCGTCTGCTTAAATTGTATAAATTTCAAGATTTTAATAGAGTCTTAATTTGAATTTACATCATTCATATGTCATCGTGCTGTTACCGAGGAAGGATATCTGTTATCCAAAATATCTAACATATTGTTCGTTTTATTGTGTTTTTGGTGATGTTGTACCCTTTAAGACTTGTTATATATATAAATATATATATATAGAGATAAGACCGTTGTTTTTCCCGTTTGAATAGTTTACACTAGTAATTTTGGGGCCCTTTATAGCTTGTTGTTCGATGTGAGCCAAGGCTCCGTGTTGAAGGCCGTATCTTGATCTATACATGTAATGGTTAACTTTTATAAGTTGCTATTTGGATGGAGAGTTGTCTCATTGGCACTCGTACCACATCTTCCTATATCTAATTACATGATTTATTCTGAAATTTATGTTGAATACAAAACCGCATACCGATTATCATACCTTATTTTTGTGATTTTTTTATGATAATCAATGAAAGTATCAAACCGTTTTTTTTTCTGTCGAAAAAAAAGTCTTTTGTAAATCTATATATAACTCACACCACCAAAATAGTAGGCATTGCCCAAATAATGCTATACTAGTCGTTATAGTTTAAAATTCGATACTATAGAAGTTTATTTATGAATAATTTAATTTTAGATGTAACGCGTCTTCTGATTGGCTGACGTTATTTTGTTATGAGCCCATAGACATAATTTAGTCATGTGACCGTGACGTCATCAACGTTTATTCATGGTTTTCTACGGTTTAAAATGGAATTTAGAATTAAATTATAAGAAATGACTGTAATATTTTTTCTGTCTATTCGAAATAACATAAAAAAATTGGTGCACACTGTTAAATAACCCGCTACGCGCGTTATTCGGTGTGCACCACATTTTTTCTGTTATTTCTTCATAGAAAGAAAAAATATTACAGTCATTCCTTAAAAAAAATACAAAAATAGTTACAAAAAAAAAAGATTTAAAATTAGAATTGGTTGAGATGATAACTGTAATCTTAATGAACAGGAAAGACAGAGTTTGTTTATTTATATCTCAAACACTTATTTGTTATATTTGTAAAATTTTAACATACCTTCAGATGAAACTTCAGAAAATAATAGGAGATATGACATTACTTAAAATTAAATATCACGGTATTTATCCTGGTTGTATGATGTACCATTATCATTTAAATATTAAGTACATAATTTTGATCATTAAATAAGCTACGATGAAGTATGGTAATTTGGTGTCTGGTGGAGAGTTGGCCATCATACCACATCTTCTTATTTTTTACCTATTTATCTAAATATTTTAGATAATCGAAATCATTCTTTTCTCAAGGGTAAAATTACGAGATTCTCGATTGGGTCTACCGAGTTCAGAATTACGAGGGTCTCGATTGAGTCTACCGAACACAGAATTACGAGGGTCTCAATTGGGTCTACCGACTACAGAATTACGAGGGTCTCGGTTGGGTCTACCGAACACAGAATTACGAGGGTCTCGATTGAGTCTACCGAACACAGCATTATGGGAGTAAAATATAAGGTTTAGAGAAAAATTGACAAAAAAGAATAGCAATTAATGTGGTTCGATATTTAAAAGACCAAAGAAAAAACAGCAACATTAAATAATAAGACCCGATTGGGTATCGTCATAGGAAATTATTACTGTGGATCCGTTGTTGTAAGAATACAACCAGTAACAATTTTAAGGAAAACAATTCGGTATTATTAAAAAATCTCAAACACACAGTTGTGCATCTTGCCCTTAGCAAAAGTTTGGGTTTAATAACATGAATATTGTTAATAAAGGAAATCAGGCGAAGTTTCGGGTGTATATATTTTATACTTCAAAGTCCTCTCTGATCAAATACCTGATAAACCTTCATTATTCTGTTTTCGTGTCCTTTAAGACTTAAGCTCCTCAAGTATTCATAAAATCTTGTCTTCAATTTTATGGTGTCTTGATTGATGGTCTCTGATAAAAGTATATCCAGAAAAGTGCTTCATTTATCAAGTGATATTTTCGTTTTCTTAAAACATTTTATAATCCACAATTGGTGAATATAAGAAGTGTATGCAAGAAATGACGTCATTATCAAACACTGACCACCTAGCTATCAGTGACTAGCAGTATCAAAAACAGTAAAGTAACCAAAATACTGAACTCAGAGTAAAATTAGAAAAGGAAAGTTTATAATCAAATGTCAAAATTAAAAGCTCAAACACATCAAACGAAGGGATAATAACTGTCATATCATTAATTAGGCATTTATGTAGAAAATGGTTGTTTAAACCTAGCTTGATTGCTAACTAAACGTCTCACGTGCATGACCGTCTCATTACTTTCGGAAACGAAAATAAAACTTTATAAAACTTAAAAGTAATTGAGGTTACCAACACCCTCAAGCTAAATTTAACTTATCTGGATTTGGCTTTTCTTTGTTGGTCCCTTTCGGTCATAAAACATCTCAGGTATGCAAATGCAAGTATTTATGACACTTTATGCTGTTATATCAATACAATTTAAAAAAAAACATCTGACAGGATATCCCTGAAAGGTTAGTTTTGCTGAACAAAACAGGGAAATTGTTCAGTAAATAGTTATCGATTGATAGTTTGACATGTTTTTGTCCACTACAGATCATAACAGTATTTAATATCTTTATTTTCCAGGAAATGTTATTCACCTGTTTCAGTTTGAATTTTTTAGTTGACCAAGGATTGACCCTAATGATGGTCGATCGAAACATTGAGGCAATTCGACTAAATTATATTCATTTTCATTTTTGATCGTTGATGTGACTATTTGTAGTGTTTATGTTCCAAACCGTATGAGAAATTTGGACTGTATGCGTACTTTTTCAAAATACTCATACGGTCGGACCGTAAGCGTAAGGTCTGACTAATAATAAGAAGTTGGTGAAGTTAATTAAATACAAATGCATATAACAGATCAAAATAACGTAACTTTCAAATTGATATAAAAAAAGTCCAATTGAAATTGAAATTGAAATAAAAACTTTATATTTTAACTATGTTAACAAACTCACGCTTATTAAATCTGTGTATCTCTTGTATAAAGCATGTCGATCATTAATAGTTAACATTAATTGAATAAAATCACTGAAATTGAAAATATCGGAAGTAAACATAATGTGAGAGAACAACTGTTTTCGAATATTTAGCAACTTTACAAAGAAATTCAAATGCAAAGGAAGATGCATATAAACTGCAAACATTTAAATGTAAAAAATATTACGTTAGTTGTGGAAGCAACCGTCAACTTGGGCGAGAGTCCCAAAATATATAGGATTCAGATATACAATTAAAAAACTATTTAATTTCAATTGTTCGTTTGTCAATCTAATTGTAATAATAACAATTTGTAAAACTTAAAAAAAAGATTGTGATAAATATGTATGGTTAGCCCGTACTGGACCATACGCGTATACTCAAACGGTCCGACTGTACGCGTATGGTCGGACCGCACGAGTATATGTATACGGTCCGGACCTTACGCGTACGGTCCAAATACTCATTTAGTCTGGAACATTTATATGATATTCAACTTTAATTAAGTGATTTAAGGGCATTTGTTGTAAAGATAATTAGGGTTTAATATCTACATTAATCATTGAAGAAGATCATGACAAAGTCCACAACACGTGGTCATAGAAAATTTATGAAAGCCACAGCAAATAATCTACATGTATTTGCTATAGAAATTATATTTTTACACCCTTGCTTTCATTTTGTTATCTTTAAGTTGTTTATGATGCATAAACATATAAAGCTAATACAGGTTATAAGAAGGCTATTTTTAACAATTAACTAGACTTTTGTTTTGAAATAATTGAAAATAGAAAAACTTTCGAATCATTTTTAGAGAATTATTAATAATATTTTGTTCATGGGCAATTATAAGAATTTGGTATCATCCTTAGTATATATTTTATGCTTGGTCTGATACCAAACTGTATCAATTTATTTGAAAATATGAAGTCAAGTTATAAACAGTATTATATTGTTAAATGCACTGTTTCTGAGAAATGCTCACATTATTAAGTGGTGTTACTGTAACGTTTATGGGTCATCGTAAATTTCCCTATTTCTATTTTTAGATACTATATATAACTATAGTTGTCCGGTCACTTTTTCGCGGGGATCGTTTTTCTCGTGCTTGGAACTCAATGTCCAGACTTGGATATTTAAACCTCGTCAGGGCAGTGTTTCCCCAAGCATTTCGGGCAACATTTTATGAAATACAGCGCCAGATTGATAGACCCTGCTACTTACTACTTGTAAGAGTACCACATGGGCTATCCTCTATGAAGACCGTGCACACCCCGTCTGCAGATGAGACGCCTAGGGCAGGCAGGTTCTTCCTCACACCACAGGTTGCAATTTGACTTGCTCTACAGGAACTCCTAAATTCTTAATTATGCTGAGTGTTTCTCAAGGGGCAAATGTTTTGTTATTGAATTTATTCTATTATATTAAATATCAATCATTTGAAAGTGACTTCTGTTTTGTGCCAGTATGATGTATTTGGACTATGCTTTGGTTTACACATAGATACCCCTTTTATCACATATACTAACATTTCATTATTAGAGAGTAGGTATGGATCCATAATGCTCAATTTCATTGGGGACTTTGTGAATTGTGATATTATATTTGAGTGTAACTATCAAGAGAGTTACATCAGAACTAAGAAAACATTGCATCTATAAGGATTTGTTTCATTCCCATACCAACAGGAAATTATATGCATCTTTACATACTTACAACTCCCGTTAGCGCCATGTGTCGCCTAGGGCAGGAATATCTTTACATACTTACAACTCACGCTAGCGCCATGTGTCGCCTAGGGCGGGAATATCTTTACATACTTACAACTCCCGTTAGCGCCATATGTCGCCTAGGGCGGGAATATCTTTACATACTTACAACTCCCGTTAGCGCCATGTGTCGCCTAGGGCGGGAATATCTTTACATACTTACAACTCCCGTTAGCGCAATGTGTCGCCTAGGGCGGGGAAATGTTTACATACTTACAACTCCCGTTAGCGCCATGTGTCGCGCAAATATATTTTTATACCAGGAGACAATTACATCGCCCCTAGTTTTTTGGTGGGGTTCGTCTTGTTTATTCTTTAGTTTTCTATGTTGTGTCTTGTGTGCTGTTGTTTGTTTGACTTTTTTCATTTTTAGCCATGGCGTTGTCAGTTTGTTTTAGATTTATGATTTTGACTGTCCCTTTGGTATCTTTAGTTCCTCTTTTACAGATTATAACAAACCACCAATAAAAACCTTCAAAAAGTATGTATACATAATGGGACAACAATTAACAGTAACACAGCACTAAATTTACACAACTTCAAAGACAAAATTGTGTGTATAAACTTTGTTAACATCTTAAGTCATGTCATGGTTTGCATATACACATGAAATCAATAACAAATTCACCCCACAAATAGATATAGATCTAGTGCTAAATTATCCAAATTTCCTTGAATAAGTTATAATAATATAATATCCCCGAAAATATAAAAATATATATATATATGGTGACTTATCAATTTGCACTATCTTTTGGTGTAAATAAAGGCATGTTAATCCTACTCTTTTTGAAAATAATATCAATTATCCCCGAAATGTATGCTGCATTGCTTTATGTTTTTAGTAAAATTGCTGGTAAAGTTGTTGGATGTTTACTTTTTGTGAACATGCTGTTGATTTTAAGGAAATTGTAACTATAGAACGAAAAAGTCAAAGGAAATGATGATGGTCTCCTAATATTAAACGGACATCTAAGAATGCGCTCTTTGTGTTCCTATGCTACATAAACACAATTGTGATCGCTGTATCCCCATTTGTGACATTTTTACTTGTTATATAGGTTTAAGATGGTTAGTATCGTTTTCAATATGATGGAAATTTATGCGACTGTCATTCAAGAGAGGGACGAAAGATACCAAAGGGACAGTCAAACTCAGAAATTCAAAACAAACTGACAACGCCATGGCTAAAAATGAAAAAGACAAACAAACAACAGCACACACGACACAACATAGAAATCTAAAGAATAAACAACACGAACCCCACCAAAAAACTAGGGGTGATCTCAGGTGCTCCAGAAGGGTAAGCAGATCCTGCTCCACATGCGGCACCCGTCGTGTTGCTTATGTGATAACAAATCCGGTAAATAGTCTAATTCGGTAGGTTACATTCATGAAAGGGAAGGGGATTATAGATACGGTGTAAGGAACATGTCCGATATCATTTGTGAAACGGTTTTCCATAACGGTCAACCAATGATGGCGTCCGTAAAATTTACGAAGGGATGATTTCAACTTCACCATTTGGAACTCTTGGTTTAATAGCTTCCTTGTAAGTTTTGTTTTCAACCGACCCTCATTGTCAATTTCTAGATGTAAGTCAAGATATGAGGCCGACTTAACTGTATCTGTAGTATCCTTTATCTCTAGCTCGATTGGATAGATGCGTTCCACATAGTCACCAAATTTTGAATTATTTAGTAAAGAACATCATCTATATAGCGAAAAGTAGAGTTAAAAGATATTGCTAACTTCTTATCTTTCTTCCTAAGAAGTTCCTGCATGAAGTCAGCCTCATAATAATAAAGAAACAAGTCGGCAAGTACAGGGGCACAGTTTGTTTCCATTGGAATGCCGACAGTCTGTTGAAAAACACGTCCTCCGAACTTAACAAATATGTTGTCAATCAAGAAATCAAGCATCTTGATAATATCAGTTTAAGAGAATTTGGCCATTCTTTTTTACGAAGCAAAGCAATACCAAATCTTTCAATTTGTCTTTTAGTTTGGAATGTGGAATACTAGTGTACAGAGTAGAAAAGTCAAATGTTTTAATACTGTTACAAGATGAAAGAGAGTTAGATTGTATGTACTCTAAAAGATCTTTGGAATTTTTAAGTATCCACATCTGATTCAAGCCCCTCTAAAATAGGCAGTTTCACAATAACTTTGAATCCCGTCTTTGATTGCTGATAAAATAGATGTTAATAATTTAGAAAGAGGTTTCGTGGAGCACTTGGAAGACCCAGCAATATACCGTTGTTTGTAAGGACACTTATGTAGTTTAGGTATCCAATACAGTGATGGCAGATCCAGTTCTTCATCTTTGGTTGAAATTCAAAAGGAACTCAGAACAGACCTATAATTATCCAGGATTTCCTCTTTGGTAAGAGTCGTGAGGGTATATGTTGAGTTTCCAAGTGAATTGTCAATACCTTATTCGTTTTTTTAAGCAGTTAATATAATGAGTTTTACATACAAAAACGATGTTGTTTGGGGCTTTATCTGCGGGGACAACAACATATTTGTCATGGAGGTAGGATAGGTGTTTTGCGACATTTGGGTCTTTAAAGATTGACGTAGCATGGCCATTGATAGACCCATTCAGTTTCTTAATTCTGATTTGTATCAACGACCTCACTACCTTAATCCATTCGGACAGAGTGTCTACGTCTTCTTTCTCGCGCTTAACCCATTGCCTGGCATAATCCTCAACTGAATCCATCAAAATTTTAAAGTTGTATTTCCAATTGATGGATTTAGGCTCACGATATTTCGGACCTTTCGATAACACATTTCGTAGAGAAGTGTTATTAACAATGTTGAGGTCACCGGTAATAACGTTGGAAGTTTAGCTTGCTTTACAATTATGCTCAATCTACCATTTTCTTCATAAAAAAATCCTGTACCAATTCAGGACTATGACAATTCGTTTAATTTGTTTGAGCTTTTGATTTTGACATCAAACCACAATGTGGAAAACATAGAACCACAACAACGATTAAATTGCAATCAAAATTCACATGTGTATATCTTTATTTGACGAAAATATCCTTCCTTAGGCTTTTACTTTACAGCCGTCCTCGTGTCGTTCTTACTATTTGAACCAAGCAGCTGAAATAAATGATATAATAGAGATTAACAAAATTGTAATTTGTTTCATGTCACCTCAAAAACGTTTAATTTTATCCCCGGATCAGATCTTATAATGTTAAGTCAGTGTCAGGAATATGACAGTTGTTGTCAATTCGTTTGATGTGTTTCAGCTTTTGATTTTGACATTTGAAAAGGGACTTTCCTTTTTTGTATTTTCCTCGGAGCTCAGTTCTTTTGTGATTTTACTGTTGAATCCTGGCGAGGGAAGAACAAAAAAGAAAATTTGCAGATTTAACATTGTTGTGGTGATATTTACATTTACTTTTTATTTACCTTTGCAAAATTCATCATCCTCATCACTGCCATCCGCACAATAAACTTCCTGTCCATCACACAAAGATGCGTAAGGAAAACAATGGATACCATCTCTACATTTAGTGAAGCCAGATGCACAACTTCTCTCTACAATGAAAGAACTATTCTGATTAAAGAAAATGATAAGCTTTCTTTAAAAAAAAACATAGTATGGAAATGATGTGTAGGAAAATTGATTATTTTAACGATATTTAATAACGATAAATACAATCATAGTGGTGTAACCTGTGTATGAGGGTTTTAATGATATTTAATAACGATAAATACAATCATAGTGGTGTAACCTGTGAAAGAGGGGTTTAACTAAATGATATAACGATAAGTACATTCATAGTGGTGTAACCTGTGTAAGAGGGTTTTAACTAAATGAAATAACAATAAGTACAATCATAGTGCTGTAACCTGTGAAAGAGGGGTTTAACTAAATGAAATAATGATAAGTACAATCATAGTGCTGTAGCCTGTGTAATAGGGTTTTAACTAAATGAAATAACAACATGATCGATGTGTATCGACAAAGAATCGTAATCTTGAGTTAGATCCTTTACTAATTGAATGAGTGCAAATGATCGGCATAAAAGAATACAATCGTTGTCGTTAGTTCGAACAATAAAATGCAACTATTCATTATTACTTTCTAAATTGTTAGTTAGTTAGCATGACATACGTATATTGGGTTAATAAATAAGTTTTTATAAAATATGAAAAAGTAAGATCACAAAAATATTGAACTCAAAGGAAAATCCAATCGGAAAGTCCATAATCACATAATCACATGGCAAAATCAAATGACAAAACACATCATAAAACGAATGGACAGAACTGTCATATTCCTGACTTGGTAATATTGTAAAACAGCAATTATTCTCCTTCTTGCAAAGCTTGAATTCCGTGCTGGTATTTGGCATAACGTTTTGTCTTGTATACCGTGCTGGTATTTGGCATAACGTTTTGTCTTGAATTCCCTGCTGGTATTTGCCATAACGTTTTGTCTTTTTTTTGTTATATCCAATCTTTTACGTTTGTATTATGTTTTACCCTTCTAAATACCTGGTATCGAGCATTGCTAAAGATTATCTTCCCTTCTTTTCTTACAGAATGCAATGTATTTTTGTCATAAGAAACATACAAAGGCCATTAACAGTAAAGTATAGACGACTTTTATTATTTGTTTTTCGTTTATTTTCATGTTGAACATAGGTTTCTGTGGTCTCTTTAATATTTCCGAAAGATGTTTGTTTTTGCTATTTCAAACATCTGTTTTGTCTCTCCAATCTTTTATGTTTTGTTTTCGGCAATTGTTGTGCTTTAAAATCAAACTTGTAAGACTAATGTACAAAACTCATACCTTTGCAGAAATCTTCATTTTTATCGCTACCATCTGGACAAAAGTGCCTCCGTCCATCACAAAGGGACACATCGGGGAAACAATGAATACCATCCCTACATTTAGAGTGCCCCGAAGCACATGCATGTACTGTAATGAAACGTTTGTATTTGTAGCAACAGTTTCCTGAATTACTGAGGCCAAGTGCGACGTTGCTAATTTAAAGTTTTCGTTGGAATGGTTTTACACTTGTAATTTTGGGGCCCTTCATAGCTAGTTGTTTGGTGTGAACCAATGCTCCGTGTGGAAGGCCGTACATTGACCTATAATGGTTTACTTTAATAAATTGTTATTTGGATGGAGAGTTGTCTCATTGGCACTCACACCACATCTTCCTATATCCATTATCATTTTTAAAATTTTTATTTACTTGATTTCAATCATGACAATATTTGTCCTGAACTACTGAGTCTAAGTGCAACGTTGCTGATTTAAGTTTTTCTTAAAGTTGCATCATTATTTTTAATATTTTGATTAACCTCATCAAAATTTTATTAAAATGTAAACAACTGATATGACGTGCTTCTTTCGCTTTTGTAAACAACATCGTGACAAAATTCTCGATCTATCTATACTTAGCGCAGACTCAGAGAGACATAATAATGGATGTTACAATATACCTCCCACGTAAATCCACATGTGTCCGAGACTATTTACCAACGCTTTACCGATAAATTGAAATTAGACTACAAAAACTTTAATTCTTATTTGAATGCATAAAAGAAAAAAATTAGAAATCTACCAATCAAAATAGAATAAAATTCAGCTAAAGTTAAAGATTGCTTTTGTTGCATTTAAGTCATTTCAAAATATGACGTCATACATATGAAAATGCTGAAGCTGGAGATTTTTCTGTTACCATTGAAATTCGTATACTATTACATTAAAATGATTCTTTGAAGTAGGTGTTGTTTTATTATTTATTCTAATGCATTATTCGCATGTTTACAAATTTCAGCAAGTCAACATGGCTGCTCCTTAGATACAAAATGCCATCTTAGGATTTGATCATAAATTACGAGAAAAACATTAAGATTAAAAATAACAAATGTTCGGTTTAAGAATTAAAAGAATAAAGCTGATTTTTTTCTAGCGGTTATTTACGAAGTAATTCCTGCAAGCTACAGCTAGATTTATTAGAAAGTTTAAGCTTTGTCTAACAGGGAGTAAAAAAGAACAGCAGCACATAGGTATTCCCACCTTCGCTTCAGTTTTTAAATGACCGTATTTTTCCTACAAAAATTGAAATAATTCATGGAAGGCATACAATTGTTGAAAATTAACACATGACCTGGGCCGTGATATTCGAATTTTATCCTGAGAGTTAGCATAGTTAGCGAGGGATACAATTAACGAATATGATGGCCCTGGCAATGTGTAAATTTACAACAAGTGTATGGCTTCCATGAATCATTTCATAATCAGACATGTATATGCTTTTATAGTAATTTAAAATACAACGCGTTATTTCTTTATGAAATTTATTCATTGGTACTTTGAACAATGCCTAATATAAACAAAGATTTTAATACTCTTCATATGTCTGCAGTTTACTCTTTTTTACTTTCGGAAAGCGAATTTTAATTTATGAAGTAATATAGAAATTTATTTACATTTACAAAACTCAGGATCCTCATCACTGTTATCAGCACAATCAATTTTAGAATACCACTTGGTTCCGTCACACAGATGCTTGCGATTAATACACTGGATACCGTCTCGACATTTCACATAGTCGTTGGCACACTCGTGTACTAAAAAAGATAAATACAGCAAACAAAATTTAGGAAGACCCTAACTGCAACTAAACTTAACTTGCACCTCACTTTATTTTTTATATATAAACCATATATATATTTGGTACTCCTCAGCAAATCCGTATGGTAAAGTTCTGAACCATAACTAGCTCATGTCGAAGGTGTCGATCGAGGCTTTTCGCCAATTGAAAATTTCCTTGAGATCCAGATTCGTTTGAACACCACAGTTCTAGTTTTATGTCAATTATGTGTACTTGCTTATTAGGCAAAGAAACTTTCAAGTCTAGTTTAATTAATTGATAATGTCGCATGCCGTACAAAATAGACCACGCGGGATTAATCAAAAGCATTTGTTCACAATATAGGAAAAAAAAACTAATTCACATAACAAGTATTCCGAAATGTTTTCATGTATATCTAAATAATTATCAAATTATAAATCAAATAATTGATTCCAAGTGTATCGAAAGCTTGTTTGTAGTTTTGTTGTCGTCCATTGCATCTTTCTTATTCAGTAGTAGTCAATGGTAGTTGTATTTACATTACCATACTTTGTTCTTTCATTGTGTATGTACCTCCCAATCTTGAAGAATACAAAAACGAGGAAAATAACAGATTTGTACAATTCTTGTGTTAAAAAAATAATAATCTGGCAGCTAGCATCACTTAAAAAGTAAAAAAGTTGTCATATTTTCATTGCCACGACAAGACGAATAGCGCTTTAAAAGGATGTGCTTTTATTTTTTGATTCGAGCGTCACTGATGAATCTTTTGTAGACGAAACGCGCGTCTGGCATATATATATAATTTTAATCCTGGTATCTATGATGAGTTTAATTTTTATCTTTAACCTAGATTTCGAGAATGTCGGAACGTCTGAGTCGTATACAAATTAACTTTTATTCAGACATTTCATCAAAATGGCTGCTGAAAAAAAGACGTGTCTCGGTATGTTTACATCCAACATTCATGTATTTAGTTATGATGCAATCTTATCGTTTGTCGTTTTAATCCTATTTTTTATTTACTATTCGTATGTAAAATTAAAGATATTTGATCACCTAGTTCATTTGTATGATTTCAGTATAAAGCTACTATATGCACAGGATTTATTTGTTTTAAACAGTTTGCATGATTTGATTTAGAAGAAACAATCGATTTCTCGTAATTGTTATAACATACACCAAACAACACTCACAAACTTAATTCCGATTTATATTTTTTTTGTAAAAGAAAGGTACATGTGACGTCACTTTTTGGGGCGTTGATACATCCGTGTGACGCATAGCTCGTAATTTTATTCTACTGTCTTTTTTTTCAACTGTCGAAAATAATTTTTTGTGTTTGTTTTTATTCTGTAGTCAACTTGTCGAAATGTACTAATGAATTAATTGTTCATGTATTTCTCTTTCCTGAGTATTCTAACAGTTAGTTGTACTGAATTGCTGTCATATAATGCCATTTCAGCGGTAAATGTTACATTGCAGTATATAGGGTTCAACGAACCATTTTTTTCTAAACATCCTGTACTAAGTCAGAACATGACAGTTCTTATCAAATATTTCGTTGCTATGCATGTTGTAATGGCGTTTAATTTTGTTGCAAATCAGTGTAACTGTTTTCCGTTGTTTTCTCTTATAGTTGATGTGTTTCCAACGTTTTCAGTTTGTAACCCGGATTAATTTTTTCTTAATCGATTTATGACATTTGAACAGCGGTATTCTAATGTTTCCGTTATTTGTTACTTTAATCAGATAATTAAGAAAATAAAAAAAGACAGAAAACACATACCCCTACAGAATGCCGGATCTTCATCACTCCAATCGTTACAGTTAAACATGGTACCCCTTCTACTTCCACCATCGCATAATCCCCACAAAGGAAAGCATTCATTACCATCGCGACATTTGATTTAGCCTTCACCGCATGACTGGTCTGTTATCAAAGTAATAAAAGAGACAGATTAAGGAAAGCATTCATTACCATCACGACATTTGATATAGCCTTCACCGCATGGCTGGTCTGTTATCAAAGTAATAAAAGAGATAGATTAAGTGAAGCACTTATCACCATCACGACATTTGATATAGCCTTCACTGCATGACTGGTCTGTTATCAAAGTAATAGAAGAAAAAGATTCAGGAAAGCATTCATTACCATCACGACATTTAATATACCCTTTACAGCATGACTGGTCTGTTATCAAAGTAATAAAAAAGACAGATTAAGTGAAGCACTTATCACCATCACGACATTTGATATAGCCTTCACTGCATGACTGGTCTGTTATCAAAGTAATAGAAGAGACAGATTCAGGAAAGCATTCATTACCATCACGACATTTAATATAGCCTTCACAGCATGACTGGTCTGTTATCAAAGTAATAAAAAAGACAGATTAAATGAAGCACTTATCACCATCACGACATTTGATATAGCCTTCACTGCATGACTGGTCTGTTATCAAAGTAATAGAAGAGACAGATTGAGGAAAGCATCCATTACCATCACAACATTTAATACAGCCTTCACCGCATGGCTGGTCTGTTATCAAAGTAATAAAAGAGATAGATTAAGTGAAGCACGTATCACCATCACGACATTTGATATAGCCTTCACTGCATGACTGGTCTGTTATCAAAGTAATAGAAGAGACAGATTAAGGAAAGCATTCATTACCATCACGACATTTAATATAGCCTTCACCGCATGACTGGTCTGTTATCAAAGTAATATAAGAGAAATATTAAGGAAAGCATTCATTACCATCACGACTTTTAATATAGCTTTCACTGCATGGCTGGTGTGTTATCAAAGTAATATATTGAATAAATTAATAAATTGGTTTACATTGTCATTTCTCATTGTTGAAGGCCGTACGATGACCTATAGATATTAACGTGTGTGTCATTTGATCTCTTGTGAAGATTTGTTTCATTGGATATCATTTCTCATCTGTTTTTATATTCATGCACTTTGCAGTAAAGGAAAGTGGAATTCTTAATGGCATTTATATTTAAAAAAAGAGGGACGAAAGATACCATTAGGACAGTCAAACTCAACGATTGAAAATAAACTGACAGCGCCATTGCTAAAACTAAAAAGACAAACAGACAAATAATAGTCCAGAAGACACAGCATAAAAAACTAAAGACTAAGTAACACGAACCCCACCAAAATCTAGGGGATCTCAGGTGCTTCAAACGGGTAAGGTGATTCTGCTCAACATGGGACACCCGTAAATTTGCTTATGTTATTACAAATCCGGTTAATAGTCTAATTCGGTAGTACAGAACATATCCGATATCATCTGTGAAACGGTTATTCCATAACGGTCAACCAACTATTGATGGCGTAAAATTTAGAAAGCGATGATTTCAACTTCACTTTTTGGAACTCCTGGTTTAATAGCTTCCTTGTGAGCAGAAATCCTTTATTAAGGAAATCATGATAGATTAAATGATACATACTTTTACAAAAATCTGGGTCCTCGTCACTTTCATCCTTACAATACACAGGGTCCCCATCACATAAGCCATTTGCGTTGAAACATTGTTTTCCGTCCCGACATTTCTTCCAACCATTCCAGCCATCCCACCCATCAAATTCAGGACAACTTTGTTCTGTAATTAGTTTTACTAATATTAATATAAAAAAGTAAACCAACAAAAATACCGAACTGCGAGGAAAATTCTTATGTAGAAAATGATGGAGAAATCATGGTTTTACAGCTGGCTAACTCTCTCATTTGTATGACAGTCACATACAATTTTATTATTTTTCACTCGAAAATTGATATTCTATATAAGTTACAATAAAACGAATATAACTTGTCTTTAAGTGTTCGTTATGAATAAAGATGAATTTACTAAGCATTTCGGATGCATAGACATTGATACAAATATATTTCTCAATACTTTTAACAACCCGTTACCTCCTTTCTATCGTTTCTTTGTCATTTTACGTTACTCATGAGCTAGCTTAAAGTACGTTGATTTTGTTGAACGAGGAATATTGCTTTCTCAAAAGTTGCTAAGACAGGGCTATGAATCAATCAAATTAAGGTCATCACTCAAGAACTTTTACGTTATCATGAGCTGATTGGCCATTATGACAAAAGTGTGTCAGAAATCATGTCTGAACAAAACTGAACAAAGAGATAACACGACGGGTGCCGTATACGGTGCAGAAAATGCTTACCCTTCCGGAGAACCTGATTTAACTCCGGGATTTAAGTGGAGTTTCTTATTTATTATTTATAAGTTTTGATGTAAATTTCCTTTGGTTTTGTGAGTCTTTGTTTACTCCTTGGTTTTGATTGTCATTGTCTTTTGCTGTACGACAATCTGGTTTTTTGCACGTTTTATAAGATATTTTAACATTAAATCGTTTAAAATTTATTACGAATTGATCCTCTCTGTAGGATAGATACATCATTATGCGATTAACCCTCTATCAAAAACCCAATTCCGCCACTGAGAATAACCGGCATCAAATATTTTTACGAAAATAGAAAAACACCATTTGAATTAATATCAAGAAAGGTCCACAATAAAACACTCAAAACCATCTAGTTGTGGTCAAACTATCATGATTTAGCTAACAGTTTCAGTTTTTTTAACAATTACTTGTTAAACTTGATCAATTTTAAAGAAATGAAAGAAAGTTCCATTCGTGTCTTTCAAGTAAAAGAGTTTTATCCATAGACCTGCAATCCATCAGAAACACTACAAACCTTATGTTAGTAAAAGAGGGACGAAAGATACCAGAGGGAGGTCAAACTCATATATCGAAAATAAACTTACAACGCCTAGCCAAAAATTAAAGAAGACAAACAGACAAATAATAGAACACATGACACAACATAGAACACTTAAGAATAAGCAACTCTAACCCCACCAAAAACAAGTGGTGATATCAGGTACTCTAGAAGGGTAATAGTATAACGTCCGGGCTAACCGTGCTTTTCCATATCGGTTTATGATATTCGAATATCGGTAAACTAATGTCGTCATAACTTAAAACACCGTTCTCTTTCATCTAGTAACTTTCATCTAGTTCGTAGTTTAACTTTTGAATAATTAAACACACATTTTATTATTAGAACTTTAGTAGTTTAATAATAAGTGTGCTCTTTCATAGAACTTTGTTGGGTTTTTTTTTGTGTATGTATCAAATTGCACACTCTAAATGGATGTCTTATATTTAGATGTCTGATTTATACACTGGTATAATGATAGTATCAACTTTAAGGAAAATATTAGATTAAATTGTTTGGATGGTGAGGAGGACTTACATATAGAAAGCAACAGATGTTAAAATCAGGACAGTTTGGGAGGAAATCTTGTCAAACGAATAAGCTATGTAAAGTCGACGATTGAAATGAATATTTCTGTTGTAAAACAGACACATAATTCACATATCGAAAAAAGAAACAAACACGTCATGGCTGAAAAAAAAAGAAAAAAAACAAGACAAAAAGGCATATATTTAAGGAATGAATGTAATATTTTTTCTGTCTATGAAGAAATAACTTATCAAATGTGGTGCACACTGAACAACACGCATAATTATTTCTTATAATTTAATTCTAAATTCTATTTTAAACCGGCGTAAATCATGAAAAAACGTTGATGACGTCATGGTCATATGACAAAATTGTGTCTATGATATGATAAGCAAAACGACGTCAGCCAATCAGAAGACGCGTTACATCCAAAATTAAACTATTAGTACATAAGAGTAGTAGAATATATAACAATCGTGAATATTTCAGCTTTCTATATAGTTTATCTACCTTAATTAATACGTTACGCTTATACATGTTTGGAGTATACGGACTTAATTTACATTTGTATGCACCTGACATAAAAAACTGGATTTTGAGGAAGAACACCTGAAATCGACAGTACATTGGTTTTACGGTCTTTATCTAGAATTCCTTGATCAATGATCAACAAAAATAAAGGCAACAGTAGTATACCGCTGTTTGAAATTCATAAATCGATTACAAACTGAAACTGAGGAAAACACATCAAATATAAGAGGAGCACTACGTCACAACATTAACACAATATTTAAATGTAACACACAAATAAACGAACTATAATATAATGATGGCCATTTTCCTGACTTGGAACAGGGCATTTAAATAAAAACAAAAGGTGGGTTTTGTTGCATGACAAACCTTCCGCTTTTATGGCAATGCTAGATATAACATTAAAATCATATCTTTCTGATTTATCTCACTATGTAATGTTTTCGAAGTATTCGATTTTTAAGATGTTAGAATATACGTGGGATCTGTAATCTTACCGATTGTTTTCTTTTTCCAATGGTGATATTTTTTAAGAGCGTTAATTGGCATTGCTGCGATGCATTAAACACAGATAACAGTTACTCTGTCGACGTAACATGTCTAACTCCTTTTAGAGTTCGTATGATCCCCTCTTTTTAATTTGTAACATTGATCTTTCTCTCCCTAGTCGCTTCCGAGATCTGAACATCGATACCGTAGCCTGAATTGTAGTGTTTGTACACGGTGAGCATATCACATGCATTTACTTTTACGTTTCTAGACCAAAATGCAATTTGAATTTTGAGATATCGAGAAAAATCCAGGAATACAAATTTTTTAGGAACCACCAAATTCAGCAGTCTTTCATTATTAAATAACCTTGTCTCTCCATCTCAAATTCCTATGCCATACATTGTTATTACAATAACCAAATGATCCTTGAATGAAATCAAGGGATATGAGTTGTAAATATAGAGAAATATAATTGCTTCTTGAATATGGTCGAAAGAAGTCCATTTAAACTGCTGCAAAACAGATATTATAAGGTACATAATGGTTTGTATCCCATGGTAACCAAAAGCAGATCTAGTGTTAACTATTTAACTGTTGAGTATAGAATTCAAACTCCACTATTTATGGGCGTTTTTTTTATAAAAACGTGATTTCTTGTCCCAGTCACTTTAAAAAAAATGTGTTTGATCGTTACAAGTAATTTTTTGTGCAGTCAGTACCTTGAATTAGATTTAACATTTTTAAGCAATTTTAGAGAGATTTATAAGGTATTGATTCCTAGACGGTCCAAAACAACCAAAATGGGATGTCCCTAGACCGCCTCTTCAACATCTATACTCTAAAATATCGTTAAAAATGTAGAAATAAGTGTTATTATTACTTAATATAAGTTCTTTAATAATTCAAAAGTAGGTTTAGAGCCAACATATTTTAATGAACAGCTTTGAACATGGGATTTTTAATTTCAAATGGTGTGTCCCTGACAAAAAAAATGTCCACTACGAAACGAAGTCATTAAAATTTGCTAATAAACAGTTTAATAAAATCAATGTTATTTTGTTTGCAAGAGATATAAACATAAGGGTCTTACAAAAGAAGTGATGCTTTTATAACGGCAGTTAAATTGTTGGTAAGAAAAATGAACACATGAAATGGACCAGAGTGATACCGTATTTTTGTCAATGTCCACTACGAAACGGGTCAAATCTACTCCTGTGTCTGGTTTTAAAATTATGAAAAAAATATCAGTGTACAGCTTAATACATGCTTTGGTGAATAAAATCAGTCTTGATACTACTGTAATACAGGGATTGTGGGAAGAAATAAAACATGTCAATGTGTCCCTTACGAAACGGTCACCTACGAAACAAGTGTGGGAGAAAAACGTTTCGTAGTGGACACTACCACTACCATGTAGTCTTTTTTACTCTTTTTTTTCAATTATATTCGTGCAAAACAAATAACAAGGATTAGTTTCATGTAATTTTTAGTATGCTTTTATTAACATAGAATAGGGTTGATGTTAACTACGAAACTTTTTGTCCGCTACGAAACGGTTTTGTCAACTACGAAACGCATCAAAACGTCCACTACGTAACATAAGTTGAACCTTCATACGTGAAGTACTGTCTGATCTTTATCGATAACAAATGGTTCTCCAATTTAGAAAAAAAATGAGATCTTTCTAGTATATAAAGTAAACAATCTGGAATGTCTATAGGAGACATTTAAAATTGCAATAAGATATGTTTTTAGAAGCAGTTCGTAGTGGACAAATGGTTTCAGTACACACATTATGAATATAATATCATTTTGAAGAGTATCTAAATTTGCACTTTTAGTTTACAAACAGGTCCATAATAGAGGTATTCAAAATAATTCTTGAATTAAAATTTTAGACAAGTTGATTTTCCTTCCTTTTTTTAGGTGTCAAAGTCACGCGTTTATTGAAAAACGCCCTTATATGCATCCAATACCTAGAAAACCCATGTATTTGATGCTGATTCTGAATTAATTCAGCAATTTCAGATCGGTTGCTAGGGCTTTTCTTTATGTTGCTATTGTCCTTCAGCCATTCAAATTAAAGCTATTATATTTTTTATCATTTTCAAAAAAATGATATTGACTGTTAAATTACATTAATATTAAAAAAATAGCAAAAATCTTGATAATGAACAAGTATTGTTTTTGTCATTTTTATTAATTTTAACCTTTTCGGTTGCTATGGTAACAAAAAAAATACAAAAATACCTAGACTTTTTTTTCTGTTTTTAACAATTCAATATATGAACTTAAGATGCAATTATAGTTGATAATTAACTTGTCTGCCCAATGTAAATTTTTTCTTGATTTAAAATATGATATTTAAGCCATTTTCAGAAAATGTCAAAATACAGATTTTTGCACTTTTTTAAATACCATTTTAGCCTTAATAAAAAAATATTCCACATCAAAATAAAAACTTCAAAAAATGCTAAATGATATGTTGATTTTTAAAAAAAAAAAAATTTTGAAATTGTCATTATCATAAAATTGCTGCAACCAAAAAGTATACATTTTCCAATTTTCATGTCTAATTTCATCATAAATTCCTGAAAAAAATGGCTGCATGTTTCCATACCAACCGTTCAAGAAAATTAAAATAAAAAATAGCTTGCAAACTTTATTTCATTCTTAGCTGCCTATCATATAAAGGAAGAAAGCAGTTCTGAGACATACATGAATCACCCCCTGCCTGGATCTTACAAATAGCTGTACTTTGCTTTGTTTACAATGAAATACTAAGACATATAATTATGATTTCTACCCGATCAATCTATACTCTTACTACTCCTAAATTATGTCTGCTGACTCGGAAAGCAGTATTTCATGTGAATTCCTCAAGGGTAAACATTTACATTCATATGTTTGTCTTGAATGTATATTTTGAATTTGAATATATACGCAAGCTATCGTTTATCGGCTTTACAGACAAACATAAGATTATTATATATAGAATTGCACGAGGTCGCACGACCACCAAATTCAATCATGATTCCAAACGGCGACCGTAGATCCTTTTTTGAAATCCTTATACTGTTTTGAGCATGTACTTCTGATAGTGAAATCATCATAATGAAAGCTTGTAGCTCTACAGCATACTTTTTTTATTCTTTTCTAGAATATTAAAATACCAAATAACTTCAATATCAATATCAATGCGTTCGTTTGATATATATTCTATTGAAAGTTTGAATGGAAGTTCTAAGAGAGAGACAAAAGATACCAGAGGGAAAGTCAAACTCAGAGATAGAAAATAAACTGACAACGCAATGGCTAAAAACAAATTCCAATGGAAGTGTAACTTGTAACTATAATTTACTTACGTTCACAGAACTCTGGGTCTTCATCACTGTGGTCCGGACAATCATATGATCCTGCACGATCACAGAGCCATTGAGACATGAAACAGTGAACACCATCCCTACACTTAGTGTAACCAGGCTCACAATTTTGATCTATAACAAAAACAGATACTCAATTGATTTTATAGCTTGCTGTTCAATGTGAGCTTAGGCTCCGTATTGAAGACGGTATTTTGATCTATAAGGGGTTATTCTTAGGTTGTAACCTGAATGGAGAGTGGTCTTTTTGGTATTCACACCTCATGTTCCTATACTGTTGATTCAGTAATAATATTAGTCGGATACCAATTTTCGTGGATTTCGTGGGTACAGGGACAACACGAATTTAAATGTTCAACGCAATGCAAATTTTCTTAAAAAAATGCATGTTAACTTTGTAAAAAACCACGAATTTAATATCCACGAATATGCAGGTTTATCTCTTTCCACGAAAATTGGAACCCACAAAAATAAATGAATCCACAGCTATCTAGATACTTGAATTCTCCAAACTGAATGGCCGCAGGTAAAAAAAGGATAACATAATAATTTATCAACTTATACACGAGGTCAAATACAGACAACAATTCACAAAACAAATAGAACATTATAATTATATAAAGAGTGCTATTCATTTTTAAAAGCAAATATTCTACATAGGAATCAACTTTCTGACACCTACATTAACTCTTTACCATTCGGCAAAAATTGCACTATTGTTGCCGCTGAGGAACGATCAAATTTCAATCAATCATAACTTTCTTATTACTGTTAGTAGGCTTATCAACTAAGACTTTTTATAGAAAATAGTTTTTCAGTAATATTAATGACAGGTTTGTAAAAAATATATAATCTTTGATCACGTGATAATCAGTCCAATGTCACGTGACAACAACAAAAAACTCAGAAAATTGTAAAATTTCGATATAAAATGTACTTTTTTGAAGTTTATTTATGGAAATAGTATCAATAGAGCATCCAAATACAATGTTAGAAATAACATCTCTAAAAAAAAAGATCCCTGCATGGTCTATTTATGTGAGAAACAGCAATTTTTATAGCCAAACATGCTATTTGGGTGATTTGGGTCAAAAAGGCTATTTTCGAGCTTTCTGGGTAAAAAAACGTAGCTAAACTGTGCAACTGAAGTGCATCCACACTCTAATCCCTATCATTTAAAAGACAGAAAAACAAAAGTCTTGCCGCTTCATAATCCCATAGTTATCGATTTGTAATAGATTATCTTAACATGTATGTCTCTATTATTCTGTATATGACTATAAACAAAAGACAGACAATTAACTTTTTTACAAGGAAAAAAGCATTTTCAATTTGAAATAAATTAAAGTCAAGTCAAGTTATTTAATATTGGTATTGGTTTTTTTTAAACCGCACATTCATCCTTGCGGGATTCGAACCCGGAACGCTTGATTACTATCCTCAGATGCATCCCCTCAACTACGGAACCATACGGTTAAAATTGATTAAATTCATATTATTTTCAATGTTATTTGTAAAATTTATATTTATGTCTTTAAAAGAACACACACTGTGGGATGGTCTGTAAACCAGGGGGAGGGGAGAGAGGAAAAAAAGGGGGTAATTATGATTTTAATTCAAACACAAGTAACACAAGTAACACAAGTAGTAAGAAATGCAATTTATTTATACTATTTGGCCTCTGGAACCACAATATGCACGTTTTTACTGGTATGGGCAGAAGTTCTAAGAAATAGTTGCTGAAAATTACTGACATATTGACAATGTTCACTGTTTGTATTCGTTTTTTGTAGAAATTAATCCAAAAAAAAAATAACTCAATGAAGCTTCATTTTATAAAGCTCAACACAAACCTGAAAGAAAAAGATCCACAACGGACCGATGTTTGCGGTTTATAGCAGCCAAACACAATATTTTCATAATTCGAGATTAGCACAATTCTAAAGTTTTTTCTATTAAATTTTAGCTGTTTTTTTTCAAACGATAATATCTTAATTGTTTTATTCAACCACAAAGATCAACCCCAAAACACACAACAGCAATTTAGACGTGTAGCGGAAACTCACAGGTTTCCTTTAAGCCCTTGGTGAAATCTGTTGATAGTCAAATGGCAAATAATTTAAGGTTTGAATCCAAATTTTACGCAAAAAAGAGCTTATGACCCGAATTCGGGTCATAGGAACGGTAAAGAGTTAATAGCCATATAAAATTTATATTCTATTCATCAGTAAACATTCACGAAATATTGATAACTTTTAATATCAGTAATCAAGATTCAAATGGCAACATTTGAATATCGATCTTATTGGTAATATTTCCCATCTTACATGCAAACAAATCATATGATGATATATAAAAGTTTAGCCCTTACCTCTACAAAAGTCGGGATCTTCGTCACTTTGATCACGGCAGTAAGTCGTCTTGCCATCACACAGATCTCGTAATGGGAAACATTGGATTCCATCTCTACATTTAGCATGAGTGGAAGGACAAGTCTGTGCTGTAGATTATAGTGTTAGATTAAAGTAAATATGTAATGATACCATATGGGAAACATTGAATTCTATCTGTACATTTAGCATGAATGGAAGGACAGGTCTGTGCTGTAGAGTCTAGTGTTTAATTAAAGTAAATATGTAATGATATCATATGGGAAACATTGAATTCTATCTCAACATTTAGCATGAGTGGAAGGAAAAGTCTGTGCTGTAGAGTCTAGTGTTTAATTAAAGTAAATATTTAATGATACCATATGGGAAACATTGAATTCTAACTCTACATTTAGCATGAGTGGAAGGACGACAAGTCTGTGCTGTAGAGTCTAGTGTTATATTTAAGTAATATGTAATGATACCATATGGGAAACATTGAATTCTAACTCTACATTTAGCATGAATAGAAGGACAAGTCTGTGCTGTAGAGTCTAGTGTTAAATTAAAGTAAATATATAATGATACCATATGGGAAACATTGAATTCTATCTGTACATTTAGCATGAGTGGAAGGACAAGTCTGTGCTGTAGTGTGTAGTGTTTAATTAAAGTAAATATGTAATGATACCATATGGGAAACATTGAATTCTATCTCTACATTTAGCATGAGTGGAAGGACAAGTCTGTGCTGTAGGATGTAGTGTTTAATTAAGGTAAATATGTAATGATATCATTTGAGAAACATTAAATTCTATCTCTACATTTAGCATGAGTGGAAGGACAAGTCTGTGCTGTAGATTGCAGTGTTTAATTAAAGTAAATATGTAATGATACCATATGGGAAACATTAAATTCTATCTCTACATTTAGCATGAGTGGAAGGAAAAGTCTGTGCTGTAGAGTCTAGTGTTTAATTAAAGTAAATATGTAATGATACCATATGGGAAACATTAAATTCTATCTCTACATTTAGCATGAGTGGAAGAAAAGTCTGTGCTGTAGAGTCTAGTGTTTAATTAAAGTAAATATTTTATGATACCATATGGGAAACATTAAATTCTATCTCTACATTTAGCATGAGTGGAAGGACAAGTCTGTGCTGCATTGTAGAATCAAAGTCAATATGTAATACCACCGAATCTTTGTACCTTACTGACAACAGCATCGTAAAATTTGATTACATGGCATTACAGGAACCCAAGCGGTATAACTGAAGAAATATTCGTCGTATAATCGTAATCCATACTCCATTTGCTAGATGTTTTCAAGTACTTACGTTTTTGTTTTGTCATACTTTTCATTAAGCCTCTCTCACATTTTCCAAACCACAAAAAGCTGATTTTTGTCAGAACGTACTCACAAAATACTAATTATGGTATTTGTTGTCAGATTTTATTCTGTATTTATAATTTATAGTGTAATATTTTATTATTACAGTGAGCTTTTTTCTAAACTGGAAATGACTTGTAAGTAAAAAATATATACAAACTTGATGTTTATGTTTTCCCTTCAATATGATCATTTTGAAAAATCTAATAACACTCGTCAATTCTGGCTGTCTTATCTATTATGATCAAAGAATCGTTAATGACTATTGCATCATCCAGTACTAGAATCCTTAGCATGATTAGCAGAACCGATAATATATACGAAAAAAATACTATCCACTTGATTTAGGTAGACATTAAAGTCATAAGACACCTCAAATTAAACAAAATCATGCACATGTTTTCTATAACTAAATGGATAGTTTTCATTATACAACTTTTGTACAAATATTTTGTCCACATTTTGAAGAAGTTTATTTGTTTTTAATTGCTTGCTTCCAGGAAGCAACTCACCGACATATTTTCCGTATACATAGTGACCTGAGCGTAACCCTCCTCGTAAAAATCCGACGATCGAAATACGCATGGATCTGTCATTAAAATAAACAATTATCAGATTGTACATGTTAAACACGTGCTCAATACCCATGTTTTTTGTTATTTATTTACTATAAGGTGACAATCGGCTTTAATACACGGCATTTAACGAGCAGCCATATTTGTTAAATCATAACAGACAGAGAGAAAAAAAATTGACGATTATACGATATATTTGCGTAAAAAATGAAAAAATCGTGCACAGAGTTCTAAGTTTATGATACATACATGCATTGGTTCAAGAATTGGATAAACATTATTTTTCCCCACTCACTTGTTTCATATGACTTTAAATAATGATTTCATAGAGATGAAGAGTTTAATTGACCTTTATTGTCCCATTTTCTTTATACCTACCTCTGCAAAACTCGGGATCCTTGTCACTACTATCTTTACATATCGCTGTCGTACCATCACATAATGATGTAAGAGGAAAGCATCGAATCCCGTCTCTACAACGGATATAATTATCCGGACAACGTTTGTCTATTCAAAAAAACATATACTAAGAATTTGCGAAAGCCTGTTTAAAAATGATATGTATGTTACATTATCATTGTGATATGTCAGTGTGACGATTACTCATTTTCTCTTTTTTTAACTGACCGTTTTACTTGTTTAATATTTTCAGTTCTTTACATGTAAACTGCTGGTTTGATAGGCAGAAAAGAAAATCTCACTGCCTTAAATATAAGTCTTCATAATTTATTATACAGTTTTGGGATTAAACGTCCTTTGAACAGAAATTGGTCCAACTTTATATAATAAAAGTATTATTCGCACAAAGTACAAAAAGATAAGTCGAAGTATTAAACAATTTCTGTTAATCGGACTACTTTTTTTCATCATCTGTTAACTTAAAAGTCTACAATACTTTAGAAACGAGATGGGTTTTTTCGATTAAAGAATTACAATTCTGAGCGTATATTCATGCAGTAACATGAGCAACACGACGGGTGCCACATACGGAGCTGGATCGCTTACCCTTTCAGAGCACCTGAGATCACCCCAAGTTTTTGGTGGGATTGGTGTTGCGCAGTCTTTTGTTTTCTATTCTGTTTCTTTTGTACTGCTAGTATTATTTGTCTGTTTGTCTTTTTTTATTTTTAGTCATGGCGTAGTCAGTTATTATCGATATATTACTTTGGCTGTTTCTATTGTATCTTCGCCCGTGTTTTATCTATACTTAATTTCTATTTTGGCGTGCATGAATTTTATTCCTATACATCAATAAAATCAATTTGGCCGCATTTAAAAACTGATTAACTGTCAACAAAGTTTACATTGTTATAACATATACAAACCTGCAGCGTCCACTCTGCTTTTCAAAATGCTGCAGTTCACAAATACAAGAAAAGCGTAGTATACGAATTTCAGCGTCATGTTTGCAACCTAGAAGATCATGAAATGTCGGTACACTTGTTCAAAGTAAAAACATGATAAACAAATAGCGAATTCCATGGAAATTTTCAAAATCCGTAATCGGTTGGAAGTTCAAACGCTCAAACACATGAAACGAATAACAACTATCATATTTCCGAATTGGTTTAGGCAATTTCTTACACTACAAACCATTAAAAGTCTGAAATGGCCTATATCTGTACTTGACTGTACTGATTTTTACTCGACCAGTCTGAATTCGTCTGAGATTTACTTGATAATACTCGACTGTCTGAACCATACTTAACAGTCTGAATGTGTACTTGACCAGTACTTAACCATTTTATACGAGTGTGAACCGTACTCGACCTAGTCTGAACCGTACTCGACCTAGTCTGAACCATACTCGACCTAGTCTGAACCATACTCGACCAAGTCTTAACCAATCTAGACATATTCTTTGTATCTATCAACTGAATTTTATCAATTTAGGAATTCTTTTAATAAAAATGAAATTTGAACAACAACTTGAAATTAAAAATGTATTCAATACAGTATTGAAATTAGAATTTCACAATAATCAGCCATAACATAACTTCAACTCAATATTAATCAACACTTACATAATAATGTATATCAACTTTTAAAATATAAATAAAACAAGCTGATCAAATAATCTTAAAAAAATGAGTTGTGACTAAATTTTCAATATTATGCAAAATTTTATGAATATTTCGGAAGTAGTTTATGGTAGCTGGACTATTTTCACCATTCACTTAAGCCTAGTATAGATTTATGGTGTCAGTTGAGTTCAGGTAATAAGGCAGTGAATGTTTTTTTATTAAGATATATATAAAATAGTATATAAAACAACTTAATGAATTTAAAAAAAATGAGAGCTTAATTGTTTTGTCTTATTAAACCAAGAATTTAATTTAATCATGATAATAGAATTTCCATAGCAATCCTTGATAACCTTTTTAAAAAAGGAAATGTATTCCAAAGTAACAGTAAAAACATATTTCAATTAATTTAAGTATTTTTTTGTCAAATTAACATGGCATACATAAAGCACTTTTGCCGTGATAAAGTCTTTTTGTGCTCATGCGGCGTAAAGGTGTAATACCACCAAATCATGGTACGTCACATCCGGTTGTATACGAAAGTAGGTCTAAAAAAAAATATTCCCTTGAATTTGACAGTTGTAGAAAATTAACCCTGCATTTCAATGCACCTTAATTTTTCTGAGTCATAAACATGTATGTTGGGTGTCTGAAAGCATCATTCTTTTTTTATTTGATGGTCTTATAAAATATTTTGGAAAGTTAAGGTTACATAGTTACCAAAGCAGGTAACCAGTAAATAACAGTGTAAAAATTTGGGTTGTTTACTTCCGGTGCTGGTTACTTTCTTATATGCAATGGAATGTGGTGTGAAATTTTCACTGTAGCACTGGAAAGGATTAAACTTTATTCATGCAAAGTATTTCTTTGGTTGAAATAAAGGTAAATACTGTACAATTTTTTTAAAAGTTCCAATTTAACAAAGACTAATAGGGGAAAAATCAATGGTGGTATTACACCTAAAGCAACCAACAATCAATCAGTCATAAAGCACTTTAATATGTTCTTATTACCTCAGTACAGGTGTGTTTTAAAAGAAAGCCCTATTTTCTTAAATTCGTGTATTACTTATCTAGTACATACATGTATATTCGACAGGCCTTGTTATTTAATTTAAACAGGATGTTGCAATTTTGAATCAATGTTATTTCGAATTTAAAACCTCTGGCCAGGTGTGATCTTGTTTATGAATTTGACCCCAAGCAGAGGTTATACTTTATATTTCACCACTAATTAGAAAAACAATTTCATTTATTTATTTAATTTTATCCCTTTTTGATATTAGCTATATATAATATAATTTTTTTATCCTAAATATAATCAGAGATATATTTCTTTTATAAGGTTAATTTTTTTTATAAATTTTTTTGGCTGTTGTTATATATATCAGTTAAAAAGAAATTTATTTTAACAGTTAAAAAAGTAGAGGTTTTTTGGTCTAGTATGGTTCAGACTGGTCGAGTATTTTTCAGACCTTTGGTTAAGTATGGTTTAGACTGGAAAAATAGGTAGAGTACATGTTGAGAATGAGTTAATATAAAAAAGAAGATGTGGTATGATTACCAATGAGACAACTATCCACAAAAGACCAAAATAACACAGACATTAACAATTATAGGTCACCGTACGGCCTTCAACAATGAGCAAAGCCCATACCGCACAGTGAGCTATAAAAGGCCCCGATAAGAAGACTGTTTCAGACTGGTCGAGTAATAGTTCAGACTATTTTCAACGGCAAAGATAAGGATCAAGTACGATTCAGTACAGTCAAGTATGGTTCAAACTTGGGTCGAGTAATGTCAAGTAAAAGTCAGACCAATTCAGACTGGTCGAGTAAAAATCTGTGCAGTCGAGTACAGATATAGGCCATTTCAGACTTTAATGGTTTGTAGTGTTATGCAATGTGTTTTTATGTGAGCTTTTGGTGCATCGTAGTATTGTTACATATATTTCATTTGCATTTTGAGTTAAAGATTGTAATCCACAACTCTAACTTTTAGTTGTTTATAAATTTTACTCAACGAAATTTCAAACCTTCATATCTTAATGGTGAACATTAATCCAACAAAATAAGGACACCTTTTTGCTTCGTTAAAGCCGCCTACGAGTTTGTGAATTTCAGACTGAATCAAAAACCCAATCGTTACCTTGACTCTTTTGTCGGATTGTTGTCTATTCACACATTTCGCGTTTCAATTCTTAATTCTATTTAAAACAGAAAGAAGATCTAAGCATTTTTATTTCCTTGAAAGCAATTATACTTGGACACAGGATCTATATTAAACAAGGATTATGAAATGAAAATTGAGCGAATATTGCAGTTGTATTTGTCGACAAAAGTTTATAATGTGGTAATGAAGCCAAATCTATTTCCATGTATTTGATTACGTCTTGATAAAGGTTACGTTTTTGAGTCTGTACTGACATTTTGTTTTTTCGCATTAAATTACATAATAGATAAAGGAAGATGTGGTGTGAGTGCCAATGAGACAACTCTCCATCCAAATAACAATTTAAAAAGTAAACCATTATAGGTTAAAGTACGGCCTTCAACACGGTATAAACATGAATAATTCAGATTATTATACTTTATTTTTGTGATCTTTTTGATGATAATCAATGAAAATAACTAACCGTTTTTCTGTCGAAAAAAATCTTTTGTAAACTTAATATAAACCTCAAACCACCAAGAAAGTAGACATTGCCCGAAAGATGTTTTATTTGTCTTTATAGTTTTCATGTCGATACAACAGAATCTTATTAATGTTAAAAACTCATATGTTTATAAAGAAAATATAAAAATAGTTAAAAACACAGATTTAAAATAAGACTTGGTTAAGATGATGACTGTAATCTTCATCAACAGGAAAAACATATTTTGTAGCTCAAAAGTTTATTTGTGTATTTTTCTTATATTTGTAAAAAGTTAACATACCTTCAGCTGACACTTTAGAAAATAATACATGTACATTTTAAAAAAAAATAGATCAACCTTGAGAAAACAGCTTGAAGTATGAAAATATTTGCGCTAAAATTTGTCACCATACACAAAAGACGAACTATTATACAAAAGATAAATGAACTAGCTGGGACAGATTTATAACAGTATGTTTTCACACCTATCTTTGTCACGAACCTAAAAATTATTACAATAAACGTTTTAGACGGAATTTCACACATGAAAATTAGAGTACATTGTATTAAAATGTACCTTGAGCTAAAAATTCTAACATTGTAGTCCAGTATTTAACCTTAAACTAATTGCAACAGAAAATGTTTTAGTTCTAATCTATAGCATTAAGCCCTTAATATACACAAAAAAAGATTTAAAATTTGAATTTGTTGAGATGATAACTGTAATCTTAATGAACAGGAAAGACAGAGTTTGTTTATTTATATCTCAAACACTTATTTGTTATATTTGTAAAATTTTAACATACCTTCAGCTGAAACTTCAGAAAATAATAGGAGATATGACATTACTTAAAATTAAATATCACGGTATTTATCCTGGTTGTATGATATACCATTATCATTTAAATATTAAGTACATAATTTTGATCATTAAATAAGCTACGATGAAGTATGGTAATTTGGTCTCTGGTGGAGAGTTGTCTCGTTGGCCATCATACCACATCTTTTTATTTTTATAATATCCAAAGTTAATTATGATAAATTTTGCCTATTTATGTAAAGTATCTAAGATAATTTATATCATTAATTTCTCAAGGGTCTCGATTGGGTCTGCCGAACACAGAATTATGGGTATAAAAGTGATATTTTCGTTTTCTTAAAACAAAGTGTATGCAATAAATGACGTTATTATCAAACACTGACCACGTTACTCATTATGCTCTCAGTGACTAGCAGTATCGAAAACAGTAAATACCAAGCTATGTGTCACGTAGGGCGGGAATATCTTTACATACTTACAACTCCCGTTAGCGCCATGTGTCGCGCAAATATCTTTACATACCAGGAGACAATTACATCACCCCTAGTTTTTTGGTGGGGTTCGTGTTGTTTATTCTTTAGTTTTCTATGTTGTGTCTTGTGTGTTGTTTGTTTGACTTTTTAATTTTTAGCCATGGCGTTGTCAGTTTGTTTTAGATTTATGAGTTTGACTGTCCCTTTGGTATCTTTCGTCCCTCTTTTACAGATTATAATAAACCACCAATAAAAACCTTCAAAAAGTATGTATACATAATGGGACAACAATTAACAGTAACACAGCACTAAGTTTACACAACTTCAAAGACAAAATTGTGTGTCTAAACTTTGTTAACATCTTAAGTCATATCATGGTTTGCATATACACATGAAATCAACAACAAATTCACCCCACAAATAAATATATACAGTGCTAAATTATCCAAATTTCCATGAATAAGTTTATAATATCCCCGAAAAATATAAGAATATATATATATATACGGTGACCTATCAATTTGCACTATCTTTTGGTGCAAATAAAGGCATATTAATCCTACTCTTTTTGAAAATAATATCAATTATCCCCAAAATGTATGCTGCATTGCTTTATGTTTTTATTCAATCTTTTTTTCAGGAAAATTACTGGTAAAGTTGTTGGATGTTTACTTTTTGTGAACATGCTGTTGATTTTAAGGTAATTGTCACTATAGAACGAAAAAGTCAAAGGAAATGATGATGGTCTCCTAATACTGAACGGACATCTAAGAATGCGCTCTTTGTGTTCCTATGCTACATAAACACAATTTGAATTGCTGTATCCCCATTTGTGACATTATCACTTGTTACATAGATATAAGATGATTAGTATCGTTTTCAGTATGATGGAAATTTATGACCATTCGTTTAATTTGTTTGAGCTTTTGATTTTGACATCAAACCACTATGTGGAAAACATAGAACCACAACAACGATTAAATTGCAATCATAATTCACATGTGTATATTTTTATTTGACGAAAATATCCTTCCTTAGGCTTTTACTTTACAGCCGTCCTCGTGTCGTTCTTACTATTTGAACCAAGCAGCTGAAATAAATGATATAATAGAGATTAACAAAATTGAAATTTGTTTCATGTCACCTCAAAATCGTTTGATTTTATCTCCTGATCAGATCGTGTAATGTTAAATCAGTACCAGGAATATGACAGTTGTTGTCCATTCGGTTGATGTGTTTCAGCTTTTGATTTTGACATTTGATAAGGGACTTTCCTTTTTTGTATTTTCCTCGGAGCTCAGTTTTTTTTTGGTGATTTTACTGTTGAATCCTAGCGAGGGAAGAACAAACAAAAAAATAGAAAATTTGCAGATTTAACATTGTTGTGGTGATATTTACATATACTTTATATTTACCTTTGCAAAATTCATCATCCTCATCACTGCCATCCGCACAATAAACTTCCTTTCCATCACACAAAGATGAGAAAGGAAAACAATGGATACCATCTCTACATTTAGTGAAGCCAGATGCACAATTTCTCTCTACAATGAAAGAACTATTCTGATTAAAGAAAATGATTAGATTTCTTTTTAAAAATTAAACATAGTATGGAAATGATGTGTAGGAAAATCGATTATTTTAACGATATTTAATAACGATAAATACAATCATAGTGGTGTTACCTGTGTAAGAGGGTTTAACTAAATGATATAACGATAAGTACAATCATATTGCTGTAATCTGTGTAAGAGGGTTTTAACTAAATGATATAACGATAAGTACAATCATAGTGGTGTAACCTGTGAAAGAGGGGTTTAACTAAATGATATAACGATAAGTACAATCATAGTGCTGTAATCTGTGTAAGAGGGTTTTAACAATATTTAACAATAAATACAATCATAGTGGTGTAACCTGTGAAAGAGGGGTTTAATTAAATGAAATAACGATAAGTACAATCATAGTGGTGTAACCTGTGAAAGAGGGGCTTAACTAAATGATATAACGATAAGTACAATCATAGTGGTGTAACCTGTGTAAGAGGGTTTTAACGATATTTAATAACGATAAATACAATCATAGTGGTGTAACCTGTGTAAGAGGGGTTTAACTAAATAAAATAACAATAAGTACAATCATAGTGGTGTAACCTGTGTAAGAGGGTTTTAACGATATTTAATAACGATAAATACAATCATAGTGGTGTAACCTGTGTAAGAGGGGTTTAACTAAATAAAATAACGATAAGTACAATCATAGTGGTGTAACCTGTTTAAGAGGGTTTTAACGATATTTAACAATAAATACAATCATAGTGGTGTAACCTGTGAAAGAGGGGTTTAACTAAATGAAATAACAATAAGTACAATCGTAGTGGTGTAACCTGTGTAAGAGGGTTTAACTAAATGAAATAACGATAAATAGAATCATAGTGCTGTAACCTGTGTAAGAGGGTTTAACTAAATGAAATAACGAAAAGTACAATCATAGTGGTGTAGCCTGTGTAAGAGGGTTTTAACTAAATGAAATAACAACATGATCTATGTGTATCGACAAAGAATCGTAATCTTGAGTTATATCCTTTACTAATTGAATGAGTGCAAATGATCGGCATAAAAGAATACAATCGTTGTCGTTAGTTCGAACAATAAAATGCAACTATTCATTACTACTTTCTAAATTGTTAGTTAGTTAGCATAACATACGTATATTGGGTTAATAAATAAGTTTTTATAAAATATGAAAAAGTAAGATCACAAAAATACTGAACTCAAAGGAAAATCCAATCGGAAAGTCCATAATCACATAATCACATGGCAAAATCAAATGACAAAACACATCATAAAACGAATGGACAGAACTGTCATATTCCTGACTTGGTAATATTGTAAAACAGAAATTATTTTCCTTCTTGCGAAGCTTGAATTCCGTGCTGGTATTTGGTATAACGTTTTGTCTTGTATACCGTGCTAGTATTTGGCATAACGTTTTGTTTTGAATTCCGTGCTGGTATTTGGCATAACGTTTTGTCTTTTTTTTTGTTATATCCAATCTTTTACGTTTGTATTATGTTTTACCCTTCTAAATACCTGGTATCGAACATTGTTAAAGATTATCTTCCCTTCATTTCGTACAGAATGCAATGTATTTTTGTCATAAGAAACATACAAAGGCCATTAACAGTGAAGTATCGACGACTTTTATTATTTGTTTTTTCGTTTATTTTCATGTTGAACATAGGCTTCTGTAGTCTCTTTAATATTTCCGAAAGATGATTGATTTTGCCATTTTAAACATCTGTTTTGTCTCTCCAATCGTTTATGTTTTGATTTCGGCAATTGTTGTGCTTTAAAATCAAACTTGTAAGACTAATGTACAAAACTCATACCTTTGCAGAAATCTTCATTTTTATCGCTACCATCTGGACAAAAGTGCCTCCGTCCATCACAAAGGGACACATCGGGGAAACAATGAATACCATCCCTACATTTAGAGTGCCCCAAAGCACATGCATGTACTGTAATGAAACGTTTGTAATTGTAACAACAGTTTCTTGAATTACTGAGGCCAAGTGCGACGTTGCTAATTTAAAGTTTTCGTTTGAATGGTTTTACCCTTGTAATTTTTGGGCCCTTTATAGCTTGTTGTTCGAGGTGAGCCAATGCTCCGTGTTGAAGGCCATACATTGACCTATAATGGTTTACTTTTAATAATTGTTATTTGGATGGACAGTTGTCTTATTGGCACTCACACCAACTCTTCCTATATCCATTATCATTTTTAAAATTTTTATTTACTTGATTTCAATTATGACAATACTTGTCCTTAACTACTGAGTCTAAGTGTAACGTTGCTGATTTAAGGTTTTCTTAAAGTTGCATCATTATTTTTAACATTTTGATTAATCTTATCAAAATTTTATTAAAATGTAAACAAGCTGTGTGTTGAATGAGATATTCTGATATGACGTGCTTCTTTCGCTTTTGTAAACAACATCGTGACAAAATTCTCGATATATCTATACTTAGCGCAGACTCAGAGAGACATAATAATGGATGTTACAATATACCTCCAACGTAAATCCACATGTGTCCGAGACTATTTACCAACGCTTTACCGATAAATTGAAATAAGACTACAAAAACTTTAATTCTTATTTGAATGCATAATAGAAAAAAAAATTAGAAATCTACAAATCAAAATAGAGTAAAATTCAGCTAAAGTTCATGATTGTTTTGGTGCATTTAAGTCATTTCAAAATATGACGTCATACATATGAAAATGCTGAAGCTGGAGGTTTTTCTGTAACCATTGAAATTCGTATACTATTACATTAAAATGATTCTTTGAAGTAGGTGTTGTTTTATTATCTATTCTAATTCATTATTCGCATGTTTACAAATTTCAGCAAGTCAACATGGCTGCTCCTTAGATACGAAATGCCATCTTAGGATTTGATCATAAATTACGAGAAAAACATTAAGATTACATATAACAAATGTTCGGTTTAAGAATTAAAAGAATAAAGTTGATTTTTTTCTAGCGGTTATTTACGAAGTAATTCCTGCAAGCTACAGCTAGATTTATTAGAAAAAAGTAAAAACACAAAAATACTGAACTCCGAGGAAAATTCAAAAAGGAAAATCAAAAATCAAAAGGCAAAATCAAAAGTACAAACACATCAAACAAATGGATAACAACTGTCATATTCCTGACTTGGTACAGGCATTCTCTAATGTAGAAAATTGTGGATTGAACCTGGTTTTATAGCTAGCTAAACCTCTCACTTGTATGACAGTCGTATCAAATTCCATTACATTTCAACGATGCATGAACAAAACTAACATACTCATAGAGTAAAAAATGTCAAAAGTTTAAGCTTTGTCTAACAGGGAGTAAAAAAGAACAGCAGCACATACGGCATTCCCACCCTCGCTTCAGTTTTTAAATAACCGTATTTCTCCTATAAGAATTGAAATAATTCATGAAAGGCATACACTTGTTGGAAATTAACACATGACCTGGGCCGTGATATTCGAATTTTATCCTAAGAGTTAGAATGGTTAGCGAGGGATAAAATTAACGAATATGACGGCCCTGGCAATGTGTAAATTTACAACAAGTGTATGGCTTCCGTGAATTATTTCATAATCAGACATGGATATGCTTTTATAGTAATTTAAAATTCAACGCGTTATTTCTTTAATGAAAGTTAATTCGTTGGTACTTTGAACAATGCCTAATGTAAACAAAGATTTTAATACTCTTCATAAGTCTGCAGTTTACTCTTTTTTACTTTCGGAAAGCGAATTTTAGTTTATGAAGTAATATAGAAATTTATTTACATTTACAAAACTCAGGATCCTCATCACTGTTATCAGCACAATCAATTTTAGAATACCACTTGGTTCCGTCACACAGATGCTTGCGATTAATACACTGGACACCGTCTCGACATTTCACAAAGTCGTTGGCACACTCGTGTACTAAAAAAGATAAATACAGCAAACAAATTTTAGGAAGACCCTTACTGCAACTAAACTAAACTTGCATCTCACTTTATTTTTTATATATAAACCATATATATATTTGGTACTCCTCAGCAAATCCGTATGGTAAAGTTCTGAACCATAACTAGCTCATGTCGAAGGTGTCGATCGAAGCTTTTCACCAATTGAAAATTTCCTTGAGATACAGATTCGTTTGAATACCACAGTTCTAGTTTTATGTCAATTATGTGTACTTGTTTATTAGACAAAGAAACTTTCAAGTCTAGTTTAATTAATTGATAATGTCGCATGCCGTACAAAATAGACCACGCAGGATTAATCAAAAGCATTTGTTCACAATATAGAAGAAAAAAATTCACATAACAAGTATTCCGAAATGTTTTCATGTATATCTAAATAATTATCAAATTATAAATCAAATAAATGATTCTGAGTGTATCGAAAGCCTGTTTGTAGTTTTGTTGTCGTCCATTGCATCTTTCTTATTCAGTAGTAGTCAATGGTTGTTGTATTTACATTACCATACTTTGTTCTTTCATTGTGTATGTACCTCCTAATCTTGAGGGATACAAAAACGAGGAAAATAACAGATTTTTTTTTTCAATTGTACAATTCTTGTGTTAAAAAAATAATAATAATGTGGCAGCTAGCATCACTTAAAAAGTAAACAAGTTGTCATATTTTGATTACCACGACAAGACGAATAGCGCTTTAAAAGGATGTGCTTTTATTTTTTGATTTGAGCGTCACTGATGAATCTTTTGTAGACGAAACGCGCGTCCGGCATATATATATAATTTTAATCCTGGTATCTATGATGAGTTTAATTTTTATCTTTAACCTAGATTTCGAGATTTTCGGAACGTCTGAGTCGTATACAGATTAACATTTATTTTTTTTCAAAATGGCTGCTGAAAAAAGACGTGTCTCGGTATGTTTACATCCAACATTCATGTATTTAGTTATGATGTAATCTTATCGTTTGTAGTTTTAATCCTATTTTCTATTTACTATTCGTATGTAAAATTAAAGATATTTGCTCATCTAGTTCATTTGTATGATTTCAGTATAAAGCAACTATATGCACAGGATTTATTTGTTTTAAACAGTTCGCATGATTTGATTTACAAGTAACAATCGATTTCTCATAATTGTTATAACATACACCAAACAACACACTTACACACTTAATTACGATTTATATTTATTTTTGTAAAAGAAAGTTACATGTGACGTCTTTTTGGGGGCGTTGGTATATCCATGTGACACATAGCTCGTAATTTTATTATACTGTTTTTTTTTCAACTGTCAAAAATTAGTTTTAGGTGTTTGTTGTTATTCTGTAGTCAACTTGTCGAAATATACTAATGAATTAATTGTTCATGTATTTGTCTTTCCTGGGTATTCCAACAGTTAGTTGTACTGAATTGTTGTCCTATAATGTCATTTCAGCGGTATTTGTTACATTGAAGTATATGGGGTTCAACGTACCAATTTTTTCTAAAAATCCTGTATCAAGTCAGAACATGACAGTTCTTATCAAATATTTCGTTTCTATGCATGTTGCAATGGCGTTTATTTTTGTTGCAAATCAGTGTTACTGTTTTCCGTTGTTTTCCTCATAAAGTTGATGTGTTTCCATCGTTTTCAGTATGTAACCCGGATTAATTTTTTGTTAATCGATTTATGACATTTGAACAGAGGTATTCTATTGTTTCCTTTAATTGTTACCTAAATTAGATATTTAAAGTAGATAAAAAAAAGACGGATAACACATACCCCTACAGAATACCGGATCTTCATCACTCCAATCGTTACAGTTAAACAAGGTACCCCTTCTACTTCCACCATCGCATAATCCCCACAAAGGAAAGCATTCATTACCATCACGACATTTAATATAGCCTTCACTGCATGTCTGGTCTGTTTTCAAAGTAAGATAAGAAACAGATTAAGGAAGCATTCATCACCATCACGACATTTAATATAGCGTTCACCGCATGTCTGGTCTGTTATCAAAGTAATAAAAGAGACAGATTAAGGAAAGCATTCATGACCATCACGATATTTAATATAGCCTTCACTGCATGGCTGTTCTGTTATCAAAGTTATATATTGAATACATTAATAAATTGGTTTACATCGTCATTTCTGGACCTTTCATAGCAACTGTCTATGTGGTATGAGTTTTGCTCATTGTTGAAGGCCGTACGATGACCTATAGATATTAACGTCTGTGTCATTTGGTCTCTTGTGGAAGTTTGTTTCATTGGATATCATACCACATCTTTTTTTATATTCATGCACTTTGCAGTAAAGGAAAGTGGAATTCTTAATGGCATTTATATTAAAAAAAGAGTGACGAAAGATACCAGAGGGACAGTCAAACTCAAAGATTGAATAAAACTAACAGCGCCATGGCTGAAAATAAATAGACAAACAGACAAATAATAGTACAGAAGACACAGCATAGAAAACTAAAGACTAAGCAACACGAACCCCACCAAAAACTCGGGGATCTCAGGTGCTTCAAACGGGTAAGCTGATCCTGCTTCACATGGGTACCCGTCAATTTGCTTATGTTATTACAAATCCGGTTAATAGTCTAATTCGGTAGTATGGAACATATCCAATATCATCTGTGAAACGGTTATTCCATAACGGTCAGTCAACACGTGATGGCGTAAAATTTACAAAGGGATGATTTCAACTTCACTTTTTGGAACTCCTGGTTTAATAGCTTCCTTGTGAGCAGCAATCCTTTATCAATAATTGTATGCATGCGCCAGATGAATGATGGCAGTGAATTTTTCTTGTTAAAAGATTTCTTGAAAAAGTTAAATTAATTGGATTTATACAGCATTTTTTATGACTTTGTTGGATGTTCTATCTTGCCACAAGTTATGCCAAAACGAAGAAGAAACACGGAACTGAAGCGATCGACACCAAATAAAGGAAATAATTCATCAGGAAATTCTACTTCGGACAGTTCTTTGTTTACAAACAGAACAGTTAATAGAAAGAGTGACCAAAAAAAGGTAGTGTTTACTAAAAATACGTTGAGTACATTTAAAAACAGTTCACCAACGAATAGTTACGATCAAATTTTTACTATGAATCAAGGTTACAATCAATACACGCCAATTCAGTCCAGTATTCTTTCACAAGCCCGCCTCCCCCTCCAACACCACAGCAGCTTCAAAATACGTGAGATATTAAGTTAATGCTTCAAACTTTATGTTGTAAAATAGACAATATTGAGTTTAAACTCAATAAATATGATTCTATTAAACACAGATTGAATAATTTTGAACAGACATTTAGGAATGTCGATACCGAAATGATTACATGTGAAGAAAGAATAAGTGTATTGGAACATAGCGCTGCATTTATGTCAGACATTAAAGATGAACACAAATTGATAAAAGCTAAAATTCAAACTCTGACAAAAAGTTCTGAAACATCAAAAACTACCAGTATTTCAGTGAAGGAGAGATTAGCAGGTGTTGAGGTGCGAAACTTGAGTAAAAATCTTTTGTTTTTGCAATTAAAGAAAAAATAGTTAATGTAGAAATGGAGACGACCGGGGTTCAGGGTAATGTAGATGAAGGTAATATCGGAGAAGGAAAGAAAAACATACACGAAAACTGTTTGAACCTAATTTTAGACTTCTGTGAACAAACATTGAAAATTGAAAATGCCAAAGGTAAAAAAAAGTCGGAGAAAGTAGACCTAGGCCAATAGTGGTAAAATTTTCAAAGTACAGTGACCGCCAGATGGTACGAAAGTCATCAAAAAGACTAAAGGGGTCAGATTTCGGAATTAGTCCACAATATCCACAAGAAGTGTTAGCCAAAAGAAAAAAGTTAATACCGGTTATGTTGGAAAAACGAAAAGAAAAGAAGACTGCGTACTTTGTTGGGGACAAGTTATTCGTTGAGGGAGTTTTTACAATGAATAGGAATTAGCGGGGGATGATAAAAAAAAAACAGAAAAAAACGTTAAATATTCATTAAAGTATATTCTTGGAACATTTCTAAAAGTTTGATAAGAAAATTAGCCGACGCCGAATTTCAACATGAAATTGCTGATTATCACATATTATGTTTTAACGAATGTTTGGTAAATGTCCAAAAGAATTTGAGATAGCAGGTTACGAAAACAATTATGTGCAAAAAAAGAAATAAAATGGAGGCGGTGTTATTGTTTTTCATAAAAAGTGGTTAAATTCGTCTTAAAATGTTGTGCAGACAGTATGATATGGTTGAAAATAAGAAATATTATAATGTTTGATTGTAAAGATTTATATATGTATGTGATTTATATGTACCACTAGATACAAGTATATTTTACCGCAATTATGACTGTGACGTATTTGAAGTTTTACAGGAACATATAGAGCATTATGGTACATTAGGTAACATTGCTATAATTGGTGACCTGAATGAACGAATTGGTAAAGCAAACGACTTTATAAGGCATGATCTATTGAGTACTCAATTACAAAGTGATATAAGTGGTTTAATTGATTACACTCCTGATTTACCTTGTGAGCGAACTACAGAGGACATAAAGCCTACTAACACTTTTGGTCGAAAAATTTTGGACTTGAGCAAATCGTCTGAGGTAAGAGTATGTAATGGACGGTTCGGGAAAAGCATTGGTAAATTTACATTTCAAAATAAAAATGGTTGTAGCGTAACGGTTATTGACTATGTGTTATTATTTCATGAATCTTTTTCTATAGTAAATAATTTTATGATTGGTAATTTTAATACATTTTCATGTCATGATCCTGTAATTATTGATTTCAAACTGACAGAATAGTCATTAAATGATTTTTGTTCATGTCAAATTATAAAATATAATACCTATAACTGGAATGAAGAGACTAAAGATCATATAAAGAGAGACCTTTGTTCAAGTGCAGATAAAATAAGCGATCTTGTGAATAGTATGAATAATATGGACAATATTAACGATATTGTGGCTGAAACGAACGACATTTTTTTTAAACATTACAGAAAATTACACAAAAAGAGAGGTGATTAAAACTGTTAAGTGTGATTATTGTAACTGCAAAAAAACGGAACTTGGGAGTAACTGATTTTAACCGTGATAAGCCGTGGATAAGTGACGAATGTAAAGAGTTATACCGGACGTACAAACGAGCATTATCACAGTTTAATTTATGTAGAAGGGAGGAAAATAGACTTTACTTAAATATTTCAAAACAAAGGTTTAAGCGTATGGAAGGTACTTTAAAAAGGCGTTACAAAACCCAGAGAAGAGATATGTTTAGTTCGACATGAAGAACCAACCAAAAATACTTTTACAGAATATTTTGAAGAAAACGAAAAATACTTAATAGTAATTTAACATTAGATAACTTTGTCACACATTTCAAGAGCTTAGTATCGAAAGACAGTATTATAGATGGTCAAGTAAATGATGAAAACTATGATGTGGTTTATTCAGAATTAGATCACCCATTTACAGAACAAGAAATAGACATATGTGTGAAGAAACTAAAACGTGAAAAAGCACCAGGATATGACAATATTTTAAATGAATTTATTAAAGAATGTAAAACTGTCCTCTTGCCGTTACTATGCAAGCTTTTCTAATGTTATATTATGTAGAGGATGGTTCCCAGAAGTATGGGTTACTAGCCTATTAGTACCACTATTTAAAGGCTCGATGAATGATACGGGTAACTATAGAGGAGTATCACTGGTTTCTCACGTTGGAAAATTATTCACATCGGTGATACATACTAGATTGATGAAATGGTGTAAAGAAAAACAATATTTTGACAGCTGCGCAATTCAGTATCATTCCAGGATACGGTACAAGGGACGCAATCTTTGCTCTTCATTCTGTTATAGCTAAATCTTTACGTAAAGGAAAACGGTTATATTGTTGCTTTGTTGATTATGTTAAAGCTTTTGATAGCGTCTTATTTTATGGCAAGAAATGCTAAAGTGTGGAATAACTGGTAATCTATTGTGTTTAATTAAATCTATGTATTCTAAATTGAAAACATTGATGCAAGGGGAGTCATTATATCTTTTTTTTATATTTGCTCTATGTAAATGATATAGAAATAGAATTAATCCAATCTAATTAAAAACCGATCTCTCATCGCTCCCGTTTTCTGATATGTCGCGTGGGAGATCTAACGAAACCGGCTTTAAGGTGAGTGAACTAAACGTTATGAATTTATAATAATATGCAACTGAGTTTACGACCTATTAATAAGCCAATCAAAAATCTTTATGAATTATTTTGACTGACGATTCCGTCGTAAATAAAATGAGTTGCATCCCTTTACCTTACGTTAAACTTTCAACATCGTGGAAGACTCAATTTCATTGGTCGAAAAAGACACACCTACGAGGTTACGCACATGTGACCTCAAAGCGGGTTTCGTTAGATCTCCCACGCGACATATCAGGAACAGGAGAGATGAGAGATCGGTTTTTAATTAGATTGGAATTAATCAAACAGAATATTGAGCCATATGAAGTTAGAATGTTAAATTTAGATTTGTTCATGTACGCAGACGAAACAGTTCTTTTTAGTGAAAGTGTTAGTGAGTTAGGAAAATGATAAACACTGTGAATGAGTGTTCAACAAAGTACGGGCTACATTTAAATATAAGTAAGACAAAATTGTAATTATTCGTAATAGAGGTAAAATAAAAGATAACGATAAATGGTATTTAAATGGTAAAATAGTAGAAGTATGTAATGAATTTGTTTACCTGGGTTTATTGTTTAATTATAACGGTATATTTACTCTAACACTAACTGAACAGGGTAGAAAAGCCACTTTCAGCTTACGTAGCAAAACATATGATGATTTTTTTAATATAGAAACTTGACCATCTTTTTTTGAAACTTATGTTACAAGTATAATGAATTATGTCAGTGAAGTCTGGGGCTTTCATAAAGCCGAAGATATAGAAAAATTGCATTTATATTATATAAAAAGAATTTTTCAACCTACTGGTTGAGATTGTTAGACACAGATAACTGTATTTCAAAACATGTATATAAAGATATGTACGAATCTAGTTGTGTGAAGCCAAATGACAAGCTAAATTGGTCTTCTAAAGTACTGAATTTAAACAAAGAGTACTGGATAATTATATATCTGAAGGTTTATCATATTTTGAAAATTCGACGAAATGTACTTTGTATCAGTACTTCGCGATGGCCACACTATGCAATTTTACCTTAGTCGTCCATTAAACAGTTTGTATATATCTTATATTACTAGATATAGAATTAATGCTCATGCACTATGTATAGAAACAGGTAGATACTATAGTATAGCCAGAAATGAACGTTTGTGTAGTATGTGTAATAAAAATGCTATTGAAGATGAGTATCATTTTATTTTAAAATGTGATAAATATAACGACATCAGATGTAAATATTTAAAGAGTTATTACTATAAGAAACCATCTACTTTTAAATTAGTACAACTGTTATCTGTAAGAAATGTCAAAGAGCTAAACAGCCTAGGAAAATATCTATTTTCTGCAGAAAAAGCACGTAATGGTTAGTCATTCAAATGTTTATTTTTAGTTTAACATGTCTATATGTCATACTCCGCTTAATTCTTTCATTGATTTGTTTAATTTGTGTATAAATGTTATATTATGCTGTATATTATCTATTGGATATTCATATTGGGTAAATCCAATAAGCTGTATTTTCGAAAATAAAGTATTATTATCAAGAAAATCACGATAGATTAAATGTTACATACTTTTACAAAAATCTGGGTCCTGTTCACTTTTATCTTTACAATACGGCCGTTCATCATTACATAAGCCCATTACGTTGAAACATTGTTTTCCGTCCCGACATTTCCTCCAACCATTCCAGCCATCCCAGCCATCAAATTCAGGACAACTTTGTTCTGTAATTAGTTTTACTAATACTAATACAAAAAAGTTAAACAACAAAAATACCGAACTGCGAGGAAAATTCTTATGTAGAAAATGATGGAGAAAACATGGTTTTACAGCTGGCTAGCCCTCTCATTTGTATGACAGTCACATACAATTTTATTTTTTTCACTCGAAATATAATTGATATTGTATATAAGTTTACAATAAAACGAATGTAATTTGGCTTTAAGCTTTCGTTATGAAGATAAATGTACTTAAGCATTTCGGATCCGTAGACATTTATACAAATATATTTCTCAATATCTTTAACAACCCGTTACCTCCATTCTATCATTTCTTTGTCGTTTTACGTTACTCTAGAGCTAGCTCGAATTACGTTGATTTTGTGAACATGGAATACTGCTTTCTTAAAAGTTGCTAATAGTTATCAAAGGTACCAGGATTATAATTTAGTACGCCAGACGCGCGTTTCGTCTACATAAGACTCATCAGTGACGCTCATATCAAAATATTTAAACACTCTAAATGGATGTCTTATATTTAGATGTCTGATCTATACATTTGTATAACGATAGTATCAACTTTAAGGAAAATATTAGATTAAATTTTTTGGATGGTGAGGAGGACTTAACATGCAACATCTCAGCAATTTGATTGGAGAATATAGAAAGCAACAGATGTTAAAATCAAGACAGTTTGGAAGGAAATCTTGTCAAACGAATAAGCTATGTAAAGTCGACGATTGAAATAAATATTTATGTTGTAAAACGGACACATAACTCACATATCGAAAAAAGAAACAAACACGTCATGGCTAAAAAAAAAAAGAACAAGACAAAAAGAAAAATATTTAAGGAATGACTGTAATATTTTTTCTGTCTATGAAGAAATAACTTATCAAATGTGGTGCACACTGAATAACGCGCATAGTTATTTCTTATAATTTAATTCTAAATTCTATTTTAAACCGGCGTGAATCATGAAAAAACGTTGATGACGTCATGGTCATATGACAAAATTGTGTCTATGATATGATAAACAAAACGACGCCAGCCAATCAGAAGACGCGTTACATCCAAAATTAAACTATTAGTACATAAGAGTACTAGAATATATAACAATCGTGATGATTTCAGCATTCTAATTGTCAACTATCTATTTCTATATAGTTTATCTACTTTAACTAATACGTTACGCTTATACATGTTTGGAGTATACGGTCTTAATTTATATTTGTATGACCTGACATAAAAAACAGGATTTTGAGGAAGAATAACTGAAATCGACAGTACATTGGTTTTACAGTCTTGATCTAGAAATCCTTGATCGACAAAATCAAGGCAACAGTAGTATACTGCTGTTCGAAATTCATAAATCGATTACAAACTGAAACTGAGGGAAACTTATCAAATAGAAGAGGAGCACGACGTCACAACAGAAACACAACAGGAAAATGTAACACACAAAGAAACGAACTATAATATAATAATGTCCACTACGAAACGAAATCATTAAATTTGCTAATAAACAGTTTAATAAAATCAATGTTATTTTGTTTGCAAGCAATATAAACATTAGGGTCTTACAAAAGTGAGGCTTTTGTCACGGCAGTTAAATGGCAAATTTTGGTTGCCATGGTAACAAAACAAATTAAAAAAATTACCAGACTTTTTTTTCTTGTTTTTAATAATTCAATATATGAACTTTAAGATGCAATTATAGTTTATAATGAACTTGTCTGCCCAATGTAAATTTTCTTTGATTTAAAATATAATATTTAAGCTATTTTCAGAAAATGTCAAAATGCAGAATTTTGCATCTTTTTAAATACCAATTGAGCCTTAATAAAAAAAAAACATATTTCACAACCTCAACATCAAGACATAAACTTCAAATAATGCTAAATTATATGTTGATTTTTTTTTTTTTTTTGAAATTGTCATTATCATAAAATTGCTGCAACCAAAAAGTATACATTTTCCAATTTTCATGTCTGATTTTATCATAAATTCTTGAAAAAAAAATGGCTGCATATTTCCATAGAAACCGTTCAACAAAATTATAATAAAAAATAGCTTGCAAACTTTATTTCAATCTTAGCTGCCTATTATAAAAAAGAATAAAGCAGTTCTGAGTTATATATGAATCACCCCCTGCCTGGATCTTACAAATAGCTGTACTTAAATGCTAGTTCACAATGAAATAATCCGAAGGTACACCAGTCATCATACTAAGACATATAGTTATGATTTCGACCTGATCAATCTATACTCTAACTACTCCTAAATGATGTCTACTGACTCGGAAAGCAGTATTTCATGTGAATCCCTCAAGGGTAATCATTTACATTCATATGTTTGTCTTGAATGTATTTTTTGAATTTGAATATACGCAAGCTATCGATTATCGGCTTTACAGACAAAAATAAGGATTAATATATATGGAATTGCACGAGGTCGCACGATCACCAAATTCATTCATAATTCTAAACGGCGACCGTAGATCCTTTTTTGAAATGCTTATACTGTTTTGAGCATATACTTCTGATAGTGAAATCACCATAATGAAAGCTTGTAACTCTAGCATATCGTATTCCATAAGATATGGAAATAACAAATTCAGAAAAATGTTATATGCACCCTTGTGTATAAACTATTGAAAAAAAACATTTGAGCAAGTATGATCATAACGTTTTGTCTTTGTATAAGGTTAACGTTGGCGCTATTTGACACATATTATAAATGGATATAAGGCAATCTTACAAAACTTCACATGTTAAACGGAAAATAAAATATTTAAAAAAAATCAGCATATTTTTTTGTTCTTTTCTAGAATATTAAAATACTGAATAACTTCGATATCAATATCAATGCGTTCGTTTGATATATATTCTATTGAAAGTTTCAATGGAAGTCTAAGAGAGGGACGAAAGATACCAGAGGGACAGTCAAACTCAGAGATAGAAAATAAACTGACAATTTACGCAATGGTTAAAAATTAATTTCAATGGAAGTGTAACTTGTACCTATAATTTACTCACGTTTACAGAACTCTGGGTCTTCATCACTGTGGTCCGGACAATCATATGTTCCTGTGCGATCACAGAGCCGTTGAGACATGAAACAGTGAACACCATCCCTACACTTAGTGTAGCCAGGCTCACAATTTTGATCTATAACAAAAACAGATACTCAATTGATTTTATAGCTAAAGAAATGCATGTAAACTGTCAAAAACCACGAATTTGATATCCACGAATATGCAAGTTTTCCTCTTTCCACGAAAATTGGAACCCACGAAAATAAATGAATCCACAGCTATCTAGATACTTGAATTCTCCAAACTGAATGGGCGCAGGTCAAAAAGGGTAACATAATAATTTATCAACTTATACACGAAGTCAAATACAGACAACAATTCATAAAACAAATACAACATTATAATTATATAACGAGTGCTATTCATTTTTTAAATGCAAATATTCTACATAGGAATCAACTTTCAGACACCTACATTAATAGCCATATAAAATATATATTCTATTCATCAGTAAACATTCACAAAATACTGATAACGTTTAAAATCAGTAATCCAGATTCATATGGCAACATTTGAAAATCGATCATATTGGTGATGTTTCCCATCTTACATGCATCAACAAATCATATGATGATATATAAAAGTTCAGCCCTTACCTTTACAAAAGTCGAGATCTTCGTCACTTTGATCACGGCAGTAAGTCGTCTTGCCATCACACAGATCTCGTAATGGGAAACATTGGATTCCATCTCTACATTTAGCATGAGTGGAAGGACAAGTCTGTGCTGTAGGGTGTAGTGTTTAATTAAAGTAAATATGTAATGATACCATATGGGAAACATTGAATTATATCTCTACATTTAGCATGAGTGGAAGAACAAGTCTGTGCTGTATTGTAGAAACAAAGTCAATATGTAATACCACCGAATCTTTGTATCATACTGACAACAGCATCGTAAAATTTGATTACATAGCATTACAGGAACCCAAGCGGTATAATTGAAGAAATATTCGTCGTATAACCGTAATCCGTACTCAATTTCCTAGATGTTTTCAAGTATTTACTTTTTTGTTTTGTCATACTTTTCATTAAGCCTCTCTCCCATTTTCCAAACCACAAAAAGCTGATTTTTTTCAGAACGTATTCACAAATTACTAATTATGGTATTTGTTGTCAGATTTTATTCTGTTTTTATAATTTATAGTGTAATATGTTATTTTTACAGTGAGCTTTTGCTAAACTGGAAATGACTTGTAAGTAAACAATATACAAACTTGATGTTTACGTTTTCCCTTCACTATGATGAGTTTGAAAAATATAATAACACTCGCCAATTCTGGCTGTCTTATCTATTATGTTCAAAGAATTGTTAATGATTATTGCATCATCCAGTACTAGAACCTTTATCATGATTAGCACAACGATAATTTTACGAAAAAAATACTATCCACTTCATTTAGGTAGACAGTAAATAATGATTTCATATAGATGAAGAGTTTAATTGACCTTTATTGCCCCATTTTCTTTATACCTACCTCTGCAAAACTCGGGATCCTTGTCACTACTATCTTTACATATCGCTGTCGTACCATCACATAATGATGTAAGAGGGAAGCATCGAATCCCGTCTCTACAACGGATATAATTATCCGGACAACGTCTGTCTATTCAAAAAAACATATACTAAGAATTTGCGAAAGCCAGTTTCGAAATGATATTTATGTTACATTTTCATTGTGATATGTCAGTGTGACGATTACTCATTTTCTCTTTTTTAACTGACCGTTTTATTTGTTTAATATTTTCAGTTATTTACATGTAAACTGCTGGTTTGATAGGCAGAAAAGAAAATCTCACTGTCTTAAATATAAGTCTTCAGAATTTATTATACAGTTATGGGATTAAACGTCCTTTGAACAGAAATTGGTACAACTTTATATAATAAAAGTATTATTCGCACAAAATACAGAAAGATAAGTCGAAGTATTAAACAATTAATTTTAATCGAACTACTTTTTTTATCACCTGTTAACTTAAAAGTCTACAATACTTTAGAAACGAGATGGGTTGTTTTAGATTAAAAAATTACAATTCTGAGCGTATAGTCATGCAGTAACATGAGCAACACGACTGGTGCCACATACGGAGCTGGATCGCTTACACTTTCGGAGCACCTGAGATCACCCCAAAGTTTTTGGTGGGGTTGGTGTTGCGCAGTCTTTGGTTTTCTGTGCTGTTTCTTTTGTACTACTAGTATTATTTGTCTGTTTGTCTTTTTTATTTTTAGCCATGGCGTTGTCAGTTTATTTTCGATTTATAACTTTGGCTGTTCCTCTTGTATTGCACGCCCCTGTTTAGAAAAATATTGTGCTTAGTTGTATTCATGAGATTAACTGTCAACAAAGTTTTCATTTTTATAACATATACAAACCTGCAGCGTCCACTCTGCTTTTCAAAATGCTACAGTTCACAAATACAAGAAAAGCGTAGTATACGAATTTCAGCGTCATGTTTGCAACCTGGAAGATCATGAAATGTCGGTACAATTGTTTAAAGTAAAAAAATGATAAACAAATACCGAATTCCATGGAAAACTTCAAAGTCCGTAATCGATTGGAAAATCAAAAGCTCAAACACATGAAACGAATAACAAATTTCATATTTCCGAATTGGTAGAGGCAATTTCTTAAGCAATGTGTTTTCATGTGAGCTGTCGGTGCATCGTAGTATTGTTACATATATTTCATTTGCATTTTGAGTTAAAGATTGTAATCGACATATCTAACATCGAGTTTGTTATAAATTTTACTCTACGAAATTGTCAACCTTCATATTTTAATGGTGAACATTAATTCAACAAAATAAGTACATTTTTTTGCTTTGTTGACATCTAAATCTGCCTACGAGTTTGTGAATTTTAGAATGAATCAAAAACCCAATCGTTACTTTGGGGTGTATTTGACTCTTTTGTCGGATAACATGTTGTCTATTCACACATTTCGCGTTTTCATTCTTAATTCTATTTAAAACAGAAAGAAGATCTGGGCCTTTTTATTTCCTTGAAAGCAATACTTGGACACAGGATCTATATTTTACAAAGATTATGAAATGAAAATTGAGCGAATGTTGCAGTTGTATTCAGGTAGGACTTTTTGTCGAAAAATTTATAATGTGGTAATGCAGCCAAATCTATATCCATATATTTGATAACGTCGTGATAAAGGTTACTTTTTTGTTTCTGTACTGACATATTGTTTTTTCGCATTAAATTACATAAACATGAATAATTCTGTAATTTACGATGAATACAATACCAAATATCGATTATTATATTTTATTTTTGTGATCTTTTTGATGAAAATCAATGAAAATAACTAACCGTTTTTTCTATCGAAAAAAATCTTATGTAAACTTAATATAAAACTCAAACCACCAAGAAAGTAGACATTGCCCGAAAGATGTTTTATTAGTCTTTATAGTTTTCATGTCGATACAACAGAATCTTATTAATGTTAAAAACTCGTATGTTTATAAAGAAGATATAAAAATAGTTAAAAACACAGATTTGAAATTAGACTTGATTTAGATCATGACTGTAATCTTTATCAACAGGAAAAACATGTTTTGTAGCTCAAAAACTTATTTGTGTATTTTTCTTATATTTGTAAAATGTTAACATACCTTCAGCTGATACTTTAGAAAATAATAGGAGATATGACATTACTTAAAATTAAATATCACGGTATTTATCCTGGTTGTATGATTATACCTATATCATTTAAATATTAAGTACATAATTTTGATCATTAAATAAGTTACGATGAAGTATGGTAATTTGGTCTCTGGTGGAGAGTTGTCTCATTGGCCATCATACCACATCTTCTAATTTTTACAATATCCAAAATTAGTTATGATAAATTTGGCCTATTTATCTAAATTATCTAAGATAATCGATATCATTCATTTCTCAAGGATAAAATTACGAGGGTTACGATTGGGTCTACCGAACACAGAATTACGAGGGTCTCGATTGGGTCTACCGAACACAGAATTATGGGAGTAAAATATAACGATTAGAGAAAAATGGACAAAAAAAGAATAGCAATTAATGTAGTTCGATATTTAAAAGACCAAAGAAAAAAACAGCAACATTAAATAAGACTCAATCGGGTACCGTCATAGGAAATTATTACTGTGGATCCACTGTTGTATGGAAACAACCAGTAACAATTTTAACAAATTGGTGTAATTAGAAAATTTCAAACACACAGTTGTACATCTTGCCCTTAGCAAAAGTTTGGGTTTAAAACATGAATATCGTTAATAAAGGAAATCAAGCGAAGTTTCGGGTGTATATTTTTTATACTTCAAAGTTCTCTCTGGTCAAATACCTGATAAATCTTCATTATTCTTTTTTCGTGTCCTTTAAGACTTAAAAGGTCCTCAAGTATTCATAAAATCTTGTCTTCAATTTTATGGTGTCTTGATTGATGGTCTTTGATAAAAGTAAATCCAAAAAAGCGCTTCATTTATCAAGTGATATTTTCGTTTTCTTAAATTATGTTATAATCCACAATTGGTACATATAAGAAGTGTATTCAATAAATGACGTCATTATCAAACACTGATCACCTAGCTCATTATGCTCTCAGTGACTAGCAGTATCGAAAACAGTAAAATAACCAAAACACTGAACTCAGAGGAAAATTAAAAACGGAAAGTCCATAATCAAATGTCTAAATCAAAAGCTCAAACACACCAAACGAATGGATAATAACTGTCATATTCTTAACTAGGCAGTTATTTAGAAAATGGTTGATTAAACCTAGCTTGATTGCTAACTAAACGTCTCACATGCATGACAGTCTCATTACTTTCGGAAACGAAAATACAACTTTATAAAACTTAAAAGTAATTGAGGTTACCAACTCCCTCAAGCCAAATCTAACTTATCTGGATTTGGCTTTTCTTTGTGGGTCCCTTTCGATCGATCATACAACATTTCAAGTATTCAAATGCAAGTATTTATGACACTTTATGCTGTTATATCAATACCATTTGAAAAACATTTGACAGGATGTCCCTGAAAGTTTAGTTTTGCTGAACAAACAAGGAAATTTTTCAGTAAATAGTAATCGATTGTTAGTTTGGCATGTTTTTGTCCACTACAGATCATAACGGTATTTAATATCTTTATTTTCCGAAATATGTTCTTCACCGATTTCACTTTGCATTTTTTAGTTGACCAAGTCATGACCCTAATGATGATCGATCGAAACATTGAGGCAATTCGACTAAATTATATTCATTGTCATTTTTTTATCGTTGATGTGACTATTTGTAGTGTTTATGTTCCAGACCGTATGAGTATTTGGACCGTACGCGTACGGTCTGTCTGAACCGTATGCGTATTTTTTTCAAAATACTCATACGGTCGGAGCGTGCGCGTATTGTCTGACTAATAATAAGAAGTTGGTGAAGTTTATTAAATAGATCAACATAATGTAACTTTCAAATTGATATAAAAAAGTGCAATTGTAATTGACATAAAAACTTAATATTTTAACTATTTCACAAATTCACGCTAATTAAATCTGTTAATCTCTTGTATAAAGCATGTCGATCAGTAATAGTTATGGGGAAACTTCGCAAAAAAATAAAAAATTGATATTGTGTCCATTCTGTATAAAAATGCTCAAATTTATAGATATTAAAGTTTTATTCCGCTAGATAAGAGATCACAATCGATTTTAAATTTTGAGTATCAATTCTCTGCGTTCCGCCATTTTGTCATCTTCTCCGATTACAAATCACGATACGTCTATAAACCACAAAGGACCAAAACTACAGTAACCGATGTAGTCGTAATTGCGTGTCGATATCTTGTCAATCGTACGGTTGTTTTATCTGACTAACTAAATTGATACGGAAAATGTTCTTATTTTTTTTAAATAACCATAGTCTGTTATTTATAAACTGTTAATATTGGAATTAGTTAAAAAGTCAAAGTTCAAATCATAAATAAGTGTTGCGTGAAAATTGTTTTCGAAAATCTAATTCGTTCATAATTCTTTAAAATAATAAACTGTATTCAAATAAATTCGGATCTTCCCTCATCTGATCACCAGCATGGCTAAAGGTATTACTCCCAAAGGTATTGCGAGGGGTGTGAGATGACACGTCCAGGTATTCAAGCGATTTCCTGTCGGGCTTGCAAGTTCATGCATCGTTTCACTTCTGTAGGTATTGATCAGTGTACATGGCCGATAGCTTATAACTTTCCATTTTGAACTATCAGGTGTATAATATACATCTCTGTCTTGCGTGTCCGAAAGTGATATTATATACTTGTCATTACTTAACTCATACGCTTGTTTATAAATAACATGTCTGATGTAAAGAATATTGTTTATAAAAATATAAATAATACCAAAAAAAAAAAAGATTTGAAGAAATAAAAATCTATTTACATATTTTTTCCAAGGGTTAATTTGGGAAAATGTAATATATACTCGTTGTCAATAGTAAAGGATAGATTGGAACATACCAGAAATATTGATTTAAATAAATGTACGCACTTGTCGACGATTCGTTTATACGCCTGGATAGAAAGTCACGGAACTATAGCGCAATTTAAAATATATACATGTATACATTGAACATAAGAAAGAAACATAAATTTTGTGTAAATTGGGGTAAAAGTTTTGTAAATAGACTAGTCCACGTATGCCAACAGTATGTAATCAACGAATTCGATAGACTATTGTATACCAAAAGAAGAAGAAGACAACCAATTTTATTTAAATACAGGTCGATATATAGGATAACTTGCTTTGGTTCATCGACGTTATGAACATAGTAAAATCACAGATTTATATATGAATTAGATTGTTCTCGAATAAAGGAAGACATTCGTCATCATCACAATTGTTCCGACATTCATGTAATACATATGCAACTGGACGTACACTAATAATCCCCTAGGGATGTGAATATTTTCTAGGAAAACTATTGAGTATTAAAGTTTCAAATCAATTTCGAGATTTATTTTCTTTCTTGATATTCAATGACAGCAATTCAAAGAATAAACTGCTTGTCCGCTTTAGGGGTATTCTTGCCAGTTGAACAGACTTATAATTACATTCAAAAACAGGAAAAGATGACATTAAATTCATTGACTTTTGTTTTTAAACATCGTTGGTCAAATAGCTAAAGTATTGTACGTTGTGATACGAAGACTATTTTAATAAGGACGTTCCCGATTATGAATAAATTCGGTTACGTTTTATCACACTTGAAAAGAATATCTATTCGTAATTTTTCGATTCCATTCCAAGAAGATCCTTAAATTTCCTGTCAATTTTTAAAAACATCTTTTTTTCAAATAGCTGAAGTATTCATGCGTTGTGAGATTTACAATATTTTGATGAGAACATTATTAAATTCCTAAGTAGGTAAATAAAGATCGCTTTGGATGGACTAAATTATAAAATTGCAATTGTTAATGATCTGTTTGAAATATTAAAGGTTGCCGATTCTAATTTTAAAAATTACAATTTTTAGTTCATACACTCGTGTTTAGAAGGCTATTTTTATTTATTAATTTATTCAATTAGAATAATTCAGTATTTTATCGCTACAAAAGTAATCAGAAGTCATAATTCATTTAAAAAAAATGAGCTTATGCAAAGTATATAAAAATATACAACAGCTATCCAGTTATCCCAGATGCTTATTAAGACCAAACAACAAATTGGCAGTATTTTGCCACAGCCTTTTATATTATTATTCTCATAATTTATACATGTTGTATATAACTGAAAAATGAGGTTACCCGCATATTGCTGATTATGGCAACCGTAATGTCATATATATATATATATATATATATATATATATATATATATATATATATCTACATCTAGGGGTTAAACTGCACACTTCGGGGGTATTTTTGGACATAATCTGTACACTTCAGTAAAGTGTACAGTTGAGGTGTACACCTTAACTGTAGGTATATGTACAAAAAAAAGTATAAATATTAGCTATGTCAAACTAATGCCACACGAAAGATCGATATAATGCGATTACAAAACGGTTTTGATGGTAAAAAACTATCGAGAAATAAGAAAGATATTGATTTCTGAAGTGGCCTACCCCCATTTTTCTATATATGTCACTTTTCACCAAATCGGTACAAACCGAGATAAAGTGTACACTAACTTTAATTACGATTAATTATTGGTTCCCCCGTATATATGTAATGAAATTTTGTCTCAAATGATAGCTTAATATATCTTTTATTTTTTGATACTTCATACAAGTATCGGAACTTATTCGTTAAGAAATTATCTAAGATATATAATCGATCCTGAAATATATATGCATGGTTTTCGATCGGCTTGAAAAAGATATACACATCCGGGCATTTGAATGTTTGTTTTCGTTTTAAAAGAAAATGGAGGATGTTCAAGCGATGACCTATATCATCATTTAGCTGTCGGATAATGGTTTACAATGACTGAAATACGTAAAATAATGTAAGTTTATATTCAATTTTATGAAATGACGACTTCAACAAACAACAGAATTCCTGAAAGAAGAAACAACGATCGTCGTTAACAATGGCCTGAGATCTGTATCCTGCGACCTTTATATTCATTCTGATTGACAATTCAGTGTTAGATAATTAAAATATTTATTGTTTTTATCAATATTGGTATAAGCCTGAATAGTTCAGCAACAATCTATAGAATACGGGCGAATCGTGTCTATAAACAATTACAAAAAAGGGGGGACACATGTGTATGATCAATCTGAAAATGATTGAGACAAAATTGTTATTATTGTTTATTTTTCTTGACCAATCTCCAATACACTTTTTAGCTCACCTGGCCCAAAGGGCCAAGTGAGCTTTTCCCATCACTTTGCGTCCGTCGTCCGTTGTCTGTCGTCGGTCGTTGTAACTTTTACAAAAATCTTCTCCTCTGAAACTACAGGGCTAAATTAAACCAAACTTGTCCACAATCATCATTGGGGTATCTAGTTTAAAAAATGCGTCCGATGACCCGGCTAACCAACCAAAATGGCCGCCATGGCTAAAAATAGAACATAGGGTTAAAATGCAGTTTTTGGCTTATTACTCAAAAACCAAAGCATTTAGAGCAAATCTGACAGGGGTAAAAATGTTTATCAGGTCAAGATCTATCTGCCCTGAAATTTTAAGATGAATCGGACAACCCGTTGTTAGGTTGCTGCCCTAAATTGGTAATTTTAAGGAAATTTTACTGTTTTTGGTTATTATCTTGAATATTATTATAGATAGAGATAAACTGTACACAGCAATAATGTGAGCAATGTAAGATCTACAAATAAGTCAACATGACCAAAATTGTCAGTTGACCCATTAAGGAGTTATTGCCCTTTATAGTCAATTTTTAACCATTTTTCTAAAATTTTAGTATTCTTTTAAAAAATCTTCTCCTCTGAAACTATAAGGCCAAATTTAACCAAACTGGCCACAATCATCATTTGGTTATCTAATTTAAAAAATGAGTGGCGTGACCCTTCCAACAAACCAAGATGGCCGGCATGGCTAAAAATAGTACATAGTGGGAAATGTAAATTTTGGCTTATATCTCTGAAACCAAAGCATTTAGAGCAAATCTGACAGGGATAATTTTTTTATCAGGTCAAGATCTATCTTCCCTGAAATTTTCAGACAAAACAGACAACCTGTTATTGGGTTTCTGCCCCAGAATAAGTAATTTTAAGGAAATTTTGCAGTTTTTGGTTATTATCTTGAATAAATTTTTATAATATATTTTCAACTGTAATTACTGGGCCAAGTTCATTATAGATATAGATAATAGTAGCAAGAAGAATATCCAGTAAAGTAAGATCTACAAACACATCATGATCACCAAAACACAATTTTGTCATGAATTTATCTGTGTCCATTGTTTAATCTGCACATAGACCAAGGTGAGCGACACAGGCTCTTGAGAGCCTATAGTTTATAGCTCACCGGCGTGTTATTTAAACAGCGATAATGTTCAGCAAGTAAGATCTATCTAGACCAAAATTGTCAATTGACCCCTTAAGGTGTTTTGCCCTTTTTGAGTGACTTTAATCATGGTCAAAGGTCAATGACAAGTTATAATTGTTTGGCTTATCCTTGCTTCTTTTCAGAAACCGCATAAGAATGATTAGGTATTGACATATTTTTTTGTCCTAATTTTGTTAGTTACAGTACGTCTTAAAATGTATATTTTAGTTGCAAAGGGTGTGTTTACTTTTGATGGGACTTTCCACCCCTCTTACACTTAAAATTAGCTGTATTGGGATAGAACTCATATCCCATATTATAGTGGAGACTTGGGGTCATTTGATTTGAAGTACCTGCTATATGACTTTGAAATTTAATTCAAGGGGAAAGGTAAATTTGACGTTCTATATTTTGACCTTTATTTTACGGACGCCATCACGAGTTGGTTGACCGTTATGGAATAACCGTTTCACAAATGATATCGGATATGTTCCTTACGTCGTAACTACAATCCCCTTCCCTTTCATGAATATGACCTACCGAATTAGACTATTTACCGGATTTGTAATCACTTAAGCAACACGACGGGTGCCACATGTGGAGCAGGATCTGCTTACCCTTCCGGAGCACCTGAGATCACCCCTAGTTTTTGGTGGGGTTCGTGTTGTTTATTCTTTAGTTTTCTATGTTGTGTCGTGTGTACTATTGTTTTTCTGTTTGTCTTTTTTATTTTTAGCCATGGCGTTGTCAGTTTGTTTTAGATTTATGAGTTTGACTGTCCCTTTGGTATCTTTCGTCCCTCTTTTCTTTTACTCTATATCATTATTTATACATGATAGAGCCATTGTGTCTTTTAAATAAGGTTGGAAGACATATGATATTGAAAATGTCAACCAGAAGTAAACTTTTTAAATCGGAAGTAACAACTTATCTCCCTTATTTTAAGAAAAAGGTTTTAGAAACTATATATTTTGGGAATCAGTGTAAAGTTATTATTTGAAACTGGAACGTGACTTTGTAAATTGGCTTATTATCTTCATAAGTTGATGATACTTTTGCTTTCAAAATTATATTTTCAAAATTAGTTTGTGATTAACTATCATTTAAGATGGGAAATACTGTTTTAAAAAAAATATATTTTAATAAAAAAACAAATCTAGAAAAATATATTTTTGAAAAACTTAATGAGTCGGTAAACTTGTCAATCTATTTTAAGTAATAATTTGATATAAACAAAAAATAATATTTTAATGTTTAATACATTGGGGTAAGTCAGATCATCATTGCTAATAAAACAATTTGAATTTAATTTTACACTTATGTTATTAAAACATAAAAATTTTAAGGTTTGTTTGTCATTTTAAACTTATACAATGTATGCGATGTGTTTAAGCATTATGGAATACTTTTGGAGTAAAAATGCAGACTTTTTAGCATAATGAGCACATAATTTCTTATTTTATAAGTCATAAAAACCTGTATGGCTGTATGTTGAAAGATTAAAAAAACTGTTCACTAACATAAGGACAAGATAATGAGGATTGACATTTTGAGGGAAATGCATCTTTATACAAGACGTATAATTCTTTGATGGGAATTAACTGAATGAGTTAGTTTGCCAGTGCTACTTATTATAATGCACTTTTTTTAATTTTTGCAAATCAAAATGCGGAGATATTTCATTGTGCATTTATACATTAGACAACTTGTAAAGGAATGCAATCTTAGTTTCTTGGTTAGAAAAATAATGTCACAAGTGTGGGACATTAAGTTATAGAATGTGTAGTAATTAAACATTGTATATTAAGTAAATGTTGATTTTATTAAACATTAAGTTTATATTATAAACTAATGTTGTCAAAAATGATATTTAGGTAAAAACCCTATGATATCAATTAAACATAATAGATATTCATTTAAATACCAATTTTATCATTATGCATGCACATTACAAATTTTACTTAAAATTCACAACAGCAATCAACGTTAGTAAAACATAAAAAAAAAATTACGTTATAGATAGTTTATTTAATAATGTGTTTTAACATTTGCTGGAAAGACAGTCATCACGAACAACTAACACAAATGTTGCAGTACGTGAAGAAGGTTAAAATGCAAGTCAAACATTTCACTTTGTCATTTTCCATTATGATTAAATTATATCTTTCAGTAACTGCCATACTTTGGATGAAAATTACTTTTTCATCCTCCAATTATTATTGTTTTCATCCAAATATTTTGTCAAAACATAAGATTTGGTATTATGCTGTTTGCTGAGATTCTCTATTTACTGTCCATAACAGGTATAAGTTTCAACTCATCTTTAAATATCCAAGGATCTCTATTTATTGGAAAGGCATCAATCGTAAACAACTAACACTGCAATGTGGCAGCTAATGAATGTCGGTCTTTCAGATACTGCCATGTTTTGGATGACAAGTGTTTTTTATCTTCAAAATTGTTTAGTTTTCTTCCAATAGATTTGTCAGAAATATATGAAGTGGTTTTATGTTGTCTGCTAAGATTCTCTATTTAATGTTCATCACTTATGTCTGGTTCAATTTGTCTTTTATATCCAATGACTGTAATGGAAAAGCACAACAAAATTATACAACCCAGGAGTCAGTTTCACAAAAAAAACGTCATAAGTATACTGAATTGTTCATGACTTACGAGCAATCTTAATCGTTAGGTTTTTGCGAACTGACTCCGTTTTCAGTATTTTCTGACAGGAGAAAACAATTTTTAGATGAACGTAATTTATGTTTGCTGATCTTAAATTGCATTCTGACAATTGCACTGAAATGGAACAATCATGTTTTGTTACTGTTTAGTTTCAACGTTTTTGTAGCCATCATATTAGGGATCAGAATATATTTTGAAAGAAAAAAACGTTGCACCCAAATACCCACTTTATTCATTTAAAATTGAATGGCCATTCCCTTACATTATAAAATTGCAAATGAATATGGGGAATGTGTCAAAGAGACAACAACCCGACACTTATAAATGTTTGTGCAATAATTGATACTATCAAGGAGTATATGATTTATTTGTAATTTGTAGTTGGCTGTGAATTAGAATTTAGAAACCATGACTTGTATTCTATAAGGCAGCAACCATTTGATTTTCGGGGGGGGGGGGGGGGCTATGTTTTTTTTTCTGTACAAACTTTTTTTTTCGCGACAAGTTGAAAACAATTTTTTTCTTTCAATTTTAGCATTACATATAGTGGCAGAATTTCTCCAAAAACTAGAAACAAACTTTTTTTTCCAAAAAAAACCATAGCCCCCCCCCCCCTCCCCCCAGAAAATCAAATGGTTGCTGCCTAATAAATGTTGGTGTTACACCCCATCTCGGGTTTTTTATAGCTAAAGCGCATTGTTGCTTTGCATCACGGTGTGGAGCTAACAGTTTCAGTCGAAATACACGCCATCTTGAATAAATAACTTATCACGTATAGCTTCGGATTGGTTGCATTTAATGCGACTGAGATACAGCAACAGCTTTTGGCTTAAATGAGATAAAGATTTACAGACTTTTCTTGTCCAGGATAAGACATTAAATGCCAGAAAATGAACTGTGTACATTTTAGTTCCATTCAACTGTCATTAATTCATGTTCGTTTTATAATGCATACATTTCACTGATAACTTCAATATTGAAATATCAATTATTAATACGTATTATATTGCATGTTACTCTGCAATTTGCACGATTTCCTTTGCTAAACAATGTTCCTATACAACAAACTTTTACAGAAATGCATAATCTGTATTTTATAACTTCTGACAATATAGGCAAGAGTCGTGTATAAATTTATAATAATTTTCATTTTCATCTTGAAGAAATTTAATTTTTGCAAAAGCATGGGTGTAAAACGCACACTCTTAAAGTACAGCCATTTAATATCAATCAATATCTAAAAATACGACATTTCCAATACTAATTTAACAACCATATGCACACATATAACCTTAAATTAGTGTAGAGCGAAGCAGTCTATAGTTTTTTAGAAAGCTAAAACTTGTCGCAATTTAAGATCGGTTCTGCTAGCTATCTTTTAGAACATTGTAATACCATTTCCAGTTATTTCCCTTTGGATGCAATCCAATAAGTGTCATGATTGGATCGGCGATTGACAACATGAAAGTAATTTATCTGCGAATTCTAACTGTAGACAATTTAAAAGAAGACTAGACGACCGTCTGAGCTATATTTTTTAAATGCAGGGAATAAACTTTAACATTTCAAAGATCAGTCGGCTGTTCACATATTTTCATATGACAATGATTTATCAGTTTATACATGTATGTGTATCCGATATGATAATTTTTTAATGACTAATGTCCACGTGGAGCTTTTTACACCCCAAAATACACAACCGCAGCATCACTACATGTAATATATGAACTCACATTTTATACAACACACAGAAGGCATTCATCATTTTCATTAAATCAGTAAGGTTCTATGACCCCTTCTGTAGCCATTTTTAGCTTACATGGCCCAAATGGCTCATCACTTGGCGTCTGTCGTGGTTTATAATCCGTCGTAGTCTGTAAAATTTTACAAAAATCTTCTCCTCTGAAAGCACTAGGCCAAATTTATCCACACTTGGCCGCAATCATGACATCAATTTGGGGTATGTAGTTTGAAAAATGTGTTCACTGACGCGGCCAACGCCATGCAGAAATGTCCAGTAGCATCGTATATTCTTCAAATATTTTCTTGCACAATGTCTGGACATTGGTGGACATGCAACATTGCAAAACCACACGTTTACAAATAAAAATCAACACCCAGACTATAGCTATAGTTATTTGTTTCATCCTAATCATGCTAATGAATGTTGTCTAGCCATTAAAAACATGTTGATCCCAATAAATAACTGAAGCATTCTTAAAGTGTTGTTGTTGTACATGTATGTATAAATAGAATCTTCTACAGTATTTTTTTTTTATTTTATTTAAGTTGTTTATAATGATGATTTTAATTTTTCAACAGATTGAGACTTCAAGTTTTGTGTATCAATGAAATGCAAATTCACTGGTTTGAGCATGGTGACAGTCAGCATTTAAAATCTGCTGCACTTTTCTCAATCCACTGGTATGCATAATACAGCATAGTGCCATAGACGATTGGTGGATTAGCAAAATCATGCTGGAAATAAACATCATTAGCAAAAGGCTACAGCTTCATGTACATGTACATTGATGTACAGTAGGTGCATTTTATTTTTGTTAAGTAAATTTGTCTTAATTGGATTTTTTATATCACAGCCATGTAACTCATATCAATAACTGGTGTATAAGTGAATGTTCCTCTAAACTTGTTCAAAACTTCAAAAGGAGGGTTATGATTGAATTTGGGGGCTATCATGGCTATGGCCCAAACCATTTAGGAATATGATTTTCATGTTTGGGGACAATAACTTGAGCAAAAGTCTATGGATCTTTATGAAATTGTACCACAGGTTCCAAACCAAAAAAGATATGTTAGGATTGATTTAATTTTGAGGGTTGAATAGGTGCCGAAAAAAAACTTAAATTATTATGCTGAATCTCATCATGTTGTTAGATTTTGGATTTTTATGCCCTACCTAGGATAGTAGATGGGTATTATGTTCTCTGGTCTGTGTGTTCCTTTGACCATTTTGTTGACCGTCTGTCCTGCTTTTGGTCAAATTTTTTGGTCATGGTAGTTTTTGATGAAGTGGAATTTTAATCAACTTAAAACTTAGTACATATGTTCCCCATGATATGATTTTTTTAAATCAATGCTAAATCAAAATTTTGACCCCAATTTCACTTTCCACTGAACATAGAAAATCATAGTGTGAAGTTCAGGTTGAAGTTTTTGTTCAAGGTACTTTTTGATGTAGTTGAAGTACAACCAACTTGAAACTTATTACACATGTTCCCTGTGATATGATCTTTCTTATTTTAATGCCAAAGCAATGGTTTGACCCTGATTTCACGGTCCATTGAACATGAAAAATTATAGTGCAAGTGGTGCATCTCTGTACTATAGACACATTCTTGTTTACCTTTAAATTGGTCCACAGGGTCAATATTAAACATAGATCTATTTTATTAGCAAAAATTTATTTTATGGAGTTCCTTGGTATACTGAATCTTACCGTACTTATTGCGTAGTTATATATTGAATTTTTATCAAATAGGTCCAAATTTATTTATACATGTATTTGCATTTTTTTGTCAAGCCTCTAAGTTTTGTTGTAAAAGCGAGACATATCGATCCTACATTCTGTTGTCGGCGGGGTCCATTATTCACATTATTGTTAAAGTTTTTGAAATTTGAACAACTTTCTTAAACTATCCTGGATTTCTACCAAACTTGGTCGGAAGCTTGTTTAAGATCATAAGATAGTATCCAGAGGTAAATTTCGTTAAAAAAAATCCTGTGTATCAGCATTTTATCTATAAATGATCTTTGTTTTTCTGCCAACAAACATCACATTCACTCTGTGGTTAAAGTTTCGAAATGTATATATTCTTTTTTATATATCTTGGATTTCTACCAAACTTGGATAGAAACTTGGATACAATCATAAGAATGCATCAAGAAGTAAATTTTGTACAAAAAAAAAATCCTGTTTATCAGTATTAGAATTACTTATTTTTCTGCCTGTTAACAAATACATTCACTCCGTGGTTAAAGTTTTAATTTTTTTTATAAATTTCTTAAACTATTCTTGATTTGTACCAAACTTGGACAGAAGCTTATAAATTTTGTCATAAATTCTATTTTTTGTCTTCAATATTTGTCAATTGTTTAACTATAATAGACTAAGGTGTACAACACAGGCCCCCAAAGTACCTATTCTAGTTCAATCTCCGGTCTAGGTCCCAGAGATGTGTGTGGGAGGGTCAAAATCACCCTACTAATGGTATTGAATTTCCAGCGCCCCGAGTCAGGATCGAACCTGGGACCTTCAGCACTGTAGCCTTCGGTCTTAACTACTAGGCCACGAACCAACATATGATATATTAAGCTTCTGAATGATCAAAATTAGTTTTTGTCAAAATGCTATATAACCAGTGTAATTTTTCTGAAAAAATGGTTGGCTCAAAGTTTCTGAATTTTTTATACTTTTGTCAAATGGTCAAAGTAAATACTTTGTCATAATTTTATGAAAATTAAATGAGCCAAACTAATTTTAGTGAAGGTGTTGGGTACCATGTACGTAAGAAAATCTAGATCTCAAATATCGTAAATATGACTGCAATACACCATATTCACAAGACATTTTAAATAAACTATGTTACTTTCCAGTAATGGAATTGATTGGTGCGACCCTATAGTCCCTAATCATAGATGTACATTATACTCCATTTGAAAGTTTATTAAGAGATGAACAAAAGGTATATAGTCGATATGTTCAGCAACGCATATTAGAGGAGTAACGAAGGAATTTCACATCGAAATACGCTTGAACATTAAGAAATAACTTATTTTGAATAACGGAATGCACTGCCGCAAGCCGTTAGCCCCTTATCAAGGCAAAATTAATTCACCAAATTAAAGCTTATTGGTAGAAGAATAAATTTAGTTTAAACGATATGTGCCGTAATGACCATTATAGAGGGGTTACGGAGGACCTTATTTCAAAAATACGCGTGAAAATAAAGAAATAGCCAATTTTTAATAACGAAATTGATATTTTGAATAATGGAATTGACTGGGGCGACCCTTAAGCCCCTAATTATAGATATACATTTTACTTCATTCAAAAGCTTATGAAGAGATGAACAATTAAGAAATAGCCAATTTTGATAAACCAAATTGATGTTTTGAATAGTGGAATGGGCTGGTGCGACCCTTTAGTCTCTAATTATAGATATACATTATACGTCATTCTAAAGCTGATGAAAAGATGAACAAAGGGTATATAGTCGATATGTTCAGCAACGCATATTAGAGGAGTAACGAAGGAATTAAACATCGAAATACGCTTGAACATTTAGAAATAGCTTATTTTGAATAACGGAATGGACTGCTGCAAGCCGTTAGCCCTTATCAAGGCAAAATTAATACACCAAATTAAAGGTTATTGATAGAGGAATAAATTAAGTATAAACAATATATGCCGTAATAACCATTAGAGGGGTCACGAAAGACCTTATTTTCAAAATACTCGTGAAAATTAAGAAATAGCCAATTTTGAATAATGAAATTGATATTTTGAATAGTGGAATGGACTGGTGTGACCCTTTAGTCCCTAATTATAGATATACATTATACTTCATTCAAAAGCTTATGAAGAGATGAACAAAAGATATATAGTCGATATGTTCAGCAACGCATATTAGAGTAGTAACGAAGGAATTAAACATTGAAATACGCTTGAACATTAAGACATACATGTAGCTTATTTTGAATAAATTAAAGCTTATTGATCAACGAATAAATTGAATATTAATGATATGTGCCGTAATGACCGTTAAAGTGGTTAGGAAGGTGCCGTAATAACCATTAGAGGGGTTACGGAGGACCTTATTTCAAAAATACGCTTGGAAATAAAGAAATAACCAATTTTAAATAACGAAATTGATATTTTGAATAATGGATTTGACTGGGGCGACCCTTTAGTCCCTAATCATAGATATACATTATACTCCATTCAAAAGCTTTTTAAGAGATTAACAAAAGGTGTATAGTCGATATGTTCAGCAACGCATATTAGAGGAGTACCGAAGGAATTAAACATCGAAATACGTTTGAACATTCAGTAATAGCTTATTTTGAATAACGGAATGGACTGCTGCAAGCCGTTAGCCCTTATCAAGAAAAATTAATACACCAACTTAAAGGTTACTGTTAGAGGAATAAATTTAGTATAAGCGATGTATGCCATAATAACCATTAGAGGGGTTACAGAGGACCTTATTTCAAAAATACGCGATAAAATTAAGAAATGGCCAATTTTGAATAACGAAATGGATATTTTGAATAGTGGAATGGACTGGTGCGACCCTTTAGTCCCTAATTATAGATATACATTAGACTTCATTCAAAAGCTTACAATGAGATAAACAAAAGGTGTATAGTCGATATGTTCAGCAACGCATATTACAGAAGTTAGGAAGTAATTAAACATCGAAATACGCTTGAACATTAAGAAATTGCTTATTTTGAACAACGGAATGGACTGCTGGAAGCCGTTAGCCCTTATCAAGGCAAAATAAATACAACAAATTAAAGCTTATTGATAGAGGAATAAATTTAGTTTAAACAATATGTGCCGTAATAACCATTAGAGAGCTTACGGAGGACCTTATTTCCAAAATACGCCTGAAAATTAAGAAATAGCCAATTTTGAATTACGAAATTGATATTTTGAATAGTGGAATGGACTAGTGCGACCCTTAAGTCCCTAACTATAGATATACATTATACTTCATTCAAAAGCTTACAAAGAGATGAACAAAGGGTATATAGTCAATATGTTCAGCAACGCATATTAGAGGAGTAACGAAGGAATTAAACATCGAAATACGCTTGAACATTAAGAAATAGCTTATTTTGAATAACGGAATGCACTGCTGCAAGCCGTTAGCCCCTAATCAAGGCAAAATAAATACAACACATTTAAGCTTATTGATAAAGGAATAAATTGAGTATTAATGATATGTCCCGTAATGACAATTAGATAGGTTACGAAGGACCTAATGTCCAAAACACGCGTGAAAATTTAAAAATAGCCAATCTTGAATTATGAAAAAGATATTTTGAATAAGGGAATTGACTGGTGCGACCCTTTAGTCCCTAATCATAGATATACATTATACTCCTTTCGAAAGCTTATTAAAAGATGAACAAAAGGTATATAGTCGATATGTTCAGCAACGCATATTACAGAAGTAACGAAGGAATTAAACATCGAAATACGCATGAACATTAAGAAATTGCTTATTTTGAATAACGGAATGGACTGCTGGAAGCCGTTAGCCCTTATCAAGGCAAAATTAATACAACAAATTATAGCTGATTGATAGTGAAATAAATTTAGTTTAAACAATATGTGCCGTAACAACCATTAGAGGGGTTACGGAGGACCTTATTTCCAAAATACGCGTGAAAATTAAGAAATAGCCAATTTTGAATAACGAAATTGATTATTGAATAGTGGAATGGACTGGTGCGACCCTTTAGTCCCTAATTATAGATATACATTATACCTCATTCAAAGCTTATGAAGAGATGAACAAAAGGTATATAGTCGATATGTTCAGCAACGCATATTACAGAAGTAACGAAGGAATTAAACATCGAAATACGCATGAACATTAAGAAATTGCTTATTTTGAATAACGGAATGGACTGTTACAAGCCGTTAGCCCTTATCAAGGCAAAATTAATAAACCAAATTAAAGATTATTGATAGAGGAATAAATTTAATTTAAACAATATGTGCCGTAATAACCATTAGAGGGGTTACAGAGGACCTTATTTCCAAAATACGCGTGAAAATTAAGAAATAGCCAATTTTGAATAACGAAATTGATATTTTGAATAGTGCAATGGACTAGTGCGACCCTTAAGTCCCTAACTATAGATATACATTATACTTCTTTCAAAAGCTTACAAAGAGATGAACAAAGGGTTTATAGTCAATATGTTCAGGAACGCATATTAGAGTAGTAACGAAGGAATTAGACATCGAAATACGTTTGAACATTAAGAAATAGCTTATTTTGAATAACGGAATGCACTGCTGCAAGCCGTTAGCCCCTAATCAAGGCAAAATAAATACAACACATTTAAGCTTATTGATAAAGGAATAAATTGAGTATTAATGATATGTCCCGTAATGACAATTAATTAGGTTACGAAGGACCTAATGTCCAAAACACGCGTGAAAATTTAGAATTAGCCAATCTTGAATTATGAAATAGATATTTTGAATAAGGGAATTGACTGGTGCGACCCTTTAGTCCCTAATCATAGCTATACATTATACTCCTTTCGAAAGCTTATTAAAAGATGAACAAAAGGTATATAGTCGATATGTTCAGCAACGCATATTACAGAAGTAACGAAGGAATTAAACATCGAAATACGCATGAACATTAAGAAATTGCTTATTTTGAATAACGAAATGGACTGCTGGAAGCCGTTAGCCCTTATCAAGGCAAAATTAATACAACAAATTATAGCTGATTGATAGTGAAATAAATTTAGTTTAAACAATATGTGCCGTAACAACCATTAGAGGGGTTACGGAGGACCTTATTTCCAAAATACGCGTGAAAATTAAGAAATAGCCAATTTTGAATAACGAAATTGATTATTGAATAGTGGAATGGACTGGTGCGACCCTTTAGTCCCTAATTATAGATATACATTATACCTCATTCAAAGCTTATGAAGAGATGAACAAAAGGTATATAGTCGATATGTTCAGCAACGCATATTAGTAGAGTAAGAAGAAATTTAAAAACATCGAAATACGACTTGAACATTAAGAAATAGCTTATTTTGAATAGCATTATGGACTGATGCAAGCCGTTAACCCCTAATCAAGGCAAAATTAATACAACAAATTCAAGCTTATTGAAAGAGGAGTAAATTGAGTATTAATAATATGTGCCGTAATGACCATTAGAGTGGTTAGGAAGGATCTAATGTCCAAAATACGCGTGAAAATTTAGAAATAGCCAATCTTGAATTATGAAATGGATATTTTGAATAATGGAATTGACTGGTACGATCCTTTAGTCCCTAATCATAGATATACATTATACTTCATTCGAAAGCTTATTAAGAGATGAACAAAAGGTATATAGTCGATATGTTCAGCAACGCATATTAGAGGAGTAACGAAGGAATTAAATATCGAAATACGCTTGAACATTGAGAAATAGCTTATTTTGAACAACGGAATGGACTGTTACAAGCCGTTAGCCCTTATCAAGGCAAAATTAATAAACCAAATTAAAGATTATTGATAGAGGAATAAATTTAATTTAAACAATATGTGCCGTAATAACCATTAGAGGGGTTACGGAGGACCTTATTTCCAAAATACGCGTGAAAATTAAGAAATAGCCAATTTTGAATAACGAAATTGATATTTTGAATAGTGCAATGGACTAGTGCGACCATTAAGTCCCTAACTATAGATATACATTATACTTCATTCAAAAGCTTACAAAGAGATGAACAAAGGGTATATAGTCAATATGTTCAGCAACGCATATTAGAGTAGTAACGAAGGAATTAAACATCGAAATACGTTTGAACATTAAGAAATAGCTTATTTTGAATAACGGAATGCACTGCTGCAAGCCGTTAGCCCCTAATCAAGGCAAAATAAATACAACACATTTAAGCTTATTGATAAAGGAATAAATTGAGTATTAATGATATGTCCCGTAATGACAATTAGATAGGTTACGAAGGACCTAATGTCCAAAACACGCGTGAAAATTTAGAATTAGCCAATCTTGAATTATGAAATAGATATTTTGAATAAGGGAATTGACTGGTGCGACCCTTTAGTCCCTAATCATAGCTATACATTATACTCCTTTCGAAAGCTTATTAAAAGATGAACAAAATGTATATAGTCGATATGTTCAGCAACGCATATTACAGAAGTAACGAAGGAATTAAACATCGAAATACGCATGAACATTAAGAAATTGCCTATTTTGAATAACGGAATGGACTGCTGGAAGCCGTTAGCCCTTATCAAGGCAAAATTAATACAACAAATTAAAGCTTATTGATAGAGGAATAAATTTAGTTGAAACAATATGTGCCGTAATAACCATTAGAGGGGTTACGGAGGACCTTATTTCCAAAATACGCGTGAAAATTAAGAAATAGCCAATTTTGAATAACGAAATTGATTATTGAATAGTTGAATGGACTGTTGCGACCTTTTAGTCCCTAATTATAGATATACATTATACCTCATTTAAAAGCTTATGAAGAAATGAACAAAAGATATATAGACGATATGTTCAGCAACGCATATTAGTGGAGTAAGAAGGAATTTAAAAACATCGAAATACGGCTTGAACATTAATAATAATAATAATAATAATAATAATAATAATAATGATAATAATAATAATAATAATAATATCTTTATTTAGAGAGAGTAACTCATTTGGATTACACCAATTTTCAATAAGGCTCTCTTAATACAATAATAATTACATAACAAATAAACAATGCATCAATAAAAATGGTAAATAAAGATTATGTACAATTTAAAATACAATAAACAATTATGATATGGCATTACAGTAAAAATATGATGGTAATGTTAAAAGTACATAGATTTGTATATATGTTTAAATTCTGATACTGTATTAGATTTTTTTATTGAATTAGGAAGAGCATTCCACACTTTTGGTCCATTGTACGAGAAACTAGACTTATACAACTCTGTATTTAGTTTTGGAATAATAAAATTATCTGAGGATGAAAATCTCGTATTATATTTTTAGTTTGCAGAAGCTGATACAATAAGACTGGACATATATTCTGGAGCTAAGCCATGTTTTGCCTTATACATTAGTAATGATTTGTGATAAAGTATTCTTTGTGTGATTGGCACAATGTTACATTCGTGAAATAATTCTCTTGAAGGTTTGGTGTAATCATGTTCGTCTAAAATTATTCTTGCTGCCCTTTTTTGCAGTTTTAGTAAACTATCTAATAGAAAGTTATTACAGTTTCCCCATATTGAACAACAATAATCTAAGTAAGGTAAAACGTAAGCGTTATAGTACATTTGTCTAGCTTTATGATTTAAATATTTCTTTATCCTTTTTAGTAAAGCTAAAGAAGAGTTAACTTTTTTGATTATATAATCGATATGAGATGACCAAGATAGAGATGCATCAATAAAAACACCTAGAACTTTTTCACATGTACTTTCTATAATTTGTTGTCCATTTAAAGCAATATTGATGTTTTCATTTGATGTAACGGAAAGCTTTTGTTTAGATCCAATGCATAAAGCTTTCGTTTTAGATACATTTACAGCCATTTTATTGTCATCACACCAGCGAAAAATATCTTGTAAAACCGTATTAAGTTTTTGACTGATGCAACTTTTGTTTTGTCCAATGACATTAAGAAATAGCTTATTTTGAATAGCATTATGAACTGATGCAAGCCGTTAATCCCTAATCAAGGCAAAATTAATACAACAAATTCAAGCTTATTGAAAGAGGAATAAATTGAGTATTTATGATATATGCCGTAATGACCATTAGAGTGGTTAGGAAGGATCTAATGTCCAAAATACGCGTGAAAATTTAGAAATAGCCAATCTTGAATTATGAAATGGATATTTTGAATAATGGAATTGACTGGTGCGATCCTTTAGTCCCTAATCATAGATATACATTATACTTCATTCGAAAGCTTATTAAGAGATGAACAAAAGGTATATAGTCGATATGTTCAGCAACGCATATTAGAGGAGTAACGAAGGAATTAGATATCGAAATACGCTTGAACATTGAGAAATAGCTTATTTTGAACAACGGAATGGACTGTTACAAGCCGTTAGCCCTTATCAAGGCAAAATTAATAAACCAAATTAAAGATTATTGATAGAGGAATAAATTTAATTTAAACAATATGTGCCATAATAACCATTAGAGGGGTTACGGAGGACCTTATTTCCAAAATACACGTGAAAATTAAGAAATAGCCAATTTTGAATAACGAAATTGATATTTTGAATAGTGGAATGGACTGGTGCGACCCTTAAGTCCCTTACTATGGATATACATTATACTACATTCAAAAGTTTATGAAGAGATGAACAAAGAGTATTTAGTCAATATGTTCAGCAACGCATATTAGAGGAGTAACGAAGGAACTAAACATCGAAATACGCTTGAACATTAAGAAATAGCTTATTTTAAAAAACGGAATGGACTGCTGCAAGCCGTTAGCTCCTACTCAAGTCAAAATTAATACAAAAAATTAAAGCTTATTGATAAAAGAAATAAATTGAGTATTAATGATATGTGCCATAATGACCATTAGAGTGATTAGGAAGGACCTAATGTCCAAAATACACGTGAAAATTTAGAAATAGCCAATTTTGAATTATGAAATGGATAATTTCAATAATGGAATTGACTGGTGCGACCCTTTAGTCCCTAATCATAGATATACATTATACTCCATTCAAAAGCTGATGAAGAGATAAACAAAAGGTGTATAGTCGATATGTTCAGCAACGTATATTAGAGGAGTAACGAAGGAATTAAACATCGAAATACGTTTGAACATTAAGTAATAGCTTATTTTGAATAACGGAATGGACTGCTGCAAGCCATTAGCCCTTATCAAGCAAAATTAATACACCAAATTAAAGGTTATTGTTAGAGGAATAAATTTAGTATAAACGATATATGCCATAATAACCATTAGAGGGGTTACGGAGGACCTTATTTCAAAAATACGCGAGAAAATTAAGAAATGGCCAATTTTGAATAACGAAATGGATATTTTGAATAGTGGAATGGACTGGTGCGACCCTTTAGTCCCTAATTATAGATATACATTATACTTCATTCAAAAGCTTACGATGAGATAAACAAAAGGTGTATAGTCGATATGTTCAGCAACGCATATTAGAGAAGTATCGAAGGAATTAAACATCGAAATATGCTTGTACATTAAGTAATAGCTTATTTTGAATAACGGAATGGGATGCTGCAAGCCGTTAGCCCCTAATCAAGGCAAAATTAATACAACAAATTAAAGGTTATTAATAAATGAATCAATTGAGTATTAATGATATGTGCCGTAATGCAATTAGAGTGGTTAGGAAGAACCCAATGTCCAAAATACGCGTGAAAATTTAGAAATAGCCAATCTTGAATTATGAAATAGATATTTTGAATAAGGGAATGGACTGGTGCGACCCTTTAGTCCCTTACTGTAGATATACATTGTACTCAATTCGAAAGCTTATTAAGAGATGAACAAAAGGTGTATAGTTGATATGTTCAGCAACGCATATTACAGGAGAAACGAAGGAATTAAACATCGAAATACGCTTGAACATTAAGAAATATCTTATTTTGAATAACGGAATGGACTGCTGCAAGCCGTTAGCCCTTATCAAGGCAAAATTAATACACCAAATAAAAGCTTATTGATAGAGGAATAAATTAAGTTTAAACAATATGTGCCGTAATAACCATTAGAGGGGTTACGGAGGACCTTATTTCCAAAATAGTGTGAAAATTTAGAAAAAGCCAATCTTGAATTATGAAATAGATATTTTGAATAATGGAATTGACTGGTACGACCCTTTAGTCCCTAACTGTAGATATACATTATACTCAATTCGAAAGCTCATTAAGAGATGAACAAAAGGTGTATAGTCGATATGTTCAGCAACGCATATTAGAGGAGTAACGAAGGAATTAAACATCGAAATACGCTTGAACATTAAGAAATATCTTATTTTAAATAACGGAATGGACTGCTGCAAGCCGTTAGCCCTTATCAAGGCAAAATTAATACACGAAATAAAAGCATATTGATAGAGGAATAAATTTTGTTTAAACAATATGTGCCGTAATTACCATTAGAGGGATTACCTTATTTCCAAAATACGCGTGAAAATTAAGAAATAACCAATTTTGAATAACGAAATTGATATTTTGAATAGTGGAATGGACTGGTGCGACCCTTTAGTACATGTACCTAATTATAGATATACATTATACTTCATTCAAAAGCTTATGAAGAGATAAACAAAAGGTATATAATCGATATGTTCAGCAACGCATATTAGATGAGTAACAAAGGAACTAAACATCGAAATTCGCTTGAACATTAAGAAATAGCTTATTTTGAATAACGGAATGGACTGCTGCAAGCCGTTAGCCCCTTATTTATGCAAAATTAATAACCAAATTAAAGCTTATTGATAAAGGAAAAAATTGAGTATTATTGATATGTGCCGTAATGACCATTAAAGTGGTGAGGAAGGACCCAATGTCCAAAATACGCATGATAGAGGAATAAACGGAGTATAAACGATATGTGCGACAATGACCATAAAGAAAATCAAGAAATAGCCAATTATGTATATGAAATGGATATTGATTTATAGCATGGACTGCTGCCACTATTTAGCCTCTAATTATAGATATGCCTTATAGCTCATTCGCAAGCTTATTAAGAGAGGGAAAAAAATATAAAGTCGATATGTTCTGCAACACATATTAGAGGAATAACGAAGGATCTTAACATCGAAATTCGCTTGAACATTAAGAAATAGCTTATTTTGAATAATGAAATGGACTGCTGCAAGCCCTCAGTCTTTATTAAGGCAACATGTATAGAGGAATAGAGTGACTTTAAACGATATGTTCAGCAATGCATATTAGAGGAGTAACGAAGGAATTAATCATCGAAATACCCTTGAACATTAAGAAATAGCTTATTTTGAATAACGGAATGGACAGAAAACCTGTCAGATAGAAAGATAGCTGTTTCGTCGATGTATTTCCACACCACCTATTATTCAGATTTTTAAAAGATATAAATATGCTAAAAGGGCATGTGTGTCAGAAGTCACCTTAAAACAAATGTCTTAATATTAAAAGAAATAAGAAATGCATCTATTTGCTTTAATTATATTATAATTGTGCAGATCAGAAGATCTTTCTATCATGTCTATATAGCATGTTTTTGAATGATATTTCCCAGTTCAAAGTGTTTTATTAAAACCATATATTTAACACCAAAACAAAATTTTAATTCCAAATTAATACTCGGATACAAACACTTTGGTTTGTTTTGAGACTAAGAAATGAGCGGGAAATGTAACTGTAAGCTATACATTATAAATCATCATGTGTTAACCCAACTAACATGTTTATTTAGATAGTGTCGAAAAATGTTGCGACAGAAGCGGGAAATATAACTGTAAGCAATTATACATAACATGCTGATTACGCATTTCTCACGGATATTTGATACAGGGAAGGTCGTTGTTTTATCATCTCAACCACAAGTACACATTCCATCGTCTAGTTTTCGCTGCAATTTATAATTAATCGACAGTGCTCGACATCATCCTTAAGTATTTTACGTCACCGATAAAGAATTAGATATAAAAAAAAATCAAAAAATTATTAAATAAATATGATACTTTAAATCTTTTTCATTAATAATATGATACTTTAAGTCTTTTTTCTAACTATTTTAACACATCGACCATCTTTTCATTTTTAAAAGAAACCATGTATATTGAAAAAAAGAATATGTTAGTTTGTTCCAGGGTGTTTATATCCTCCGATTTGGAAAACAAATGTTTGTTCCAAGCAAATATAACTATGCCCCCTTGAAAAGATGAATATTGGGGCTAAAAAATATTTGGTTTTTATTTAGAAATTTTTTTTATTATTTCATGATTCAAAATAAGCTATTTTATAATTTTCACCCGTATTTTGATTTTTAGGTACTTCATAACTCCTCTAATATGCGTTGCGGAACATATTTACTATATACCTTTTGTTCATCTTTTAATAGGCTTTCGAATGAGGTAAAAGGTATATTTGTATTTAGGGGCTGAAGTGTTGCAGCAATCCAATCCATTATTCAAATTATCCATTCAATTGTTCAAAATTGGCTATTTCTTAATTTTCACGCGTATTTTGGCATTTTGGTCCTATGTAACCGTGTGGGTTTTCTATCAATAGCTTTCACATGGAGTTTTTAAAGTTTTCCTAATTTAGGAACTGAGTCATTGCCTCTAAATAAAGTTGTTATTACTGACCAGTCACAGCAGTTCATTCTTTTATTAAAAAGAACTATGTCTTAATGTTTATATAAAAAAGATGTGGTATGATTTCCAATGAGATAACGGTCCATAAGAGATTTAAATGACACAGAATACGCATTATGTATATTTCGACATGTTAGATCCTTCGTTTCTCCTCTAATATGCGTTGCGGAACATACTAACTACATATATTTTGTTCTTCTATTGATAGGCTTTCGAATGAGGTATCATGTAAATATGTAATTATGGGTTGAAGGGTCACAGCAATCCATTGCATCATTCAAAATTGGCTATTTCTTAATCTTCACGGTTATTTTAATTTGTGCTCCGTAATCTCGAGCTCCCTAATGGTCATTGCGGCACATATTATTTATAACCTAAACCATTTTGTTTCTCGGTCAATGGACTTTCAAATGGTTATAACGTTTTCCTTAATTAGGGGCTGACGTTCTCAGCAGTCCATTTCATTATTTAAAATAAGCTACATTTGTATTTCTTAATGTTTACATGTACATTGTATTTCGATTTTTAGATCCTTCGTTACTCTCCGCGTTGCGTAGTATATACGATTTGTTCCTCTATGATTAAGCTTTCGAATGAGCTTGAAGATATTTCTGTAATTATAAGGCTGAAGGGTCACAGCAGTTCATGTCATTATTTCAAAATATTCATTCCGTTATTCAAAATTGGCAATTTCTTTCTTTTCACGCATTTAAGTCATCCATTACCTCTCTAATGGTCATTGAGGGACATATTATTTATACATTTTATTTCTCTATCAATTAGCTTTCACATGGTGTATAAAGTTTTCCTTCATAAGGGGCTTACGGGTCGCATCAGTCCATTCCATTATTCAGAGTAAGCTATTAATAAAGCCATAATGTTCACCCGTATTTCGATTTTTAGGTCCTTCATTATTCCTCTGATATACGCTACATTTGGTGACCTTCGGCTGTTGTGTTTTCTATGGTCGGGTTGTTTGACACATTCCCAATTTTATTGCAGATCATATTGACAAAATATCTTTTGTTCCTCTTGTAATAGGCTTTCAAATGAGATATAAAGTCATATGTAATTAGGGCTGAAGGTTCACATCAGTCCATTACATTATTAAAAATATCCATTCCAGTTTTCAAAATTGTTTATTTCTTAATTTTCACGCGTATTTTTGTATTTAGCTCCTCCGTTACACATCATATTGTCATTGGGGCACATATTAGCTATAAACATTTTGTTCCTCTATTTATAACCTGGCAAATGGTGTATAAAGTTTCCCTTAAGTAGGAGCTTACGGGTTGCAGGAGTTAATTTCATGATTCAAAAAAAGCTATTTTATAATGTTCACCCGTATTTCGATTTTTAGGTACTTCATTTCTCCTCCAATATGCGTTGCGGAACATATTAACTATATACCTTTTGTTCCTCTATAATTAAGCTTTCGAATGAGGTTAAGGGTATTTCTGTAATTAGGGGCTGAAGGGTAACAGTAGCTCATGTCATTATTTCAAAATATTCATTCCATTATTCAAAATTGGCAATTTCTTTCTTATCACTCATTTAAGTCCTCCGTTACCTCTCTTATGGTCATTGAATGACGTATTACTAATACATTTTGTTTCTCTATCAATAAGCTTTCACGTAGTGTATAAAGTTTTCTTTTATAAGGGGCTGACAGGTCGCATCAGTCCATTCCATTATTCAGAGTAAGCTATTAATAAAACCATATAATGTTCACCCGTATTTCGATTTTTTAGGTCCTTCATTACTCCTCTGATATACGCTACATTGAAAACCTGTTGGTGACCTTCGGCTGTTGTGTTTTCTATGGTCGGGTTGTTTGACACATTCCCCATTTCCATTCTCAATTTTATTACAGATCATATTGACTAAATATATGTTGTTCCTCTTGTAGTAGGCTTTAATGAGATTTAAAGTCATATGGAGTTAGGTCTGACGGTTCACATCAGTCCATTACATTATTAAAAATATCCATTTCAATTTTTCAAAATTGTCTATTACTTAATATTTAGGTCCTCCATAACCCTCTAATTGTCATTAGGGCAGTCCCCGCACATATATATTATCTATAAACATTTTGTTCCTCTATTTATAACCTTGCAAATGGTGTATAAAGTTTTCCTTAATTATAGGGGCTTATGGGTTGCAGAAGTTCATTTCATGATTTAAAATAAGCTATTTTATAATGTTCACCCGTATTTCGATTTTTTAAAGGTAGTTCTTTACTCCTCCAATATGCGTTGCGGAACATATTAACTATATACGTTCTGTTACTCTTTTAATAGGCTTTCGAATGAGGTAAAATGTTTATTTGTAATTAGGATCTGAACTATCGAAGCAATCCATTCCATTATTAAAAATTGGCTTTTTTATTTTCACGCGTATTTTGGCATTTTGGTCCCCTGTAACCCTATTAAAACGTCATTGTGGTTTCTCTATCAATAAACTGTCTCATTGTCTATAAAGTTTTCCCTAATTAGGGCATGAGTTACTGCCTCTGAATAACGATACTATTACTGACGAGTCGTAGCAGTTCATTATATTATTAAAAAAGCTATTTCATTATGTTTATGTATATTTTGACATTAAGATCCTTTGTTACTCCTGTAATATGCGTTGCGGAACATATTAACTACATACATTTTGTTCCGCTATTAATAGGCTTTCTAATGAGGTATTATGTGTATCTGTAATTAGGGGTTGAAGGGTCACAGTAATCCATTCCATGCGTACATGTTATATCTAAAATAAGCTACAGTTGTATTTTTTAATGCTCGCATGTATTTCGATTTTTTGTCTTTCGTTACTCCCCCGCATTACATTTTAACTATACAGTTTTTGTTCCTCTATAATTAAGCTTTCGAATGAGGTTAAAGGTATTTCTTAAATTAGGGGCTGAAGGGTGGCAACAGATCATGACATTATTCATCCATGCTTTCATTCAAAATTCTTTCTTTTCACGCGTATTTTTGTCAATTAGATCCTCCGTAACCCTTCTAATGGTCATTGCGACAGCAATGAACTTTCAAATGGTCTCAACGTTTTCCTGAATTAATGGATGAAATGTCGCAGCAGTTCATTCCATCATTTAAGAGAATTTAATCTATTACTTAATGTTAATGCGTATTTCGATATGAAGGTATCGTTACTCCTCTAATATGCGTTGTGGAACACAGTAACTATGTACCTTTTTTCCTCAATTAATAAACTTTTGAATAAGGTATATATAAAGTATATCTGTAATTAGGGACTGAAGTGTCGTTGCAGTCCATTCCATTACTTAAAATATCCATTCCATTATAATCAAAATTGGCAATTTCTTCCTTGTCTTGCGTGTTTTTTCCGTAACCCATGTAGCAATCATTGTGACACAATCGACATGGTTTATAATCAGTGGATAAATAACAGCAAATGTCAAGTGAAAATACATATTTAAAAATAACCTTAATCTTATATATGTCTTGGTTTTCAGGTCGTCCATACATTTAACCTTCACTTTTTATCTTGAAAACAGAAATACAAACTATATCATTATTCATTATACATCCCTTAACATTGGATTTTGACTACTGAAAAATTAATAATGGACATACATCAGTGCAATGCTTTCTGGTCTTAAATTGTCTGATCTAGCCAAAAAATCCTTGCTAAAAATTCTGCATGACCTCCTACGGCACCTATAAGTAGTTAAAGATTTGATTTTACTAATGCGGGGTTCACACATTGCCGATTATTGCTCCCGTTTGAGATCAGACAGCGATACGACACGAACAGTGAAAAAGTCGGATTAGTATCCTCAATTATCTGGAATGTCCTATTATTGTCTGAACGCAGTCGTTTTAGTTCGTAACAGATTCCTATTGGTCGGGAAGGGTCCGAATAGTTCGGCAAAGCACCCCGACAGTTGGGTGCGTCCCGTAACATTCGGGGAAACTCAGCCGATTTTGTCTAGTCGGATTACAATCGTGCCTATGTCGTGACAGATTCTGCTGTATCGGATCGAATTCCTAACAATGTTATGTGTATTCGGGAAGGTGTCCTGTGGAACGGGAATGATCTGGAGAAGTCCCGACAATAACAGAATACAATACGACTGAGACCAGACAAAGCCGTTTGCAATGCGATAGAGCGGACCGTGATAGGATTACGTTCCGACAGTACCTGATCATCCCGATTATGCCGACAGTTTTCGAACGGATAACTTCCGTCATCGTCGGTTCACTGTCTTGTCACTATCTGATCTCTGTCGGATTACATTCGGTAGAATCGGGACGCATTCGTGACAGACTCGGTCGAATTTTACCTTGCGAAAGATACAAATCGAATTTCCATCCACGATTCACAGGATCTTGATCAGACTTTTGACAAATTTTAATCGGGAATGGTCCTGTCAAGGACGGCAGTAAAAAATCGTGAATGTGTGACCCCAGCTTAAACAAATTAATTTAATTTATGACCTGCATGCACGTATCGCTTAGAAAACGGCCATATACCATAAAGTCAATATTAATCATCGATGTAATTTGCTCTATGGGATGTTTGAAATTTCAACGGAGGCAATTTTTTGGCATGACAAGCCAGCCTCTTAGCGATAAAAGAATATTTTGAAAGAACTTAGCATTTTGCTACCTTTTATTCTTCAGTTCGTTTTTAAAACCTCTTTGTTTCTCCAATTTGAAAAATAGAAAATAAAACTATATATCAAACGAAAACTGAATAAAGTGAGAAACAAGTTTCTTTCATTAGTGAAAAATACTGCTTCCTTACTTATTTCAGAGTTTGAACACTTGGTGCTTAGTTTCACTTCATTCGTAGTTGACAAAGATGGACAGATTCCATGTCGAAGGTCAGTGTCTCTCTCCGGGCGTCCAAGTTTTTCTCTACATGCCATGAAATAGCGAATAATGATAAAAGTGGCGTTAAAGACCAACAATGAACACACCAATCATTAGATATCCTTCGCGTTTCACAAACAGATCATAGTTTTGTTGAACATAAATATTATTATTTAAAATTGAATTTGACAATAGAAATTTCCTCGAATCGTTTAATGGTGAATCCGGATAACACTGTAATATGTGCCGCTGGATATAAACGGGCTCAAACTTTAATAATTTTCAACAACTAGTGGAATAGATATTTTTAAAGCAAAACTATCTTAATGTTTTGTCAGCTACCTTTAGGAAAGCAATAAGTAATGAGAAGATATATAAGATTTCCAAGGATAAGGTTACATTTCTTACTCAAAGTCGACACCTAATAATGTAGAATATCTATTTCCAATAGAAAATAGTAATTCTGAGAATAAATAAAGCAATCGCTATTCAAAAGGAGCATTCGCTAACTGAGAAGACATGTTTGGAGGGTTGAGATCTCGAAAAACATGTTAAACCCCGCCGCAATTTGCCTCTGTCCCAAGTCAGGGGTCTCTGGCCTCTATGAGTCTTTTATTCTTAGTTTCTTGTGTATAATTCGGAGTTTAGTATGACGTCCATTATCACTGAACTATATATAATATACATTTTGTTAAGGGATCGGCTAAAGGACACCTCCGTGTGTGGAAGTTTCTCGATACATTGAAGACCCATTGGTGGCCTTCGGCTGTTGTCTGCTCTATGGTCGGGTTGTTGTCGCTTTGACACATTCTCCATTTCCATTCTCAATTTTATGTCTTTGACTAGCAATACTTTGAACCACTGACAACAGTCTCTTTAACGATCCCATGCTCAAAAATGACAAAACTAAAGAACAAAGTATATTGTCCCTGCTAGCCTGAATAGTGTAGGTTTCAGCTCGAGAGTTCCCACTAAAGGCATTTGTTTTTTTAGATAAAAAGATTTGTGATACCCAGTCTACAAAATCAAACAAAAGTTCAAAATCTGACTCTCGTCTGTACTAATTGTTTCATTGGCAATTATACTACATTTTCTCATTATTATGTTGCTGCATAAATGTCTTTAAGGATGAAACTTCTGTTGGTGGTTACGGTTCGGAGATGGGCTATTCTGCCCTTGTCAGATTTCGCATACAAGTGTTTCTATATTAGTATTCTAGTTAGAAGAAAATAGCTTGCAGTTATCCGCTATCTCAAGAAGTTACACATTTGCATTAAATAACATGCGATGAAATAAACACTTGAAATGAGTGAAATTCTAAAGATGTCGTAGACATGTTGATTTATTAATTGATTAGGATAAGATATCTTGGTTTTCAGTTGATTGCCTCCGTGTCGTTCTCTCACAAGTACAAATGAAGATCTCGATCATTGTTCTGTTTATTTCTGTGTCATTTTGTCTCTTGTGGAGGGTAATCACACCACCTCGTCGTTCTTTATGAAGATCTCGATCATTGTTCTGTTTATTTCTGTGTCATTTTGTCTCTTGTGGAGGGTAATCACACCACCTCGTCGTTTTATAAGTACAGAAAATCTTGGAAAGCTCATTTTTAATTGTTTTATTTTTTCTTTAATCGAATATTACAATCGTTACACCATTTTCCAAAGTCATGAATGATTGGCGCCTTAAACATGATTTTACCCTGTCACATTATGTATATATATCTATATATATATATATGTGTGTCTGTTCTTATTTAGGAGCCTGTAAACCAGTGGTTGTCATTTATTGCTGTATATCATATTTGTTTTCCGTTCATTGTTTTAGTACATATGTCATTTTTTTTATTTGTCATTTTGGAGCCTTTTATAGTTGACTGTACGGCATGGGTTTTACTCATTGTTGAAGCCCGTGCGCACGTGGCGACCTAATGTAAATCTGTAAATTTCAGCGTCATTTGGTCTCTTGTAGAGTGTTGTCTCATTGGCAACCATACCATGTATTCATTTTTTTTAAATACCAGTTTATAGGTAGTCAATTGCACCAGAAAAAAAAACTTAATATGGGGAATTCTATATGTGCATGTACCAAGTTAGTAGCCTGTAACAATCTGTATTCTTGCATTTATTGCTATGTATCATAATATTTTTCCGCTGTTGTTGTACATAAGTTGTTTTATATTTGTCATTTTGCCATTTTGAGGCCTTTCATAGCTTACTATATGTGGTGTGGGTTTTGTTCATTTTTGAAGACCGTACGTTAACTAATAGTTGTATAATTTTTGTGCATTTGCTCTCTGACCATGTGGAGATTTGTCTCATTGGCAATCATACCAAATCTTCCTATATAAATATACTAGTTAAGCATGTTTTGTAAGGGAAACCCCGAACGATTACACGGTTAAATAACTGGTGAAAAACTTCATGGATTGTAGAGTTAAATTATCTCAGTGAAGTTAGATATGTCGATGTTAATCCAATTGCGAACCATATATCATTAATATAAGGGACCTATAATCATGATAATCAAACTTTAAATCGTGCCAGTAACATAGACGAAAAGTTCCAGTCGATGAACAGTCCACTATGCGGACTGTGGCGACTGGGCCATGTACTCTGCGGCATAGAAATGAGATGTTCTAATATTATTTCAACTGCATACCAAATATTATGACTGAGCAGCTTTATATGGGTCCATCTTTGATTGACAGACATTCCATCACAACTTCAACATTGAAAGTATATATAATATATAAGCAAAAGTTTCAAAATCGACCATGCATTCATATAATATTCACGGATATGAGTTTTGCTAATGCTAATACATCTGCAAGTTTTTGTTAATTAGTATCGTCCTGAATTTCATGAAATATTGTCCAGTGGACGTGAAGCAAACAACTTATATCCATACATTGTTTTTGATATTTAGTCTATTATATCATAACGCAAGAAATCAAAACCATCCAATAGTCATTTTTTTCGGTGTAAATCTAAACGTCATTCTTGTGTTGGTAACAGTTTGACATTATTACATTGAAAAAAAAAACCAACAGTTAATATTGTTTTATAAGTCTCACTATGTTATAGTTATTGACCAAGCAAGTCAGTATATAGAATTTAATCTGCACAGCTCAGGTGACCCTTATTAACCCGAACGACGTAGGAGTTCGGGTTAAAGGGTCATCCTGAGCGCGTGCAGATTAAATTCTATATACCGATTTGATTGGCCAATAACTGTTTTAACACATGACGTCATTAATTTACGTGAACGTTTTAGATGTGGACGATTTTCCGCAATCCACGGATCCTAAGAAAGGGGGATATACGACTTTCATTGGTGAGTTTTAAATTGACAACTTTTTTGGGGTTTAGACTTTTTGTAAAATTGCGATTTAATGGTAGATTTTTTCTTAAGGTTTCTGTTTAATATATTCCCATTTTTTTATTTAATAAGTGACGATTAAGACTTTGACAATTTGAGTACCTTCAAATCGTTGTATGAAAAAAAAATCATAACTGAAAGGGTTATTGAGTTTTAATTAGATTAATTGCTTTTGAATATCTTTCCATCAATGATGTGCTTTAATAGAGAAAGATAAACAGAGGAAGATGTTATATTACCTAAATTTTAAATGTTGAATAAACAGAAAATACGTTTCTCTTTCCAATCTTTTCCTCCCCCTCCCCCAAATTTCTTTGTATCTACTGTATTAATTTTTAAGACACGTCCATCTAAATGAAGTCTGATTGATCTCCAGCTAGGAATAGATATTGAAAAAGTCGTTATATTAAATTCCATTGAGTCTAAAACTAATCCAAATCAGATTTCTTTTATTCGGATATTCTTAGATACATTTCTTTTTTGGCGGAAATGACCAAACATTGTTTTAACTCTTTTTCTGACTTTAAAACACTGATTTAAGATTTATGTTGTACGCAAAATATAATAAAATTTTTATGTTCAAGCTAAGATGAAAAAAAAGGAATGAGAAACCTTTCTTTTTTCCTATTTTGAAACTACGATGTTTGTACAAAGTTAAATTTTGTCGCAATTTCAAGGCAGAAGTCGGATTCGGGGGTGAGGACGTTCACCCTAGGATTGGACAAGTATCGTGTTTTGCCTTAAAATCGTCAATATTGTTTTAGTCTCGCTACACCGCGGTGGTATATTTTTTTAATTTGATAGAATAACGCCTCTGTCAACATCTAGGAACCGCCCCTAAAGGTAAAAATAGATTTGAACTGTGCAGTATATCTGAGGTAGTTAATGCACACCTTTGCTGTGCATTATCCAGATTATAGTACAGTAAGAACAAAGAGATTTTGCCCATGTCATGTGTTAAAGGTTATTAGAACAAAATGAGTATGGTTAGATTATTAAATGCATGTGTAAACCTAATATTATATGTAAAACTGAAGTTTCTTTTCAATTTCCTTCATTCTTTTTTAATGCATTAAATGTATGTGTATAGATAATTTGTCAAAGTTGTCCCATTCCTAGAACATGTACTATATTTTTCTATCTTTGAGTGGTTATCAGAAAATCCTAAAACCTTAGAACTTGTTGTTTTAGCATATGTTATTATCTGCATGCCATAACAGATTAATAGCTTTACTTTGCCTTTTTATAACTGAGAAAAAATCTCAACGGCTTAGATCATGCAGGACTGTATCTTACTGATGTAAAGCTTAAAAAAATACAAATCATAATACTAAATTACATCTCTTCGCACCTTTTGATAAAACTGTTGCATATAAATGTTTAACTCAATTGATATGTATTTACTTAGTCGTTGCTAATGATATAAGTGCGAGAACTTTAGACGGTGCATCATTGAACTGAATTGACCTGCGTAGGCGTAGGTACAATAAAGCTGTCATTTCACTTATCAAGCTTTTAACCACATAACGGTAACCAATTCATCATGCATGCTGATTTTGAGCACGCGTCTAATCGTTACAGTCCCTTTAACAAATACCGCTGTTATAAAAGACCTTTAATAGATAATCAGGAGCGTAGCTTACGTTGAGGCAACCGATGCAACTGCCTCAGTAAAAAACAAATCCTTCACTGTATTTTCTTTTAAATGATTATTGCAGCAAACTGGCTACTAAACAATAATGTAGCAACTTGTTATGTCTTGTTGGCGTGGTTATTGATTCATACCCTTTACGAATTATTCAAAACTTATGGGAACATTTGAATTAACTTTCCCTCCTCTACTTGGAAATACCCTTTACGGTAGTTTTCTGTAATTCAAGTTTGTCAGAGTAAAAGGAAATCGACAACAGATTTATTTTGTCCTACCCCATTGAAAGCGAAAACAGTGAGTAGAATAGATGAGGATGCAACTCACGAGTCACCCGATCAAATCACTTTACCATTGAATTAGGTCAATTAGTTTATTTTGTGTCAGAATAATTTCTAGTATATGAGGGCCTGGGTGAGGTTTTAAGAAAACAGAAAAATCGGTCCTGAAATTAATTTAAATTTGAAAGAATATGGATTTAAAATGGTGCTAACTTATAAAATAAAGGAAAATCAAATTATTGGTGACAATGATTAAAAAATAAATATTTGATAATCCCATTCTAAGCATTCAAACCCTCATTTATAACCGTTGACATGTTCCCCTACGACTATGTTCATTGACTTTGGTACTAAACAAAACAAAATATGCATTTACATTTATATATATATTATAGTGCACAGAAAATAATTTATATGTTGTGGTTCTGAAGTTTTATTCTCGCTATTTTAAATTCATAGTACGTTTTCACAAGCAGGGAATTTAAAATATTTAAAGGAATTTAGAGAAATATGTCTGTTAGTTAATACATAATGTCAGTTTGTATATATATATAAAAAAAAAATCAACCGAATGCTGTTCATTTATAATGAAGACTTCAGAATAAAGTAAATCTTAGTTATTCCCCGGTTGGCATGTTCATCGTGAATGGAAAAAAAAGTTAAAAATCATTCAATATGTAATTTCAAGACCTTCGAAGGAATACACCACCAAAACAAGTGCCGTGCTACACTTTACATATAGCATATGTTTTTCTCCTTGTTTATCCTGAAATTCGTTTGTTCAATCCAGCAGTCATTTTGTGGTGATTATCTATAATTCGTTAATTCGTGACCTACGACCAAACATATTATCATCACTAAACTTATTACAAATAAACCTTAATGTTTGCGGTTTTTTTTCTGTATTGAACATTTTGTACAGGTTTCTTCTATCCACCGAGCAAGGTCGTGATATCTTGTGATATATATGACGTGTGATGTACAGCCAACTATATTAGAGTGTACTACGGCTTGGAAATATATTGGGAGACATTAGGCATTTGAGCTGGCTTTCTGCTGGGAACAGTATGTCAATATACATATATATGTACATATGTTCCTGCTTTTTGTAACTGCTAGCAAGTCAGGAAACTGACTTTTCATTGGTTGTCTAATGTGATACCTTCACCGTCGTATTTTGTTATTTTTATAGCTTTGAGTATAGATAGTAAGGCATATAATAAACATTATTATGATGAAATAACATTGAACAGCAACTGTGCCCCCCCCCCCCCCCCTGACCCCCTGCCTCGGTATGAACAGAAGGCAAGCTACGCCACTGGATATTTTCAGCTTCCTTTTTTTAATCATTAATTAGAATATTCATTCTTCCGACTTAGGTATCTTGTTATTTAAAAAGATGTCTTTGTTTTAGGTTGAATTTCTGTAATAAATAGGATTTTACCGAAAAGCACTAAACTTAAATATTTTGATATACGTAATTCCAGAAACATCTCTTATTATTTATTATATGGGATGTGATATGACTGTTGTTTCTCTACTATCTATTACTATCTAATATTTGAGACCATTCAGGTAAATGGTATTTTTTTTCAATCAGATTTTCAATCGGTTTTGTCTAAAACTACTACATATAAATTCAACATATTTTTACTTAATATATAACATAAAAATATAAAATCAATTTACACTAAAACAAAAACTGTCTGTAATAAAAAAAAAAAAACCCTCTAGATCTAAATAATCGAGGTCCCGAATTTACAGAAATTTAAATCCCGACATCCCGAAATTAGAAAAAATAAATCTTGGATCCCGAAAGGGTCAATCCCGAAATCCCGAGCTTATAAACACCTGATCCCGACGTCCCTAAAAAGTCAAGCCCTCTCCCTCTGACATGTAATTATCAAAATTTTCCGAGCTTAAAAACACCCGATCCCGACGTCCCTAAAAAGTCCTGCCCTCTCCCTCTGCCATGTAATTATCAAAATTTTCGTGTTTATGCTGCACACAGCAGAGTTTGTTTTCTTTCTTGATACTCAACCCAAACAACTCAGACTAAATGATCTCATTAAACATATTGCGGATAGCCATTTAATAAAAAATTAGTATAGAAACTAACTAACTAAAGTTTATTCAGTACAAAATCCAGCACAAAAGGATCATCGCTGAAACACTTGAGCACATATAAAAAAAACAAAAAAAAACCAAACAAACAAAAATCATGAAACTGTTATTTGAATTATAGAAAAAAGATATCAGTTTCCCTTTGTGATCCTTTATGTATCCAAACCAAAATTGTAAAAAAAAACAACAGTTCTTTGATTTGCAAAGAACGACAATAAATTCTATGTTATCATTATTTGAACTGATGAAGGTTATACAAAAAAAAGAAAAAAAAAAGAAACATTTTCTCATTCGGCAATCCTTGGTAGAATCCGCTACTCTCCTTCCTAGATGAGGATAAAATCGTCCGAGTTGAGACGAAGACAAGTTTTAGAACTATGTAGATAAGAACATGACAATTGCCATTACATTTACAGTGCGTGTCTAGATCGTAAACGTCGCACAAAGTGCTATAATATATAGATACGATGATATCTTAAAAACCTTTTTATTAGATTTTATGATGTAAAACGACAAATTCTATGCGTGGATTAAGTTTTTAGACACTATGAACGTTTTATTCGATTTTGATGAAAACAGAGTCTCTGATGAAAAGACAAAGTGTTTTTAGCTTTTACTGAGAGCCTTAGTCTATACTGTGACTGTGTTATAGTAGTCTCAGGTCTATATATATAGTTGTGAAAGGCGAACTATTTTAGATTTTAATGCTGCAAGCTTGTTATTCTTTTTACCAGTGCGAACGTGAGCGTGAGTGAAGTAATTTATTTTACAACATTTATCTTTAAGACTATGAACTATTTTACTATTTTACTACGTAAACATATATAATCCCCCTGTATATATGTCCGGTAACTAGCCTATTAAACGCAACTAAGAATACATACTACAAGCTATACGTGCAACTAGAAAGTGATCCTGTATATATTAGTGGAGGATATAGTGTACATATTATATTCCCACATTCGTGGTGGTGGGTTTTGTTCTACACGCCGTAACGGTTTGGTTGTCCTACAAAGGATGTGAAGATTTAAAAGAAGAAGTTTACCTTATCTCCCTTCCAGAACTATTTATAGGTGGCGCTGTATACAGCATGGATGCTGATTTGTTTTGTGCATACAGAGTATAGTTTCAGTAAATTACATCCACATGGCGCAAAATTATTTAGTAAAGTTGTTTGATTGCCACAGGGATGTTACATCATATCTCAAAAGGTTAGGACTGAAATGTGGGCAGAGACAGAACAGAACAGAACAGAACATATTTTGGGCTCGCGGGTCTAAAATTATTTGAATTTTTTTTTATTTATGAAATATAGGATTTCTCTATATTTTTCTATAAATGAACTTTATCTTATACTTAATAGAAAAATGAAATAAAAAAATGGGGTCACCGTTCATTTACGCTCACAATCTGCCTTCGAAAGGAGCATACATTTTTGTTAATGTCCTTTTTTTCTGTTGAACTAATACTAATAGGAGAAATACTCGAAATAAAAAATAACTAAATTACAGAAATCGCTAAAATTTTACAATTATTTAGTCTATGTACAGCTTATTCGAAAACAATAAAAAATATAGGTCACTGATGAGTTAAAAAAGATATTTCAATTTTTATGCCAAAAAATGGCATTTTTGCACCAAAGGGAGATAATTTGAAGCTTTTTCAATGGCATCTACATTTTAAAAGTCAGCTGGGGCCAACACGAATTGATTTTTTGGAATGATTTTTGTACCATATGATAAAGTAACAGCTACTTAAGGTAATCAATAAAATTTGTAATGAAAAATTAATGTTTAATTTTTTTCTGAAAATCTTATACCCGCGAGCCTTCTTAGGGCCCACAAGGGGCATACAGAGCATACATGAATAAGGAAAAAGAACATTGATTTGCATAGATACATGGATACAAACAATTTTTTTACATACAGTTACAATACAATTAATAACTCATATTCACAAGATTTTACAGCTGAAATTCTGTCGGAAGGCAATATAATCGCTATGCGGATAATTTGGGCAGTTTTTGTTTAAAATTAATTATGTGGGTTCGTGGTCTAGTATTTAAGACCAATGGCTACAGTGCTAAAGGTCCCAGGTTCGATCTTGACTCGGGGCGCTGGAAATTCAGTACCATAAGTAGGGTGATTTTCATCCTCCCACACACATCTCGGGGACCTAGACCGGAATGGGTATCCAACCGTAGTCTAAAATCGGTCATCTTGTCAGTTCGTTAGGTATTTGTGTTTGAACTTACATAATGTAAGACATGGGGAAACTACGCATTGACGTCACTACAGCGTAGAAAAACAGTGTTGAATACGTTTTTTTCTGCACTTTTGAATGAAAAAACATTTCTTAAGGTATGTTTTCATACACCTTATCGCTAATCCTGGCTGACCCGGCCGATTGAACTTTTGACGTCAACAACAATCACTTTTTCATTGTGGTGTCAGATATTTTGCTTTATGAAGTCAAAATTTTATGGGAACCTGTGTGATATCCAGTAATAGCAGACAAATAGCGATAAGGTGTATTGTTGTTCCCAATTATTGCTAAAAAATGCCAATTTTCTAATGCTCATTTCGATCCTGATTTCCTATTGTCTAAAAACATTCTAGAACTTCACAAAATACCACTTCCGGCATCCATTGCTTTGTGTACATTGTTAATGTTAATTATCACTGAACTAGTATATATGTAAGCTTCAAAGCTATGTCCGGCCTCAAATCTATGTCCTTTCAGCAAATCTATGTCCTTTTTAATATTGCGTCATAGACGTTCCAAATATTCATCCTTTACTGTCTTTTTAGTAAATAAATATATGCAGTTTCATTTTTGAAGGCGGCATACAATATTAACACATAAGTCATGTAAAGATTTTAACCACATACATGGAGAAATGACTTAATAAAAAAAGTCATAAGACCGTACTTTAAACAATATTATAAATACCCGCGAAATAATTTAGCCAGATTTACTTAACCATAAACTATATTTGAGCCCTTGCACACACATGGAGAACACATACCAACTTAATATTAAATTAAGGGAAATGACTTATATTATTGGAGGTTTCTCAACATCTTAGGAACGAACGAAAATTGCCCTAACTTAACGTTACTTGCCATAACGAGAAAAGAGGCAGAAATAATTTATTTAATAATATTGGACTATCGGCTGTGTTCTTCTTCCTTTTGAAATGTCTTTTATTTAAAAAAGAATATATACATGCTGTATTTTTTAAGACCATTTAGCATGTTTAGAGTCGTAGACATATCATACTGACTTGATATATATCATATAATATACAATGTATGGTTCAATCAATGACAGTTGGAAATCTTATTTATTGAAAAATTTTGTGAAAGAATATAAAATATTTAGACCAAGGACATTTATAAAAATATGCACCTTTCAACAAGAATACACAAAACTATTACTTTACGATTGGTCGAGTGCTCCTGTATATTTCTGTAACCTTCAGTGTTCTAGGATTTTTTTGGCACCTTGACTTACCACGGGTAAGATCAATAAAAAAATTACTTACCCACATCTAAAAGTTAAATCCGCCAACCAATGCGGACGGCGCAAAAAAAACGATTTCTTACTAAATTTGACAAATATGTTATAGTTATTACTATGTCATTTATTAAGAGCTATAATAAATGCAACTGTAAGTTTATTTTCCTCCGATGACAAGAATAAAAATCGTTTATGTCCCGATTTAAGCACCAGTTATCAATCCGGATTTTCCGATTTTACCGACACCGTGACCGACTTTTAGAATGACAGGAGAAGAATGTGGTCTCTTTTGCGCTTGATTACACCTAGTAAACGAGTGCTTGAATAAAAGCGTCAATAGACATCGACAAAATCTTCGATCTTTTATCAAAAGTTTTTTCTCGTGATTTAATAAAAATAAAAAGCAGATATGGGAAAATTGAAGAGGACCGGGAAATTTCAAGAGTTTTTCGGCTTCCCCGAACTTGAAAATTGACTTACCACCGGGTGACAAAGGCTAAAAAATGACTTACCCGTTGTCCTAATCCACTTACCCCGGGTAATGGGAATCCTAGAACACTGACCTTTTCCTAAAAGATAATTTTCTTTTAAATAAATAGTAGTGTTCACGACATATTTATCCAAGATACTCTTGAGCATGTAAATGACGCTCATGCATACGCTCATGCGTATCAGCAAGTCGGACTACTTGGACCTAGTGCACCTTAAGACTATCCTGTTCGGTGCTTTATTTTAGGAGACAGTCTATACCCAAACAATCCTCCTTTATTCGTTCCATATTTATAAAGGATGTGTCGATATAATAAAAGAAAAATACTAAACTTGTGTCATATTAATCACTTTTCAATCCGTTTACAAACGCTAATTAATCTTGTCGTGAAATTCATGGAATACTTGCCACTGAACGTTTAACATCAAACAATCAATCAAATACAAACCAGACGCGCCAATTGTTTTTAACATTAACATTACATAACAATGATCTTTTAAAATGGATTAGGCAGATAAATGAAAAGCATATACGACATGTAAACAAACGAAACTCAACGTAAGAATATGTAACATTCAACAATAGAAAACAAATTGGAACACTAATGTTTACCCACAAAAATAAAATACAAGGTTGCAAAAAGACTAAGAAATTAATAACTGTTGTCTTTAAACACACGGGTATATCGGAAGAAATTTATCGTGGATTTTATTTTTACAAAATTACTACTCCATAACAATACGTTGGAGAGTTTCGTTCGTTCGTAAACTATGATGTTGAGAAACGTTTTATAAAACAAAAAACCTACAATGCCGAACTTATTAGATGGGCATAAATGTGCACATGGCGAAACAAACTGGAAAAAGGATTTAAAACATTACACAGATTTGAGGCCTTATCTTTTTTAACGGACATAGATTTGCAAATGACGTCACGATTGAAAATCGGACACAGATTTGAGGCAGAATCTTTTTTACGGACATAGATTAGCGATGGACGTCACAATGGGGCATAAATTTGAGAAACAGACACAGATTTGAGGTCGTACACAGACCTGAGGTTTACATATATATTTATTTAGCATGTTTAGGGGACATCTGAAGGATGAGGGAATTTCTGGCTGCATTGAAGACCTCAATATGTGATACAAGGGGAAAATATTAATGAATTTAAAAAAATATTATAATCAAACGATTGTGTAATTACAATGAGTAGTTTTTATACGACCACAAAAATTTTAATTTTTCGTCGTATATTGCTATCACGTTGGCGTCGTCGTCGTCCGAATACTTTTAGTTTTCGCACTCTAACTTGAGTAAAAGTGAATAGAAATCGATGAAATTTTGACACAAGGTTTATGACCACAAAAGGAAGGTTGGGATTGATTTTGGGAGTTTTGGTCCCAACATTTTAGGAATAAGGGGCCAAAAAGGGCCCAAATAAGCATTTTCTTGGTTTTTCGCACAATAACTTTAGTATAAGTAAATAGAAATCAGTGAAATTTAAACACAAGGTTTATGACCACAAAAGGAAGGTTGGGATTGATTTTGGGAGTTGAGGTCCCAACAGTTTAGGAATTAGGGGCCAAAAAGGGGCCCAAATAAGCATTATTCTTGGTTTTCACACCATAATTTACGTAAATAGAAATCTATGAAATTTAAACACAAGATTTATGACCATAAAAGGAAGGTTGGGTTTGATTTTGGGAGTTTTGGTCCCAACAGTTTAGGAATAAGGGCCCAAAGGGTCCAAAATTGAACTTTGTTTGATTTCATCAAAAATTGAATAATTGGGGTTCTTTGATATGCTAAATCTAACTGTGTATGTAGATTCTTAATTTTTGGTCCCGTTTTCAAATTGGTCTACATTAAGGTCCAAAGGGTCAAAAATTAAACTTAGTTTGATTTTGACAAAAATTGAATCCTTGGGGTTCTTTAATATGTTGAATCTAAAAATGTACATGTACTTAGATTTTTTATTATTGGCCCAGTTTTCAAGTTGGTCCAAATCAGGGTCCAAAATTAAACTTTTTTTGATTTCATCAAAAATTGAATAATTGGGGTTCTTTGATATGCCAAATCTAACTGTGTATGTAGATTCTTAATTTTTGGTCCCGTTTTCAAATTGGTCTACATTAAAGTTCACAGGGTCCAAAATTAAACTAAATTTGATTTTAACAAAAATTGAATTCTTATGCTTTTTTGATATGCTGAATCTAAACATGTACTTAGATTTTTGTTTATGGGCCCAGTTTTCAAGTTTGTTCAAATCAGGATCCAAAATTATTATATTAAGAATTGTGCAATAGCAAGAAATTTTCAATTGCACAGTATTCAGCAATAGCAAGAAATCTTCAATTGCACAGTATTGTGCAATAGCAAGAAATTTTCAATTGCTCAGTATTGCGCAATAGCAAGAAATCTTCAATTGCACAGTATTGTGCAATAGTAAATATTTTCAATTGCACAGTATTGCGCAATAGCCAGAAATATCTAATTGCACAATATTGTGCAATAGCAAGAAATTTTCAATTGATTGGAGTTATCTTTCTTTGTCCAGAATAGTAATTGAGTCAACTTAAATCATTGTTTTATACAATATACAATGTATATTCACTTTTACTACCAACTGATAAATTAAAACAATCTTTACCATTCAGTGATAACAAGCACCTTTTGTTACATTTTAATATTTTATGATGTATTTAAATGAGTAGTTATTGTTGCAAACTCCATTAGAAATTTGAATTGAGATCAGTTTTGGATAAAGGGAAAGGGGTGTGTGAAAAAAAGGGGGGGTGGGTTAAATTTTTCTCATGTGCTCAAAGGCAAAAACAAATTTTTAAGTTCATTAGACCACATTCATTCTGTGTCAGAAACCTATGCTGTGTCAACTATTTAATCACAATCGAAATTTAGAGCTGTATCCAGCTTGAATGTTGTGTCCATACTTGCCCCAACCGCCCAGGGTTCAACCTGTGCGGTCGTATAAAGCTGCGCCCTGCGGAGCATCTGGTTGAGTTATCAATTTTTAAAACATTATCCAGTCAGTCTTTTTAGGCAAAATTTTTAGAAAATGGGTGAGGGGTACAAAAAATGATTTTACCAGAAGCATGTACATCCCATATCTCTTTTTCTTTTCAAATTTCTTAGATATGTATTTTCTCAATCATTTATAACAAAGAAGTTAAAAAAATATGCATTTTGTTCTTCAAACACACAAATTTACAAAATCGACAGCATGGTGAATTTGACTCAAAAAGCATCAAAACATGATAAAACTTTCTTATATTAATACCTACCTATGTATAGTAATTTTAATTTAAACTTAAAAACTTAAAAAGGGGGATTCCAACTTTCAGAACCCCCCCCCCCCCCTGGATCCGCCACTGCAGATTGGTCCTCTTCATCTGAATTGAAAGTATGAACAATGATGAAAAAAAGTTAAATTGTGGATTTGGGTGTTTTTTTCATGATAATAGCCCAAAAATAGGTAAAAATTGATGAAAAATGGGAAAATCATGAAAATTTGGTACTTTAAAAGGGCTGTAGCTAATCATTGCTAAAAAAGAAGTGCACCACCATATGATTTATAATGTCTTTACAAGACTTATAAACCCAAAAATCACTCAGAGGTGTGCATCCTTAATTCAATTTAAATATTTTCATAATTTCATTTTATTTCAGCACAATTACACTGTAAGTGGTCAAGTAACATCAAGCCAAGTAAACGTGTGCAATAATCCAAATTTAATTGTACGACAGTCTCCTGATTCATACAGCACACCTGCAGGATCAAATGTATCTACTTTGAAGCAACTCACAGAGTCCCATTGCATAACAACTGAAGAATAAGAAGTCAATTATCCTATGGTAAGTTATCAGAGAGTGTTGGCAGTTTCTTAAAACGTTGGAGATTTGTTTGCCTCACCTACTATAGTAGAGGGAATTATGTTTTCTGGATATTTGTTAATTTGTAATCTTTTTATCTATCTATAGTAGAACTTGTAAACATGAGAATTGTATTGAAAGCAAATGTCAAAATTAATGTTCGTCTTATATTTGTAGGTCAGACCCAGACGTGAATTTCTTGACCGTCATTGTACTTAAACAAGTAGGTGCATCATGGGAAGTGTTAACCAGAAAAGAGGTAAAAATTTCTCTGAATTCAGAAATTATTTCCATGATTTTATTAATGCCAAAACTGCACAGCACCAGGTTTCACAATAATTAAAGCTTTTATTCATATTTTCAGTAGTGATTTTATCTTTATTGCAATCAACATATTTAAATACTGTAAACATAATAATAAATGAAGAAATTTATGTCAAGTTTTTATTATTCATGTTATTGTAAAAATGCTACCATATCAATTTTGACACTATAAAAACTTGCATTCTTAATTTCAACTGGTTTATGTGTAAATTGAAGGTCTGTAGTTATCTGAAGGATTACATTGGAAGCAGACAGTTGTATAATCAGAATGACCCTAGTATCGTGTTCTGTAAAAAAGATCCTCTGGGAAAAGTATTTGGAGTTGATAAGTTTACCTTCACAGAAGCAACGTAAGTATTTATCTATAATTGTATACATTATCACTGAACTAGTATACATATTTGTTTAGGGGACAGCTGAAGGACTCCTCAGGATGCTGGAGTTTCTCTTTGCATTGAAGACCCATTGGTGGCGTTCCACTGTTGTTGGCTCTATGGCAAGTTGATGTCTCTTTGACACATTCCCCATTTCCATTCTCAATTTTATGTATATGTATATAATATGCATGTTCTGTACCATTGAGGCCACATTTAAAAGAATGTCTGTTTCCCCTCCCCCGGGTCTACTCTTTGTAAACAAACCAGGCAGGCAGGTAATTTTTTTTCCATGGTTTGACTTGTCCACTGGAGGCCACTTATCAGTTGTTAGTGCTCAATTTGAGTGTATTTATTTAGATTATCAATCCTTTTGCTTTCAAGCACTATTCAAAATATGCACATTTAGTGCATAAAACTAATGTAGCATTAAAGTGTATATTTACTTCTTTCTGATTTGACAGTTATTAAAGCTTTTATTAATAACATATTTTAAAGTACAGCTATTTTTAGAACCAGGCAGATCTTAAAAAAAGTGATTCATCCAATATTCCAATTCTCAGTTTTTTGTGTATAAATATCTTCACTACAGTATTAAAGATAAGAATATACAAAAAAATCACCAACAAATAGTAATACAAATAAAAATAATGATATTAAATCACTAGTTGTTCCTATCATTCCTTTGTAAATTGCACACTATTGAATGATGCTTATTTGGATGAACAACTAAGAACCCAGTATAATTTTACACCAAATTGAAGTTTTATAACTTTTCTATGTTTATCATGTAAACATGGTAAAAGTGTGTTTTTTTTTAATAAAAGTGTAGAAAAAGAAATTTGAAAATTTGTTAGTTTGCCTGAAATTATCTCCCTTTTCCCGTAAAATTATGGAGCTCTCTTACTTGAAAACCATAAAATGTCTATTGTTTATATTCCATATCAACAACTATGGAAGCAGACGTTGAGATGAGATGCAGTTTCTCATGCTTTAGTAATGTAAAATGTGATACATCAATCTTCTATCCCGCTGAAAACGCTGTGATTTTGTAAAAGGAATGCATTAAGGATATAAGAAATCACCTAATTTCTAACAAACTGGGAAAATTTACAAATTTAAATGAGGGACATTTAATTTGCTTTCAGGCTGGAATATTTTCTGTCATGGGAGAATATTTGGGGTGTCCGAACCACAGGTATTCTCTCGGTATGAAGTGGAGGAGGAGCAGCATATTATGTGGTCATCCTGACCACAAGGGTAAATCCAAGCCTGAATTCGACCGGGCAGTCACGCCTCAGATAAGCCACCACCTTTTGAGAACCAGAGGAGTTGTGCTTCCAATAGGATCAGGTAATCATCTCAAGTTTAAAGATAATTAGGAGGCTGTTTGATAACTTAATAAAACTTCAGAACCCAAGCCCTTAATTTGCAGTGTAGTACTGACAATTTTTTTAAAGAGTAATGTGGGACAAATGTGGGGGTAGAGTGAATTGATCTTAATTTTCAGTCTGAACTGTATCATGTCTGTTCGCCCTAATAACACATTTGCCCTGAGTCCGTTTTCTAGAAAATATTAATATTCAGGGCATCGAAGTTGAATAAACTTATTCAGATATTCAGGGGGGGGGAGCTATGCTAAACATGTATTTTAAAAAAAAAATCTAAGTAAGTTTACATTTTGTCTTGCTAGTACTAGTGGCTACATGTATGCAATTTTTTAAAGTCTGAACATGAAAGTAATATATTGTCAATATAGAACTTCCAAGGTCTGAAGAACCATATTTTTTGTCTGTATTATATCATTTAAACCAACCATTTTTGGAGTAATTTAGGTGCCTTTCAAACCATATGTGTACACCATGTACACATTTACTCCAAAAATGGTTGTTTTTTATGATATAATACAATGTAATACAGACAAAAATATGGTACAGGGTCTACTGAAATGTCTGCTTTTCTTGAATAGAACTATATATACAGTTGGGACAAAATTTAAGATGTGGTCTTCTGTGACATGTCATACATTTATGAATGTGCCAAAATTTAAACTTCAATCCCTGCATACAAGTGTTACTGTAAAAAATTTAGAAAACAATCAAAACTTATGAATGCAACAATGATTTCCCCATATACATGTTCATTATTTATATATTTCTTGACAATCTGTTCATTGCATGATTTGGTTTTTCACAGAATAAAACAATTGTAGTAATAAAATTATATTATCCCTAGGCCCATAGACATGATACACTTATTAAATTTAAAATAAAATGTACAAAATTTTAAAATTTATCACACACATTTGTACTTTTTTTTATAAATTCAAAAATTAGCTTGAAAGTGCAAGTATCAAAATTATTTCTTTTTAGCTCACCTGGCCCGAAGGGCCAAGTGAGCTTTTCTCATCACTTGGCGTCCGGCGTCGTCCGTCGTCCGTCGTCCGTCGTCGTTAACTTTTACAAAAATCTTCTCCTCTGAAACTACTGGGCCAAATTTAACCAAACTTGGCCACAATCATCATTGGGGTATCTAGTTTAAAAAATGTGTTCGGTTACCCGGCCAACCAACCAAGATGGCCGCCATGGCTAAAAATAGAACATAGGGGTAAAATGCAGTTTTTGGCTTATAACTCTGAAACCGAACCATTTAGAGCAAATCTGACAGGGGTGAAATTGTTTATTAAGTCAAGATCTATCTGCCCTGAAATTTTTAGACGAATCGGACAACCGGTTGTTGGGTTGCTGCCCCTGAATTGGCAATTTTAAGGAAATTTTGCCGTTATATGGTTATTATCTTGAATATTATTATAGATAGAGATAAACTGTAAACAGCAATAATGTTCAGCAAAGTAAAATCTACAAATAAGTCAACATGACCGAAATGGTCAGTTGACCCATATAGGAGTTATTGCCCTTTATAGTCAATTTTTAACCATTTTTCGTAAATCTTAGTAATCTTTTACAAAAATCTTCTCCTCTGAAACTACTAGGCCAAATTTATCCAAACTTGGCCACAATTATCTTTGGGGTATCTAGTTTAAAAAATGTGTCCGGTGACCCGGCCAACCAACCAAGATGGCCGCCACGGCTAAAAATAGAACATAGGGGTAAAATGCAGTTTTTGGGTTATAACTTAAAAACCAAAGCATTTAGAGCAAATCTGACAATTGGTAAAATTGTTTATCAGGTCAAGATCTATTTGCCCTGAAATTTTCAGATGAATCTGACAACCTGTTGTTGGGTTGCTGCCCCTGAATTGGTAATTTTAAGGAAATTTTACTGTTTTTGGTTATTATCTTGAAAATTATTATAGATAAAAATAAACTGTAAACAGCAATAATGTTCAGCAAAGTAAGATTTACAAATAAGTCAACATGACCGAAATGGTCAGTTGACCAATATAGGAGTTATTGCCCTTTATAGTCAATTTTTAACCATTTTTCGTAAATCTTAGTAATCTTTTACAAAAATCTTCTCTGAAACTACTGGGCCAAATTAATCCAAACTTATCCACAATCATCTTTTGGTTATCTAGTTTAAAAAATGTGTCTGATGACCCGGCCATCCAACCAAGATGGCCGCCATGGCTAAAAATAGAACATAGGGGTAAAATGCAGTTTTTGGCTTATAACTCAAAAACCAAAGCCTTTAGAGCAAATCTGACACGGGGGTCAAATTGTTTATCAGGTCAAGATCTATCTGCCCTGAAATTTTCAGATAAATCGGACAACCCGTTGTTGGGTTGCTGCCCCTGAATTGGTAATTTTAAGGAAATTTTACTGTTTTTGGTTATTATCTTGAAAATTATTATAGATAGAAATAAACTGTAAACAGCAATAATGTTCAGCAAAGTAAGATTTACAAATAAGTCAACATGACCGAAATGGTCAGTTGACCCATATAGGAGTTATTGCCCTTTATAGTCAATTTTTAACCATTTTTCGTAAATCTTAGTAATCTTTTACAAAAATCTTCTCCTCTGAAACTGATGGGCCAAATTAATGCAAACTTATCCACAATCATCTTTGGGGTATCTAGTTTAAAAAATGTGTCCGATGACCTGACCATCCAACCAAGATGGCCGCCATGGCTAAAAATAGAACATAGGGGTAAAATGCAGTTTTTGGCTTATAACTCAAAAACCAAAGCGTTTAGAGCAAATCTGACAGGGGTTATATTGTTTAACAGGTCAAGATCTATCTGCCCCGAAATTTTCAAATGAATCGGACAACCCGTTGTTGGGTTGCTGCCCCTGAATTGGTAATTTTAAGGAAATTTTGCTGTTTTTTGTTATTGTCTTGAATATTATTATAGATAGAGATAAACTGTAAACAGCAATAATGTTCAGCAAAGTAAGATTTACAAATAAGTCAACATGACCGAAATGGTCAATTGACCCCCTAAGGAGTTATTGTCCTTTAGAGTCAATTTTCAACAATTTTTACTAAAATTTTCCACTGAAACTTCTGGGCCAAGTTCATTATAGATAGAGATAATTGTAAGCTGCAAGGATGTTCAGTAAAGTAAGATGTACAAACACATCACCATCACCAAAATACAATTTTGTCATGAATCCATCTGCTTCCTTTGTTTAATAGTCACATAGACCAAGGTGAGCGACACAGGCTCTTTAGAGCCTCTAGTTTTTATATAGGTTTGTGCAGAAATTGCAGACAGATTGTTACCAGAGAAATGGAAGAATCTATCTGGCCAAATTTTGAGGTACAACTTAAATGTGTACATGTATTATATAATCAAAGCAATACACCTTATCACTATTTATCTGCCATTACTGCAAAAATTCCAGTAAAATTTAAACGTCTGACATGATAGATAATATATCTGACACCACAATGGAAAAGTTATTGTTGTATTATCTCATAAGTTTAAGCAAAAGAGGTTTTTTGGTCAAGGGGAACAGATTTCCAAATACTGATATGGTGTATATATATACATGTAAATGCATACCAAAAAAAACCAAAACAATCAAAACATTTTATTTGTATTGACACAAAACATTTTTTTTTAATTTAAAACAACAGGGGCCTGAAGGTTATAAATTGTAGACATTCTGCAGAGAACTAAACGCAACCTTCAAAAATGAGCAAATCCCATACCACGGGGGGGTCTCTTCCTATATAAAGGTATATACATATGTGCTGCTGGAATGGGTCCCTTTTTTTATCCGTCAAATATATCAATGGGGTGCAATTTTACCGAGGAAATATATCAATAGGTAGTAATTGACCGATTGTGATATATCAATGGGTCATAAATTTCAGTTTGTTGTGCAACGATCTTCACTGAATTTCCCAAACTCTTTGTCATTAAAATTTCCACATCTGCTGAAACTTATTTACACAAGTTTTGATATTGATTAAATTTAATTACACTGTCACAATTAATAATCTTCAGTAAATTACCCAGTAGATATTGAACCTTTTGCACTAGTTGCGTCACGTGAGTTGCGTAACACATCGATTTATTTGCACTTAATTTGTTGCGTCTATTCTCATTGACATTGTGTGTCTTGCTTAATCACTTTTAATTTGTTGAAAGAATTTGTCATTATTTGATTGCCAAAATGAAAGACATACGAAGCATTGACAGAGGGAAATGTTTAAATTGTCATGAATGTGAGGAATTTACTGGAACTTTAAGATGTGATTATTGTGACTATGTAGCTGCAAAACACATTCGAAAACAAGAGGAGGAAGCTATAACGGGAGATGAATCAAACAAACATTTCAAATTGGACACTTTGGAACATAGTGGTCATAGTGATGTAGGATTAACATCACTGACGAGTGGGTTCGAGAATTTAGAAGAAAACTGCGTAGAAGAAGTTTCAAATGGTATGTGCAAACTTAATTTCAACCAAGTGTTGTATTTTTATTTGTTCGTCCATAATAAACAACGTTTCACGTTTAGGGGACGACCTTTTGATATTCTGGAGGGGGGGGGGGGGGGGGGGGGGCAGGAGTTTTTGTTTCGGATGAGTTATTTGTTTTCACTTTATGCCAATCCAACGTTATTTATTTTTCACTGCGTAACTGTTTATTTTCAGCTTTTGCCAGGACAAGTTATTTATTTTCAAAACCTGTTATTAATTTTCAAAATCCTGCCTGATGAGTTATTTATTTTCACTTTATGCTTAACCAGTTTATTTATTTTTCACGGCTTCGCTGCTCAACCATTTATTTTCAGCTTTTGCCAGGACAGGTTATTTATTTTCAAAATCATCCTCCCCCTCCTTGGCAATATATCAATTACAATTTAAATATTTCCATTAAATATGATGTTTTGTAAAGAAAAGACTTTTGAACTAATTTATTTATGTGATATTTGGTTAAATTTTGCAAGATTGATGAAATGTGAAACCATTTTAAAAAAAACTATGTTTACATAATATAAACATTAACTGACCCTTTTAAAGTCTGACAATTGTAACATAATCTGATGAAGACTGTGTAAAAGACTGTCAATATAAAGATTAAAATAAGACTGTACATGTCTGGTGTTCAGAAGTCAGTTTCACAAAAAAACTTAAGACTAAGATTGATCATAAGTATACTGACTTGTTCATGACTTACGATCAACTGTAGTCGTAAGATTTTTTGTGAAAATGACTGCAGAATCTTATTATATATCAAAAATATACAATTCCTTGATTTCATTTTAATAAAAAGAATGAAGTCATTTAAAATGATATAACCAATTGTTTTCAACCAATTGTTCAGAGAACAATTGATGGTGGTGGTCTTTCCCCATTGGTTAGTTGGTTGGTTATTTTGCAAAAATCATTATTTTTATTGATTGATCGGCAATCTGTCACACAGATAAATGGGGGCCAGTATTACACATTGTACTTGGTAAATTGATTGATAGGCAATCTGTAACACAGATAAATGGAGCCCGTATTACAGTGTACTTGATAAATAAATTTCTAATCATGATTAAATGATTACTCTGAATCATGATTTGATTGATTAGATCTTCATGAAGATCGATTGAATGGTAATTAATAGTAAAACTCGATTGATTGATCGGCAATCTGTAAAACGTCAATGGGGCCCGTATTACACAGTGTACTTGATTGATTGATTACATGGTCATTTTGAATCAAGATTTGACTGATAAGATCTTTATGAAGATCGATTGATTGGTAATACATGGTAAAACTCGATCGATTGACTGGCAATCTGTAAAACGGCAATGTGGCCCGTATTACACAATGTACTCGGTTGATTGATGCCTGATCATGCATGGTTGATTACATTGTTATTTTGAATCATGATTTGATTGATAAGATCTTCGTGAAGATCGATTGATTGGTAATATATGGTAAAACTCGAGCGAGCGACTCCGTCCGTCAGTCCGTCCCATGAACTTTGTATATATGAAGTGTGATTATAATAAAGACACCGACCTACTGTCTGCCGATACTTCCATTTAAATCAAGAGAGGAAGTATTCTTAGCACGACACAGCGTGCATTATTGTTACTATTTAAGTGTTTATAAATAATGCATTTTATTTCTTTTGCAGTTAATGATAGCATTTTCCATGATGGGATTTCAAGATTGGAGAGTCTTATTAGTGAACTAGAGAAAGAAGAAAATGAAAAATTCAATGTAAGCTGTAAATTTAAAGTTGTTGAGGAAGATGGAAAATCTATGTTTTCTTGCTCTCTTTGCAACAAAAATTACAAGTTGGGAGATTTTGGAAAGAAAATCCAAAATGTTAAATTTCATGCCAGTTCAAGGGGACATTTGGCAAATGTTTATGCAGTTGGGATGAACAAGGAATTTTTCTGCTTAATCGAAAGAATGCACATTGTCGCTGCTGCAAAATTGACATAAACTTGGGATGCAGAGGAAATCCTGTCCAGAGAGCCAGGGAACATGCAAACAGCAGAGACCATAAGGAACGACAGGCTAAGTTTCAGACTAACAAAACTAGAGACATTGCAAGCTTTTTCATTAAAGGTAACTTGAATGAAGAGAAAACCAGTTGACTAGATGTGACAAAGTGTCAAGGATATTATTTAAATAATACAACATATCTCATGGCATCAGGAGAGGAACAGTCTTTCAATGTTAAATTATTAATCAATGACGTTAAAGTAGGAGAAGACGACAGCAAAACAAGCTGGTATCCTTTGCCGTTTGTAACTGTTAATTTAAAGAAACATACAACAGAATTTAAAGGAACATTTAAGCATGTTAAATGTACTGGTTATGTGATGAAAGAAGGAAACATATGTGAGCTGTGCAAAGGTATACCTACTTTGCCATCCTTCAAAAAGAGGTTACTCTTACGTACTCTCAACGTAAATGATGGGAACAGGGACTTAACAAAGGTTCGTTTTGATTACATGACTAAAACAGAACAACTTAATTTACTTCAAAAGAAATCTGAAGAACTTAAAAAGTGTCGTTCAGATGCATTTTTTCTTAAAAGCAAACACATTCGATTAAAATTACGTACAAGAACACTTAGAGAGAAATTGACAGAATTTAGTTCAAGAGGTGACATTAAGGCAATTTACCATAAGCTAGTAAAAGCTGAGGAAAAGGGAATTTTGGACAACAAAAATGTTTTCCTTGAAACAATTGAATCGATTGCCAACAATTTCCATGTGCAAGGACCGCACGGGAAACGATATAAGTCTAGTACACGAAAAATTTTCGAAGCGCTGTTAATCATGGGAGGTCCGAAACTGGCAAACTTTGTTGCAATTAACTTGGAAGGGCCAAATCTGAATACCATGTATCGATGGCGGAAATTGCCCACTTTGAAATGGCTCCTGGAATACAAGAAAAAAACTTTGTTTACTATTCAAAACTAGTAAAGGGTATTATGGAAATTTACAAAATACCACGAACTCCTGTTTTAGCGGCAGAAGATGAGACAGCTATTGTTGGTACTGTTATGTATCACCAAGATAGAGATGAACTTTTGGGGTTTTGTGGACCTAAAGACAACCACAAATGCATGGAGAATAATCACATAAAAGTTGGCAACGACCGTGATGCTTATGACCGTCTGGTAAATGCATTTGACAAGAACATTATTGGTAAATATGCAAGAGTTATATTACTTAATCCTTTGCATGAAAAGATTCCACATTTAGTAGCATTACTTATGCCAACATGCAACCGATTCACTCATCATACTGTATACCATCAGTGGCAAAAGGTACAAAATTTGTATGAGCTACCTCTGGAACATGAATTAGGACCGCTTATAGGTAATAGTTCTGATGGTGACAGCAGGCGAAGAAAACTGCATTTACAACTCATGACATGTACCGCAGGAGACAGATTCAGACCTATTGGATGACATCTTGGTTTCATATTTTCAGCTAGGAAAGAAGTGGTTGAAAATGGTTATGTAATAAGAGAAATTGGAGATCAAGACGTAATACATAACCATAAGAAAATCATAAATCACCTTGATCATACATCAAGAATGCTACATATTGGACCAGATTTGCTTGTACATATGAACCAAATTGAGCTGGTTATGAGATCATTCCCTGTTTTAGTGCACGGGTTGACACGAGATCATGTACGGAGAGATCGTGATCGTCAAAACTGGAAAGTAGCACAGGAGTTATCATTTCCGAGGGTGCAAGATTGTCTCAATGATCTAATTAATGGAAGTGACGACCGTGCTCCTATTCCTTCAGTCAAAGGAACTAAGGCCTTTCTTTATGTGGTACATCAGTATGTTGACATTTTCTTCAGTCCGAAAGCTTCGCTTGCTGAACGTATCTCTCTCGCAGGATTTGTCACACATTTTCTAGGAATTTGGCGGAATTATGTTTACCTTAATCAAGCACTTACTCTGACCTCCAATTTTTTGTCCCGAGAAACATATTGCGACATATTTATTTCAGTTCACTTTGCAGTAATGCTTATTTGCTTCTACAGAGATAATTTTCCAAACAGCCAATGCTTACTCCATCTAACAGGGTCAGATTGTTGCGAAGACTTCTTTTCAAAGAATGGCCAGTTTGTAGGCAACCATCATGTGTATCCATATGGTCAAATGTATCGCAATGTAAGCCATATGATCCGACTAAGTCAGATTGAAGCTAATGATAATGCCCCAAAGTTTGCCAAAGCCCACATTAAGCAGGAGAATGTATGGAAAAGTCAGTATCCTGGAGGAGTAACATGTTCCTTGAGAGACTACCCTGCTTTAGGCGAAGAAATTTCTGCATGGAAAATTGGAATACGTCGTGCCCGAGAACTTGGAATAATTCCACGTGACCTCAACATAGATTTAGGGTTTGATGATGACGACGGGGATGATGACGACGGGGATGATGATGATGGGGATGATGATGATGGGGATGATGACGACGATACTGATGACAATTATGGATGGTTTTATAAACCCTTTGATAATTGTAACCATGATAAACTGTTTAAAAATCTATCAGGGGATACATGTAACAACAACAATCACGATTCTGATGAATATTGCGATGACGACGATTTGGATCCATGTATTGCTACGGATGAAACTCAGGAAATACATGATAGTAGTGATGATAGTCAAGATGAGAACTCTACATATACGCCAATGAGTAAGTACATTATGTTCAAAACAGTCTATTGACTTAAGGCACCTGAAAACACGTGTGCCTGAAAGTATATATGACAGACTATGGTCATAATTCTTTTAAAAGTATTCTTCAGGTTCTAAATTGTAAGATCAAACTATTTTTAGACAAATTTTGCGATCAATATGTCATCATACATGAAACAATTTTTAGTCACTTGTTTCCAATAACAATAATTTATAGTTCTACATGTTCTTTAAACAATAGTTTGTTCTGTGGAATTAATTATGCATAGGTGTTAAAATGATTTCTTGCCTTTTGACAAAAAGAACAAATACAAGTTAATAAACATATAAAAATATATTATTTATATAAAACATTTTTTGAAATCCGTAGTCAAGAGATTTGTCAACACGACCTCAGTTCCATTGAATGTTTAAAAAAAAACACACTATTATAGCATAGGTTTAAATTGCACAAGTTTATTCATTACATAATGTGAATACAAAATGTAGATGTCTTAGAAATTCACGAAAATGGAAATGTCTAAGAAGAAAAAATCGTGACATGGAACAACACCTTAATATCATTGTTGATTGTCATTTTTTTAATATTATTCGATATTCTATTTTTTTGATTGGATACTTGTTAAAACAATAAAAGCAAACACAACTACAAATGTATTGTTTTATCCAAAAATCAAAGCTTCTTAATATAAAACAGAGATGATTTTTTTTACTTGTATCTAATGTAACCTTTATCAATATATTTCAGACATTTTTGAACCAACAAGTTCAGAATTCATGGAAATGCATGAATGTATAGATGTAGCAATCGACAATTTTGAAGAACACTCTGACCAGAATAGCGTTAATATTGATGACAGTATACCGAGCTCTTTACAGAAACGGTAATTTGATATATTTAATATATATATATTCAGGAATTCTAAGGCGATAGTGATTTACCGTGTCATGGGAAATGCATTTTCTCTCTCTCATAAAACCTGTACACATGTAATGTACGCATTATTTATCTATGTCACAGTTGTTCTTTGTGGTGAATGTTACTGATATGTCTGTTTTTTAGTCTACAGTGGTGTGATGTATGTGTTATTTTTTACACTTGCCATACATGCGGGAGGTTTGACTGGCCATAAAACCAGGTTAAATCGACCATTATTTTCCGGAATAATGTCCTGTGCCAAGTCATGAATTGGCAACTGTAAATCAGACAGTCCGTTTCTGTGTTTTGGTGTTAGGCTTTGTGTAATTATGTGTTTGCTGTTTTCTTGTGGTTGGTTGTTTCCCTCGGTTTTGGTGTGTTTCACAGATTGTTCACTTTTTATCGTATTATGACTTTGTGAACAGCGGTATACTACTGTTGCTTATATTTATTTATGTTTGAGTACGCTGAATTAATTAAGAAGAAAGATAACCTTTACTGTAACAAACACTGAGGAAATAAGACATTAAAAGAAGTTACATGAGGCTCGCACAACGTTATCAAAGGTCTCAGAATCAACCAATCAAATTATTGCCAGGTGTGATTCTGTCACCAGCTATGCTTGAATCACCCCCATCAGTACCCAAAAATGTGTGTTGCTAGCCAGTGCTATATGCACAAAAAACAAACCCAATAAGTAAAAACATCTTTATATTATATAAATGTTATAGTTAAGCATGGGAATTATGATAAGATTCTTCACATACTTTTACTGAATACAACCATGACAACTATTAATGAAAGATGTACAAAAGATCACTTAATTCAATGGAATTTCAGAGACAATTAATTTTTTTTAGACAAAGAATAGACGCAACACTTCTGGTTCCAGAACATGGCATCCAACATAAGACAACTCTTGTAAAACTTCTAAATGAAGACCCAAATTTATCAAAAGACAGGTATGCAGTTAATTCTTACAGATACATTAATTTTTGTCAGATATCTTTCATGCCCTTAAATATAAGCCATACAAAAAGGCAGTGGCTATTTATCAAAATATCTAATTATAGCAGGCAAAATAGCATATTTCTAAAGCAATCTTCCTTTTAAGAAAAATCAAAAACAAAACCAATGCAGATTGTCTTAGAATTTAAAAAATATTTTACAAATTCACTCATATACAATGTATAAGTCGTTATACACAAAGAACTGACAAAGCGGAAAAATAAGAAATTTTAATCATAGCCGGCAAAATAGCACGATGCCGGCAAAAATGTCAGCTGCCTACAAAAAGATTGATGAGGGGTCCTTGCAGTGGGTCATTGATGCATACACCTTTTAAAAAAAACCAATGGAATAATCGATTTGTTTTTAAAATACATACGGAAATGACTTACAAATTTATAATAACATTTTCCTGTGGTCGCAATGCAAAACATATGAATAAAGGCGGGTAGAGAGCAAGGAGGTGAACTGTGGTTTATTTTAATCAATAGTACAGAGTAAAGCGATGCTTGGGGCTGTCTTGATTTGATTTGTGAGAATCATGACAACAGAAACATTGAAGGTCATGCTCTGACCTATAATTGCATGCATTAAATAACTTGGGTCTTGGACGGAGAGGTGTCTCATTTGGTCATTGGCAACATAGCATATCTAATGTTTTGGCCTTCTTTTACTTTAAGGGTCCCTATACTTTAGAGTTAAGGAGCATTCGTGGTTATGGTTAGGTTAGGGGTTGTTTTAGGTTAGGGTTAGGGCTAGTGTTAGGTTTAAGTATGGGTTACGGCAAGGTTTGAGGTTTGAGGTTAAGAATAGTTTTGTAGAGTTCTTTATGGGTTGGGATCCCTAAAGTAAAAGAAGGCCAATATTTTTTATGTATAAACCCTCTTTCATGGCATCATGCGTATGAATTCCTACATGCATAGGAAAACTAGTTTTTTAAATATTTATGAAATATTTAATTTAGGCAAATTTTAAGTGCATTTGAAACTTAAAAAAAGCCTCCAAAAATGGATTTAATTTCGAAAATTGACGATTTATATTTGTTACAGGTTAGTGCGTGTACGACAGGCTGCCTTACCAAATATGGCCAAATCGGCACAATTAGGAACAGACAACAGCATTAATCTTTTTGAGAACTTCGCCTATGTTGATAGGACAGCAAAGACTTTTCAAATTGGACGCATCCAAAGGATGCAAAGAACAATTGTAGCTAAAAACAAAAGGCAGTTGGACATAAAGATACGATTTCTTTTTCGGCAGACTTTTTAAACGACTTACAAATTACATTTTCAAAGTATGAGAGGATAAGTGAAGACACGTACAAGATTAACATATTTGAAATAGTCTCAATAACAGCCTCTGATATCATATGCCATGTCAATTTAACATTTCAATCTGGTGTATTAATTCTTTCTGCAGAAGAATTATCTGTTATTGAGCAATCAGTCGAAAAGTTAATGAACACAAACCATGGTAAAACAAAAGAAGGTAGAGCTACAGGACAGAAGAGATCAGTTTCACATCAACATGCATTTCAGGACTTTGACGGGAGATTTGCTGAAGTTGTTATCCCGTCACATTCTGAATCGGACAATCGCCGAAGTTCAAGGATACAGAAGCAAATCCACTACATTACATAGGTGCAAAACCACCAAAGAGTTTTCTATTACTTATAAATAAGAAGATGTGGTATGAGTGTCAATGAGACAACTCTCCATGCAAGTCACAATGTATAAAAAGTTAACAGTTATAGGTCAAAGTACGGCCTTCAACACGGAACTTCTATTACTGTTTGTTAAATTAAATTTTTCAAAAAATTGTGCAGAATTTGCTTAACTTTTCAACTGATTGCTCATAGAGCAAAAAAAAATGCATTAAATACAGGTTTATTTCCTCAAAACTGCGTGTTTTTGGCTCATAATTATAACCAGCTGTGAAGTCATATTGTTTGTGCTATTGCACCTTCAAAACAGTGTTTTTACTTGTTATTGTTTGAAAAGTTCAATGTTTCATATAAATTAAAGTGTATTGTATAATTGAAAAGTGTTTTTGATGTATAATAAGATTGTATATGCATATAGGTACTATTTGAGCTGATAAATATATGAATGGGTTATGATTTCGCTGTGAAATATATGTATAGGTAGGGATTTCAAAATTATTCAATATATGAATGGGGGGTGTTTTTAAAATCCCAGCTGCACACCTGTACCCAAAATCCCATGTTGAGACCCCCCGTGTCCCATACAGCAAAGTCAGATATAAAAAGCCGTGAAATCACAAATGTAAAACCATTCATACTAGAAAAATAAGGGCCTATAATTAGGGTAAAATTTCTTTTTTTAAGGAAAACCAATATATGTTACACAGCAACATATATCAACCACTTAATTACAGGCTCCTGACTTGGGACAGGCACATAACTTCAGAATGAGTCAAAATTAAAAATGTTAGCAGGATCCCAACCTTACTTCTAACCCGGGACCAGTTTTACATTACATGTTTATAAAATCATGCTTTTTTCATGACAATAAAATATAATGTCAGGACTAGTATACATGTAAGTAACATGTACATGTATTACATTTTAACAATGAACAAAAGTTATTCTGAGACCTGTCAAACATTGTCAAAAGGAGTTGCACATTAGACGGATATATTGATTTTAGTGATCAGCTTGTTATGATATTGATTTAATGTAAACATTTCTTCAAATATTTTATGATTGTAGGTTTTTATGCCCTGACAAAGGGCATTATATTTTTTTTGTCTGTCCGTTCATCTGTCTGTCCATTGGTCTGTTTGTCTGTCTTCAGGTTACAGTTTCAGGTCAAAGAAGTTTTTGATAAAGTACATTTAATCAACTTAAAATTTAGTACCAATCTTGCCTAAGATATGATATTTTAATCTCAATGCCAAATTGTCCACTGAACATAGTAATTGATAGTGCAATTGGGGTTCATGTGATCTATGGACATATTCTTGTTTTTCTAGTTATTTTCAATGTTTGTAAGGCCTTGAAGAATATTTTTTCTATTTAAATTTTCAGATATTTGTAGCACCAAGTAGAGCAGATCCTGTAGAAGAAAATAAAGACTTCAAGCCAGATAGCTTATTAAAGGTATAAACCTTCATTATTGTACACACTATACTATGTTGCAAAAATATGTAAAACTTCTCTGGTCTACAAACAAATTTATTTCAAACTTTTTGTAGATGATGCACTTAAAACTTTTTTATTATCATGATTACATGTATATTCATGTAGATATGAGAAGATGACTGATATGGTATAAGTCCCAATGAGACAACTTTTCCTCCTAGTCATAATTTATTATACCGTTGCGGAGGGTATAATGTTTTTGACCCGTCAGTCCGTCCGTCAGTCCTGTTTCTTGTCATCGCAACTCCTCTCAAACCACACAACAGAATTTCACGAAACCTTTTCAGATGAAAAGGACATACTATGTAGTTGTGCATATTGACAGGAAATTGCGATTCAATTTTTTTTATAAGAGTTACGCCCCTTTGAACTTATTTGCTTAATGTACTACTGCAACAGTTTGTCATCGCAACTCCTCTGAAACTACACAACAGAATTTCACGAAACCTTTTTAGATAATAAGGACATACTATGTAGATGTGCATTTCGACAGGAAATTACGATTCAATTTTTTTTCTAGGAGTTACATCTCTTTGAACTTATTTGCTTTAAGGTACTACTTCAACAGTTTGTCATCTCAACTCCTCTGAAACCACACAACAGAATTTCATGAACATTTGTAGATAATAAGGACATACTATGTAGATGTGCATATCAACAGGAAATTACGATTCAATTTTTTTTTCTAGGAGTTACGCCCCTTTGAACTTATTTGCTTCAATATACTTCTGCAACAGTTTGTCATCTCAACTCCTCTGAAACCACACAACAGAATTCATGAAATTTTGTAGATAATAAGGACATACTATGTTGATGTGCATATATATTGACAGGAAATTATTATTCAATATTTTTTCTTATACAATTTTTTTTTTCTTACACTTATTTAATTTCTCCAATGACAATGTGGGGACGTGGGGTATGTGAGCGTGCTCACTAAGGTTCTTTAATTATGTCAAAAGTAAACATTTACAGGTCAATAATCTTCGAAAATATTAGGCAATGATGTCATTTATCCTCCTTCCTATAGTCGTCTGCTCAGTTGCTCCGAAATTCTATTAATATCACAGCTTTAACATCATCAAGTGCAAACAAACATTCATTACCGCTTGCTATAAAGTAAAAAAACATTAATATCTATGTACATGCATGCAGAAGAGTATCTTAAGAATGTAAGTATCTTTGCAATCTCAAGGAACTATAACTCTGCATGGATGATTACAGATTTTTTGCAGGAAGATACAAATGCCTACCCAAATCCATTCTATTAGAAAAATTGAAATTATATATATATATATATTTGTACACACACATGGCTGCTCCCCAATACGCCAGCGTAAAGTGGCTTTTATCATCCACGCACGAGAGACTCACTCTCAGGAATAGAGATGTGATTTTTTTTCTAAGACAAGTACTTTTTGGACAATCCACAAGAACTTGGGTCATCCAATGTTCAGTACTTCAGTACTTTGATTATTAATTTGTTGCTGCACTCAATCACTAAAAAGGTTCACATTCAATGTGGCTAACGGCTGATATTTTACGATATCAATGTGTAAACCCAATACTATGTACGTAATAGTACAGCAGCATACATACATACCGTATATATATATATATATATATATATACAGCTTAGTAACTATCACAATATTTTGCATGATTAAAAGTAGTTTTGCAAACTGTTTTTTTATACCCCCGCTTTAAAAAAGGGGGGGTATACTGTTTTACCTCTGTCTGTCCGTCAGTCAGTCCGTCCCATGAAACTTTCGTCACATTTTTCTCAGGAACTACACATCCACCCTTTCTGTAATTTGGTATCAACAATTATATATGTCAGCCATACCGTGTGATGCGTTTTCAGATTCATCACTTGACAACTTCCTGTTTACCGAACACTTGTATGATTTTACACATGATAGCCAAGTTGAAAATTTTCGTCACATTTTTCTCAGGAACTACAATACAATACAAGGATTTCTGAAATTTGGTTTCAGGGTTTATCTAAGTCAGCTATACCGTGTGATGCGTTTTCAGATTGATCACTTGATAACTTCCTGTTTACCGAACACTTGTATGATTTTACACATGATAGCCAAGTTGAAAATTTTCGTCACATTTTTCTCAGGAACTACACATCCACCCTTTCTGTCATTTATATATGTCAGCCATACCGTGTGATGTGTTTTCAGATTCATCACTAGACAACTTCCTGTTTACCGAACACTTGTATGATTTTACACATGACAGCCAAGTTGAAAATTTTCGTCACATTTTTCTCAGGAACTACAATACAAGGATTTCTGAAATTTGGTTTCAGGATTTATATAAGTCAGCTATACCGTGTGATGCGTTTTCAGATTCATCACTCGACAACTTCCTGTTTACCGAACACTTGCATATTTTTACACTATTAATATTATCCACTTGCGGCGGGGGTATCATCAGTGAGCAGTAGCTCGCAGTTTCACTTGTTTTTTCAACAAAAAAATAGACGTATTGCCACCAAAATTATAATGACATTTTATTATTTATACACTTCATCAGCTTGCCCCAGCAAGCTTGCTTAATATTCTAGCTGATTCAATCAATAATGATGTATGTCTAATGTTTAGGGATTTTCTTAATTTCATGAATGCAAACATTGAATTTTATCAGAATGAAGAGCCTGTATTGAAAAGACCACGCAGAGAAATTGTCAGTTGTTTTGATACACCAGGACTGTATGAAGTATCATCACAGGTAAATATAGTGTTCCCATACCCAAGTTTGGTGAAAATGTTATTTACATTTCAATATTGTAATGGGGAAAAAATGTCCATGAGACAAAAAACAAATTAAAACATTGAATATATAAGAATATAAAAAAAAAAAAGAATACTACACAGTCTACACAGTCAACATCAAGTAAAATAAGACAGGATCTGGGATTCTTAATGAGCCTTCGACTTCAGTCAAAAAAGCAAGACTGAGCGATCCTACATTACAGCGGCGGCGGTGACATCTACAAATATTCACTCTGTGGTTACAGCAAAAGTAGGCGAGACACTGGTTTCCAGGGACCCTTAAATTTTTTTTTTATTAATAATTGGACCACACGACCAATGAAGCCGCATTGAAGGTTTTATACAAATTATTATTTAATAAACTACTGCAAGGCTGGTTTAAATGTGAGTGGACTTAATGACCACTGAGGTTCAAAGAAAATGTGATCAATCATTGCCAGCTAGGCCCTATTGCCACAAAATTAAAAAATAATTCTTAAGTCTGATAATGCTCTTAAAAAATTTGATGAAATCTGATAAGAGATTCGATTAAAAAATTGTTCATCATAAAAGCTTTAAAAAAAGTTTGGTTTCATAATTAAACAATGAGGAACACTAAAAAAAATATAAATGTTCCTGGCCTACAGCAGGCACATAAATATTTCATGGAGTTCAACTTGATTTGAATATTTTAAAACCTGTCCCTTCATATGTACCAACAACTATTATGTCCATTAAAATGTTTTATTTCTTAGTATTTGAAATGGTTAACAGTTGTCAAAATTTGATAGAAAGCAAAATTGTAAACATTTGTTTTTCAGTCTGAACCATCATTGTCACAAGAATCCAGTTGGAGCCTAACTTCAGATGGTCAAAAGCATCTCAACAGCGGAATACATGTTTTGAATGAGCCACTTCAAAATCTAAGTAGTGGACACATGAGTCCTATCAAATACATACTTCAACAGCCATTGGAATGTGTACAAGATAGTACTAAGAGGTATTTTTTAAGAGTTCTTAAACAACAGAGAGGTCATTATAGAAACAATTCATGGCATATAAATCATATAATCATTGACTGCATATATTATATTTAAATTTCATACAGAGCAATAGCCAAGGATTAAATAAACAAATATAACAACAGTTTTTTTAATGGAAAATAACTATACACACAGTCCTGAATTATTTTTACTTGAACAGGGCAAAGAAGATCTATAATTTTCTCATCTGTCCAAGGACAGTTCTTTTTATTTGTATATGCCTGTTTACGTGAAGTATTATAGGGTTATTGCATGAATATTGGGGAATATTGCCCCGAGTAGAATTTTATATTACACGAGCTTGCGAGGGACAATATTCACCAATATTCATGCAATAACCCTTTTATTGTATAGCAATATGATATTTGGAAGTAAAAATTGGTTTAAACTAAGATTTTGTCGTTGATGATGTCATGAATTTTGACGTTTATTGCACTAGTGCAATATTAGAATTTATTGCACGCTAACTTTTGGTTACTTTTTGTGAGAAATATTATATTGCTATGCAATAATATGGTATACTGTTGTCCATCTGTCATCAACATGTCAAAATTACTTAAACCAATTTGCATAACACTTTGGTAAATCGTTTATATCTATTGACGTCAGCTCCCTTTTCCATTTTTATTAACTTTCTATTTTACATTGCCTTGTTATTATTCATTACAAAAGGTGGGATTTTCCACTTTTAGTACAATAACTCAAAAATGTTTGAGCAGTTTTCATGAAACTTTGGTTAATTGTTTAAATTTATTAATGTTGTCTCCCTTTTCATTTTTATTAATTTTAAATTTAAGGTTGCTGAGTTCATGGAGTTGTGGGATTTTATTCATGAAATTGTGGGTAGTTTTCCAATTTTCGACAATAACTCAAAAAGAAGGGCATTAGGTTACACCCTTGTCTAAGTTGATTTCCGTTCTAAAACTTTTGAATGCCTCAACTAAATGGTATGACACTTATACACGATGCTTATCAATGCAAGATCAAGTTTGAATTTTGGTGGTGTCACTTTAACTGTTCTAGAGTTATGCCCCTTTACAAATTCAAAAATTGCTAAATTCTCGTATCCATTCTTGAACTTTATTTTGTCTCAACCAAATCGCACATGCTATGAAACTTATACAAAATGCTTATTACCACAAAATACAGATCAAGATTGAATTTTGGTCATGTCACTTATATTAATCTAGAGTTATGCCCCTTTACAAATGGAAAAACAGGTTTTTTTTACCTGTTCTCTGAGTTAACTAAAATTTGCCTCAACCAAATGTTATGAATACACAATGCTTAGTACCACAAAATATAGATTACAATTTTTTTTTAGCTGTTCCTGAGTTATGCATACAATATGCAAGCAGGGGCATCATCTGTGTCTCATAGACCCATTCCCATTTATTTTGTAATACTAACTCCTTTTTAATTTCAATCGCAGGTATGTAAGAAGAAAAGCCTCAGAAGCAGTTTGTACAGTGCTTGACCATATTGCACCTGGACAGTCATCAAAACTTCTTGATCTACTCGTGGAAGACATCTGTAATAATAATGCTGTTGACAAGCAAAATGAGAGCAAAGATGAATTATTGAATTTGATACTGAGATTATATGATGAAGCTGACAGTAATGCATTAAAAATGCAATTACTTTCAATAATATCAACCACATCATTAAACAGTAAATCACAGCTGCTAGAATTAAAACCTGGAATGTCAAAATGGAAAGTTGACCAGAGTAGAAGCCATGCAACACGCTTTGGTGTTGGGACAATACAAACTGAAAAGACCCCAAACTACAGAGATAAGATGGATAAGGAAAAACTGAAGCATGCAATGGCATTTTTTCTGGATCCTAATTTTATACAAATTTGTTCCTTTGGAAATAAGGACTTGCATTTTGATAATGGAGATGTCATAAATATACTCCAAGTTGTACGAAGAACTTGTCATTCTGCACTGATACATATGTACAAGACAGTATGCACAGAAGCTGATTTTACTCCTCTGTCAGACAGTACTCTTTTCAAAATTTTGACTACTTGTTCAGCAGCAAAACGGTCTAATTTATGTGGACTTGATAATATTACTACTGATGGCACTTTTGCAATTGAAAATCTTATCAGAATGACAGAAACTCTAAAGGTTGGGATCAAATAACACAGTACTTTCATCCCTCAAAACAGCCTTGGCAAATTTCAAGTTATATTTAAAAACAGAGTACAAGTTCCATGTAACTATGTCTAATTCATGCCAAACCCATTGTATCAAGTATGCATTGAGCAATCCAGGAAATGTTCTGCTTCAAGAAAAATGTGACCATCAACATCAGAATTACTGCTCCAAATGTTTACTGTTGACCAATGCAAGATCTCAACTTGAAGATGAAATTCAGAAAATACAATGTAAGTATTTTTTAAAATGTAGAAGATTATATATCTTTTGAGTGGCCATTGCAAAAGCATGGGTGTAAAACGCACACTCTTAAAGTACAGCCATTTAATATCAATCAATATCTAAAAATACCACATTTCCAATACTAATTTAACAACCATATGCACACATATAACATTAAATTAGTGTAGAGCGAAGCAGTCTATAGTTTTTTAGAAAGCTAAAACTTGTCGCAATTTAAGATCGGTTCCGCTAGCTATCTTTTAGAACATTGTAATACCATTTCCAGTTATTTCCCTTTGGATGCAATCAAATAAGTGTCATGATTGGATCGGCGATTGACAACATGGAAGTAATTTATCTGCGAATTTTAACTGAAGACAATTTAAAAGAAGACTAGACGATCGTCTGAGCTATATTTTTTAGATGCAGGGAATAAACTATAACATTTCAAAGATCAGTCGGCTGTTCATATATTTTCATATGACAATGATTTATACATGTATGTGTATCCGATATGATAATTTTTTAATGACTAATGTCCACGTGGAGCTTTTTACACCTCAAAATACACACCCCCAGCATCACTACATGTAATATATAAACTCACATTTTATACAACACACAGAAGGCATTCATCATTTTCCTTAAATCAGTAAGGTTTATGACCCCTTCTGTAGCCATTTTTAGCTTAAATGGCCCAAATGGCCAAGTGAGCTTTTCTCATCACTTGGCGTCCGTCGTGGTTTATAATCCGTCGTAGTCTGTAAAATTTTACAAAAATCTTCTCTGAAACCACTAGCCCAAATTTATCCACACTTGGCCGCAATCATGACATCAATTTGGGGTATGAACTGACGCGGCCAACGCCATGCAGAAATGACCATTTTTTTCTGTGTCCAGTAGCATCGTATTTCTTCAAATATTTTCTAGCACAATGTCTGGACATCGGTGGACATGCAACATTGCAAAACCACACGTTTAAAAATAAAAATTTGTAAGGGTTACGCGGAACCCAGTGTCTCGCCTACTTTTGCTGTTAATCGCAGACTCAACAAAATGAGGAAAACATCAATAAAAAATTTCCCTCTCGATACTGTCTTTTGATGGAAAGAAGCTTCCAAGTTTGGTAAAAAATCCAGGATAGTTTATGAATCTAATAAATGTTGTGCTTCTGTCTAAGTTTGGTAGAAATCCAGGATAGTTTAAGAACATTATAAAAATTTTAAAAACTTAAACCACAGAGTGAATGTTTTGTTTCTGGCTAAAAAATTAAGTCCATTTATAAGTAAAATACGGAAAAGTGGAAATTTATTTTACAAAATATTCTTCTTGATACTATCTTATGATCATAAACCAGCTTCTGTCCAAGTTTGGTACAAATCAAGGATAGTTTATGAAAGTTATTAAAATTTTAAAAACTTTAACCACAGAGTGAATGTAATGTTTCCTCACAGAAAAACTGTCCATTTATAAGTAAAATACGGAAAAGTGGAAATTTATTTTTACAAAATATTCTTCTTGATACTATCTTATGATCATAAACAAGCTTCTGTCCAAGTTTGGTACAAATCAAGGATAGTTTATGAAAGTTATTAAAATTTTTAAAACTTTAACCACAGAGTGAATGTAATGTTTCCTCGCAGAAAAACAAAGTCCATTTATAAGTAAAATACGGAAAAAATGGAATTTTATTTTTACAAAATATTCTTCTGGATACTTTCTTATGATCATAAACAAGCTTCTGTCCAAGTTTGGTAGAAATTCAGTATAGTTTAAGAAAGTTATTAAAATTTCAAAAACTTTAACCACAGAGTGAATATTTGTGGACGCTGATGACGACGACGGAATGTAGGATCGCTTAGTCTCGCTTTTTCAACTAAAGTCGAAGGCTCGACAAAAATCAACACCCAGACTATAGCTATAGTCATAAAGAAGGACAATAAATGAACAAAAGACAAACCCCGGGACACAGAAGTACAAACAATAGACCATCCACTCTGAAAACTAAAAGTAAGATAGAAACATGGATCACGAAAAACATGCAGGGACGACATCAGAGAGTGAAGAGAACTTGCTTCTTGCAAGACACTTTCCGTGAAAACAATTTGATATGAAGACAATTTTTGTTTTTATTTATGGTTTTTTTTAGCTCACCTGGCCCCCAAGTGATTTAAACTTTGTAAATGAGTTGACTGTATCAAATGAAACTCAGATGTTTGTTTATTTTGCTATCTTCTACAGACTGGAAAAAAACTGCACATAAAAATCCAAGTAAGTTTTTAATTTTCTGAAACGTATACTATATTTAACTTATATACTAGTATATATCTAGTTCCTGCCATGCCTTAAATTTTTCCTAGACGTTGCAGTTTGTCTGTACTCATAGTAACTTTTGAGGTGTAAACACAGCCATATTTTTCAATTCCTTATAATGAACCTTAATTGGTTCCTGATTGAACACACAAAGTTTACACAGACATGACAGAAAACAACTGATAATAATTTATTTTATATGTTTAGTAGTAAATACGCTTTATCATATATTTCAACAGACGAGTATTATATTATATGAACTGTTTTCTGATCCATAGCACTGGGTTACCTTCAGTTCTACTTTTGTCTTGTTTCAAAGGCCTTAAAAGAACTGCTCAATTACTTATCCGAAGCACCATGGGTACCTTACATTTTGCGTGCTGTTGTTTTAATAATATTTTGTTTATTATTGTATTTATTTGTGTGTTTTGTATTTTTATAGTTGCATTTAGCATGTTTAGTGTGCCAAAAAATATGAAAACTTGACGTTCGTGATGTCGCATACAATATGAAAACTTGACATTCGTGACGTCACATACCAAACAATGTCGTCATTCAAAAAATTGACCTTTTTGAGGAAAATTTTTCTTAAGCAAAAAAAAAAGTAGGGGTGAGATAAAGGGTATGCGATATAGGGTGCGCATCAAAGTTGCGCGATATTGATTTATCAGCAGGCTATTTATCAAATATGCAAAACTACTGTATTTACTACTAAACATATGATAAATATATTTATTTATTTTTTTATAGTTTACTTCCATATATCAGTATATATTAACTTACATTCATTTTCTCTTTTGATTGCTATTTATAGAAAGATTGTGAGGTTTTAATTTTTCTCAACCGGATTTTGTACATCATCAGGATTTTATTATTTGTTTCATCCTAATCATGCTAATGAGTGTTGTCTAGCCATTAAAAACATGTTGATCCCAATAAATAACTGGAGCATTCTTAAAGTGTTGTTGTTGTACATATATGTATAAATAGAATCTTCTACAGTATTTTTTGTAAATTTTATTTAAGTTGTTTATAATGATGATTTTAATTTTTCAACAGATTGAGACTTCAAGTTTTGTGTATCAATGAAATGCAAATTCACTGGTTTGAGCATGGTGACAGTCAGCATTGTTGTAAAATCTGCTGCACTTTTCTCAATCCACTGGTATGCATAATACAGCAAAGTTCCATAGACGATTGGTGGATTAGCAGAACAGAAAATCATGCTGGAAATGAACATCATTAGCAAAAGGCTACAGCTTCATGTACATGTACAGTAGATGCATTTTACTTGTTAATAAAAGTAAATGTCTCAATTGGATTTTTTGGAAAATGACGCTTTCAGCGGCATGTTTCCGATACTATTGACATGAACTTCCATTACATTTCTTTGCCTACCGCGCTTGGTTCGTATTTACTTTCCATTACATTTCTCTGTCTACCGCACTTGGTTTCGTATTTACTATTTTACATACAAACTGGAATCTGCTTGTATTATCATTATTGTGTAGTAATCAACCGGGAACCAGTTTACATACTTTATTTACAGAATAAAACATTTTGACCTGTTCATATGTTTATTGTTGTATTTTGAGCTTTCCCTTAGTTATATTTTTCATATTTATTCAAGCTTTCGCTTTTAACGTAATAAACAAATAGATCCGTATTGACATGGTTCTGGACTTTTCTAGACAAAATAGTTCTCCTAAATAATGTCAGCCTTTCTTACCCTTTCCACTTAACAACCATTAAGAAAGTATTAATCAGAATCATCTTGACATCCATTGGATAGATACTGGTCTTTATCCAGATTTACGAAGTTTTGAATAATCGGAAATTAATACCAACGCAGTGCGTATGAATCATCTGATGACACAGGGTCTCCGCTCCTTCTTATTACCAAAAAGATCGAAGTGTACCAACACGATGTTGTTAAGATACTCATAAATCTATTTTTATAACTTTATTGATTATGTGAAGTAAAACTAAAACATTGTAAAAACAAAGATATATAATTAATCAGGGAAAACTTGATAGTCTTTTCGTTTTACAAACAATTGCCTTTATTATAAGAAAATATAATGTGTCCGTGTTGGTCCACTTTCTACTGGTTATAAGACAGAAGTAAGTACCGACTCAATCTTTGTTTACAAAGTTACAACAGTCTGTAACAGACTGAATCTGTATGACATGTGAATAAGTTATCGATATCGATGCTGGGTTTAATACAACGGTTTGAGAGAGTGCCGCCGATTTATTGGGGTATCAGGTCTGTTCGCGCCCAATATACTTTGGCACCCTAAACGTTCGCACCTCGCACGTTCGCACCCAAGGTCCGTTCGCACTCTACAGGTTCGCGCCCAATTTTAATTCAAATTCGAGTTGAATAATTGGAAAATCATGATTGTTGTTTTTTATTGCTTTCGTGTAAATACTGAATGTATTTATAGCTTGGTATGAGTAAAAGATTGAAGATTTTAAATGAAAAACACAAAAGATAATTGTTTTTAACAGCTTGGTCCCTTTGATCTGAAATAATGAAACAATACACTATTATATATTACTATACATTATAAAATTTAATCAACACACAAAAAAAAAAAAAAAAACGTAGTCAGAATCTCACTTCATTTTGAAACAAGTCAATGAAACAAAAGTTATAGCAATACACTAACCAAAACATGATAAACAGTTATTCAACACAAAATAAAACGTTGACAGAATCCCACTCTATTTAGAAAGGAATATAATTTTTTTTAACAATACACTATCCAAAACATGATTAAGATTTATTCAACACAAAAAAAAATGCTGTCTTACTTTATTTTGAGACCATGAAAACAATTATACTTATAAGAATACTACTTGCCAAAACTTGATTACAAAGTTATTAAACACAAAACCAATTAAAATTGGGCGCGAACATGTAGGGGGCGAACGGACCTGGATTCATTTATTGGCGGGGCGGGAGAACAGATTTGAAGCTTTCTACGTTTGATGCGTGCAAAACAGTGTCATCTAGCTGATTCGGTGCGATCACTGTCTTACAAAGGATGAGTTTGAATTTTGTACGGTGTTTTACTTGATGGAATGTCAATACACTCACAGTTAGAGTTATTCTTCACTTGCTTTTCCACAATAATTGTTGCGTGGTATTCTTTGAATTTCTCGGCAGTTATGGTTCTCTTCGGTCATGCTTTTTAGAGGAATTCATCTGGTTCAATAGCGTGAATCAGCCCCTGAACTACTTTTCACATAAAAACTAACTTTGGCTTCAATGCCTTGTTCGTCCTTGTCTGGAGATCTTGTTGTAGTTCCAGTTTGGCAAGCATTTTGGAGACTTATCCATCCTATCTTGACTTGTAATTTCTGGTGATAAATTTTGCCGCTTGACATGTTTATTTTTGTTACCGGGTAGGGGTTGCATACTATGGCTCCATATTAAATTATGAGATCAATTCCTAAAGGTCTAGTTCATTATCCAATCTGACACAAATTTCAATAACTGGAATGCCACCCAAGTTGAATATATGGTGACCCACTTTAACAGCATATTAATTACTTGGAATTGTGTTTAATACCATGATGGTTCAATGGCATAAACTTAAATGGAGACAAAAATTTGACATGAAAGATTGTGGATTAGTGTAAAATAAAAAAACTAGCTTTACTATGATATATGATTAAAGAATGAATATCAATTATATGGGTCATGGGCAGAGTTGTTATAAAATATCAATATGGCAGAGAATGGTTTCAAGTTTCATATAAAGTGACCTGACTGACATGAAATAAAAAATCAAAGGAGTATCCCTATTTGTCTAATCTTCAAGGTGAAATAAAACAAGTATAACAATAGTATGCTATTGTGTAAATCTACAGAAATAGAATTTGCTTCAAGTAACAGAAATAACTGTCACTAGTAACTTATTTAATGAGTATGAGGGTAATCAGTCCTATAACATATGACCTCGGGAGCATTATTTATTATATCTATTTACTGTTCTGATAAAAAAAAAATACTATCAATGTGCCACACTTTGCATTCAAAAAAATTTTTAAAAAATGAAAATATCAGTATAAAAACGTTAAAAATTGAATGAGAATGCGAAGTCATATGTTATAGGACTAGTGGGGTATAAGAGCTTGTTACAACAGGCTCTTCATATTTATTTGGTTTGAAAAGGATACTAGTAGTCTGTATTCTTGATTTAGAAAATTGTAATTGCAAGAACAAAATTACACATTACTTAGAATACTTTAGATCATTCAGGTAGTCTTTATTTAGTATGTACAAAAGAACAGCCAGTAGTCATTGGATATTGTAGATCATTTAAATAGTCTTGACCTATTTATTAGTACAAAAGAACAGCTAATAATCATTGGATATTGTAGATCATTCCAGTATTCTTGACTTATTTATTTGTACAAAAAAATCAGCCAGTAGTCATTGGATACTGTAGATCATTCAGGTAGTCTTGACCTATTTATTTGTACAAAAACCAGCTAGTGGTCATTGGATACTGAAGATCATTCAGGTAGTCTTGACTCTTGATCTATTCATTTGTACTAAAAAAAAACCAGTCAGTTGTCATCTTCACTTCACACACACATATACGAATATCAATTATATGATAACGAGACATGTTGCAATGTTAATCTTATTAGGGTATGTGAAAATCAAGACTTGCATAAAAAATATCCCAATATTAGAGGCAGTGGCGTCATTTTTCCTCAGAACTTTCAGCTCTTTGATTATATCACAGCCATGTAACTCATATCAATAACTGGTGTATAAGTGAATGTTCCTCTGAAATTGTTCCAAACTTCAAAAGGAAGGTTATGATTGAATTTTGGGGCTATCATGGCTATGGCCCAAACCATTTAGGAATATGATTTTCATGTTTGGGGACAATAACTTGAGCAAAAGTCTATGGATCGTTATGAAATTGTACCACAGGTTCCCAACCAAAAAAGGAATGTTAGGATTGATTTAATTTTGAGGGTTAAATAGGTGCCGAAAAAAAAAACTTAAACTATTATGCTGATTCTTACAATGTTGTTAGATTTTTGATTTTTATGCCCTACCTACGATAGTAGAAGGGTATTCTGTTTGCTGGGGTTTTTTTTCCTGACCGTCTGTCCTGCTTCTGGTCAAAGTTTTTGGTCAAGGTAGTTTTTGATGAAGATGAATTTTAATCAACTTAAAACTTAGAACACATGTTCCCCATGATATGATTTTTCTAAATCAATGCTGAATCAAAATTTTGACCCCAATTTCACTTTCCACTGAACATAGAAAATCATAGTGTGAAGTTCAGGTTGAAGTTTTAGTTTTTTGTTGAAGGTACTTTTTGATGTAGTTGAAGTCCAACCAACTTGAAACATGTTCCCTGTGATATGATCTTTCTTATTTTAATGCCAAAGCAAAGGTTTGACCCTTATTTCACGGTCCACTGAACATGAAAAATTATAGTGCAAGTGGGGTATCACTGTACTATAGACACATTCTTGTTTACCTATAAATTGGTCCACAGGGTCCATATTAAACTTTGTTCTATATTTTTTTAGCAAAAATTTATTTTATGGAGTTCCTTGGTATATAATACTGAATCTTACCATGCTTATTGCGTAGTTATATATTGAATTTTTATCAAATAGACTGTCCAAATTTATTTATATATGTATTTGCATTTTTTGTCAAGCCTGTGACTTTTGTTGTAAAAGCGAGACATAGCGATCCTACCATGCCTACATTCTGTGTCGGCGGGGTCCATGATTATTCACGCTATTGTTAAAGTTTTTGAAATTTTAACAACTTTCTTAAACTATCCTGGATTTCTACCAAACTTGGTCGGAAGCTTGTTTAAGATCATAAGATAGTATCCAGAGGTAAATTTTGTTAAAAAATCCTGTGTATCAGCATTTTATTTATAAATGGTCTTTGTTTTTCTGCCAACAAACATCACATTCACTCTGTGGTTAAAGTTTCGAAATGTTTATATTCTTTTTTAAATATCTTGGATTTCTACCAAACTTGGATAGAAACTTGGATACAATCATAAGAATGTATCAGGAAGTAAATTTTGTACACAAAAAAATCCTGATTATCAGTATTAGAATTACTTATTTTTCTGCCAGTTAACAAATACATTCACTATGGTTAAAGTTTTAATTTTTTTTTATAAATTTCTTAAACTATTCTGGATTTGTACCAAACTTGGACAGAAGCTTATAAATTTTGTCATAAATTCTACTTTTTGTCTACAATATTTGTCAACTGTTTAACTATAATAGAATACGGTGTACAACACAGGCTCTTTAGACTTTTTATACGACCGCATATATTGGTATCACGTCGTCATCGTTAGCGTCATCCGAAGACGGATGGTTTCCTGGTAATAACTTTAATATAAGTAATTAGAAATCAATAAAATTTTAACACAATGTTTATAACAACAAAAGGAAGGTTGTAATTGATTTATGGGGTTATGGTCCCATCGGTTTAGAAATTAGGGGCCCAAAGGGGCCCAAAATATACATTTATCTAGTTTCAGGACAATAAGTTGTGTATAAGTATTTCAATTATTCTGAAATTGTACCACAATGTCCATACCATTAAGTAGAAGGTTGGGATCTAATTTAAGGGTTATGGGGCAAACAGTCTAGGAATTAAGGGCCAAAAACAAGCATTTTTGAAGTTTTAGGACAGTAACTTATGTTTTACTGTATGGAACTCTCTTACATTGTATTTAATCTATTTAATCACAATCCAAATTCAGAGCTGTATCAAGCTTGAATGTTGTGTTCATACTTGCCACAACTGTTCCGGGTTCCACCTCTGGGGTCGTATAAAGCTGCACCCTGTGGAGCATCTGGTTTAAGTTTTTGAAAACACTTTAAACTATAATAGATACATGTACAAAGAGAGAAACAGTAAGTACCACAGCACTTATGTTGATAACAGTTAGAATCAGTCCGCATGTTATTATGAAGGCCTGTTGGTGACCTTCTGCTGTTGTTTTTTTCAATGGTCGGGTTGTTGTCTCTTTGGCACATTCCCCATTTCCATTCTCAATTTTATTCAGTGATTCCCTATATAATCAACCAATTTTTTCCCGAAAAAGGGGGTCCGGGCCCCCTGAAAAACTCTCTAAATCCACCTCTGCTTGCCTTTATTAGTCTTGTACAAAGCTTTCTCGTGAAATTTAGCCCCTCCTATGGTTTATCTACACATACCCAACACTTTTTAATTTGGTGTTGACTCAAATGTAGATTCTATTGATTTTTTTTGGCTTTAAAAATATGCTTCCAGACAGACAGACAGACAGACAAATTGTCAACTGACTCCACGTAGAAGTTATTTCCAATGAATGGTGATTTTTATCCATATTTTGCATTTTTGTTCTAGTTCAGTGATAATGAACGCCATACTAATTTCCAAATTGTACACAAGAAACTAAAATTAAAATAATACAAGACTAACAAAGGCCAGAGGCTCCTGACTTGGGACAGGCGCAAAAATGCGGCGGGGTTAAACATGTTTGTGAGATCTCAACCATCCCCCTATACCTCTAGCCAATGTAGAAAAGTAAACGCATAACAATACGCACATTAAAATTCAGTTGAAGAGAAGTCCGAGTCTGATGTCAGAAGATGTAACCAAAAAAAAAAAAAAAAAAAAATGACAATAATACATAAATAACAACAGGCTACTAGCAGTTAACTGACATGCCAGCTCCAGACTTCAATTAAACTGACTGAAAGATTATGATTTCATCATATGAACATCAGGCACAATCCTTCCCGTTAGGGGTTTAATATCATACCATCATAACATATATGAGAAGAACATAACCCGTGTCATGCCAACAACTGGTTTTTGAGTCGAAGCATGACTGGAGCGGGCACCCTCTTAGGCAGTCAGTGGGCCCCCACTTATGAAAACTTCTGGATCCGCTACTGGCCAGAGGCTCTGGACTTGGGACAGACGCAAGAATATATGTTTACTGTTGAAAGACACTCGAGTATAATTAGATGGGTATTCGGGCCAGGGATTCGGTCTTCGCAGGGGATATGGAAGATAAAAAAAAATATTTTCCGGACCATAATACTGAGTACATGAATCATACGTATGTTCATAGCTATATGCGAATACTATTATAGTCCGACATACGCGTACCGGGTTGGACCATATGAGAATTATACTCGTTTGGTAATGTTCCGGATCATATTTAATTTAGTACAATGTATGTATATACAACCCACCACCAGGACAATCCCCAACCCAACACAGGGGGGTGTTAGGAGACACAGGGCAGTCTGTTATTGTGGTAGAGGAAGCCGAAGAACTCGGAGAAAACCACCGGGCTTCTCGGCAGGAACAGACAAACCGATGAGATATCTATAGGTAGCAATACACAGTTAGAAGTTTAGTTTCGCATTATGGCTCCTGTGAATTTTTTAAATATGAAAGTTTTTGTACAATAAAATTGATTTTTAGATAATTTTAGGTCCATTCATTATTGTAGTGTTTATCAACAAAGTTTTTGCGCTCGATCTTTTCAATTCAATTTTATGGAAAAACGAGCAGATAAGCATATGATTTTTTTGGGACCACTTGATAGATATAAACTTATGGATTCAGGAAAGGTATTACTGTAATTGATTGAAATTTTCCTTTAGACCAAATTTTGGAGACTTTTGTGACATGTTCACCCCCTTTTTTGCTATAGTTTGTATCTAAGAAATGCAGATTGTTGCCATGGTTACACCCAAGAGGGATTATATTTCACCCTTATGACCATTAGAAATCAAATCTATGGAAGATTCTCTTTCTATAAGTATATACATGCATAACACACATATAAAGCCTTCTTTGTTAGACAGGAGGGGAAAGAGGGTGTTTAAAAATTTTGAGTGTCAATTTTAAGTTTTTTTCCTAACTGTGTATTGCTACCTTAGATTGATCTCCAGGTCAAAGTCGGGGACCACTTTGACCAACCAAGGCCCCCAAAGTACCCATTCTAGTTTTATCTCCGGTCTAGGTCTCAGAGATGTGTGTGGGAGGGTAAAAATCACCCTACTAATGGTACTGAATTTCCAGCGCCCCAAGTCAGGATCGAACCCGGGACCTTCAGCACTGTAGCCATCGGTCTTAACTACTAGGCCACGATCCCACATTTGATGCCTACGGTGTTTTTAAGGTGGTACCTAACACTACAGGGAGATAACTCTTTAAAATCAGCTAAACGTTTTAATTACGTTGAATTGCTAATGATTGCCTGTTTAACATCTTGAGATATTTCTCTTCACATTTCCAATCACTTTGGTTCCGTTGAAATATCCCCTTCGAAAAACTAATTAAAACTAATTTACAACATAAATATGTATATCTTGTGGATACTATTTGTTTTAATAATACCAGCAACGTCCTTTTCATGTGCACAACTTGTAACACAAAATAAAAAGTCATACAGTTTTTCGTCTGAAATTGTTGACTAGAACATATTCCAAACAAGAACAAAATCAAAGTGAACTGCGGGGAATCCTATGCAACTGATTAGAGACATTTTTAACGGTGTTTGTACACGGATCAACACTTTGGAGTAAAAATTAACTCACCACAAGCCGAACAAACTTACCTTTGTTTGTTAATCAAGACTTCTATGTAAACGTGATTGGTATGAGATGTACATTTAAATTAATCTAATTGCTCTGTATTTGAAGCTTATCTATAATTGTTTAATTTACAATTTCAAGATAGGCAAAAGCACGAGAGCGACATTCAATCCCAAAAGTCGAAAATAAATTGACAACGGCATGGCTAAAATAAAAAAAGAAAATCAGACAAACGATAGTTCAAAAAAAACAAAACACAGCAAAAGTAAGACTGAGCAAAACGAAAAAGCACAAGTAATTTTAAGTCCAACATTGCTGTTGACAAATTAATGGACATATGTTGTATCATAAAAAATACCAACTCATCAGGAACAGATGACACATACATTGTGTACCTTGCCGGACTTTACATGCAAATATTTTTGATTTTGTTGGAATTTGGTTCATGAACAGGCAAACAAACAATGATTGCTGTTATGATAGGTTATTTGTAAAAAAAAAAAACCGGCGGTCGGTAAATCATTGTTTAAATGACACAAAGAGGATCAAGCAATGTTTGTAGTACATTTGTCTTTCGTTAATATGTTATGAAAGGTAACAAAACACTGCATCCTTACTAAAATCTAAACTTTTCAATAGACGTTTCAGATTTATCCGAGTACTTGCGAGTACTCGAGTATCATGATCGAGTATCCGAGTATTAAATTTCAGATGTTTTGACATCCCTACTTCTCAATGATCAAAATTAGTCTTTGTCAAAATGCTATATAACCAGTGTAATTTTTCTGATAACATGGTTGGTTCAAAGTTTCTGAAATTTTTATACTTTTGTCAAATGGTCAAAGTAAATACTTTGTCAAAATTTTATGAAAATTAAATGAGCCAAACTAATTTTTAGTGAAGGTGTTGGGTACCACGTACTTAAGAACTGTTCTAGATCTCAAATATCGTAAACATGACTGCTATATATACACCATATGCATAAGACATTTTAAACGACAAAAATAACGGCTTCATTTATGTACAATAAATCACAGGGACTCGGTTAACAGTTTTTTATCTATGTTGTTTTTTTTTCATTTTTTTTTCGTATTTGCCTGTCTATTTGTATAACAATATTAACGTTTTTAACTTTGGCATCAATAGTATTGGCAGTAATGGCTATGTTGTGTGTGTGTTCGGAAAGCGGGATTGGGAATTATTATCATCGTTTCTATAATTCTTTATCTTTTATTTTTTACCAATTCACTTTATTCTTTATCCTTTGATCTCTATTATATTTGTCCTAAACATGCGTGAAATATTTGCCACTGGTCATAGGCAACCAAAAAAAAAAAAACCCCAATCAACGTATTCTTTATATTCCATCCTTTTTTTATTATGTTATCTATAGGTTTGGTCCCGCTCCTTACCTATTTTTGCACATTATTATCTCTATGCATGGAAGTATTATATGACGGTCAATATAATACTTCCATGCTCTATGTAAACCCCATTCATGTCCTGATAAATGTTGACTCATGCATAGCATGATATGTGGGACTTAAAATAATAAACATATTCATACAATAATTTACTAAATGTTTGGACTTAAAGATAGGTGTCAAAGGCCCAGATCATGTAATACAGTATGTCTTATAAAAATACAATAGCATTTTAATAATGATTATATATGTCGTGTACATGTTATTATTTTGTACAGGTTATGACTTGTACAAACATTTTATGCAAGTAATTACTTGTATGATGCCATCATGCAATGTATTACTTGTAAAAATACAATTGTACAAGTCCATAAAAAAAAAAAAAAAAAAGATAAACACACAACAAATTGTCAAAAAAAAAAAATCCAGAATAACAAACCCAAAGAGAGAAACTTTTGAATGAGAAGAAACACATATAACTAACAGATAGTGAGTTGTACAAGTTATTATCTTTTTCTCCACAAAAATTTTACAGGTAATTACTTGTACAATTATAGTTGTAAAGTAATGACTTGTATGATGGCATTACTTGTACAAATATTTTGGACAAGTAATAACCTGTACAAAATAATAAAATGTACACAACATATATATATAGATATAGGGAGATGTAGTATGAGTGCCAATGAGACAACTATCCATCCAAATAACAATTTATAAAAGTAAACCATTGTAGGTCAATGTACGGCCTTCAACACGGATCCTTGTATATAAGTATATATATATATTTAACAATTTCATGCAACAGTTTTGTAATTCTCGGCCACGACTTAGTAATTCGTAGCCACGAATAAGTAATTCGTAGCCACGAATAAGTAATTCGTAGCCACGAATAAGTAAATTGTGGCAAAGAATAACTTATCGTGGCCACGGACAAATAAGGCTTGGCCACGGACAAGTAATTTGTGGCCACGGACAAATAAGTCGTGGCCACGGTCAAATAAGTCGTGGGCACGGATAAGCAAGCCGTGGCCACGGACAAGTAAGTCTTGGCAACGGTCATGTGTCGTGTCCACGGACAATGCTACCATTAAGTGCAGAAAACTGACGTTAAATTGGAAACACGCGCACTTTCTAATTTTTCCTGCTTTCCTTGTTAGGTAAACGCTAACACACAAGTATAAATGCCGTGAGATTCCAAAATAATATGATTTTATAATTAACATAGGATATCAAATTTTACCCGGGGGGGGGGGGGGGGGTATTGCCGCATTATACGTATATTCAACCCGAGTATGATTTTATTTAAGCAGTGATACAAGAGACAATACAATGGCTTATAGTTATGATACTAAAGTGTTCTTACTTTTTAGTTGACTTATTGATGTGTATATTTTTGTAATATATGCATCATTTCGTTTTTGTTGAAAGCAGGCCATTTACATTATCAAAGTGAAGGAAGGAACCCGCGAATGCAGTTCATGCCGTTCCTAACATGTTACGCTTGTGTCGACGTCAAATAATGTTAACGGACAACCTTGCAAGACATTTTCATTAATCTGTTTTGTTGTAGATAACCCTGTAATCTTAATAAAGTTTGGTGTACTAACTTCAACTTTTAAAGTACTTTTTATTGGTATAGTAATCAAAGCCGAAAAATAATCTTCACGAAATCAAATCTCAAAGGCATGAAAGTTTAACCGTTCGGACATTTCCGCAAGACATTGCAAACCTATTGTTTTAAATTGAATATGTAGCTCAATTTGATTATTGATTTGAATTTTTGGAGCTTACATTTAGTATAAAACGATCGTGTTTACAATTCAATAAATTATATCTGTCAAAATTTTATTTTTTTAACTGAAATGTTTCAAGTGTCCAAACTAAATTTCCCCTGGGACATTTCCGTACATCATATTCTTTTCAAAATATCTATGCAAAATTTAAAATGGAGTAAACCAATACTGAAATATATCACGTCATATTTCTGATCATAAGATATTATTCAGAAGTAAATTTTGTAAAAAAAAAAAAAATCACTTTTTCCGTATTTTACCAATTTTATCAATGGACTTAGTTTTTAATTGTTCGAGTTTTATGTTTCGAGTTTGTTACATGGGACAACGCTAAGTAAACGTGTTTTCTGATAATCTGTGTCTTCCGAAGCCTAATAATATTATATTTTTTATTCTCTCTCTATAATAATGAGAAAATTTACGAAGCAATCTTTCTTTTCATATATAATTTGAAATATTAATTTCAGCATTTCTTAAAAAATTTCCCCGTCAATTAGTTAGTTAGCGCTATTTTTCGTGGTAGTAGCAATATCTAACGCATGCGTCCTAACATTTTTTTTCTCTAGAGCATATAATCATATATATTATAATAACCCAAATAAGCTTTCATACTATCCACGAGTACATTTTACCAATGTATATGGAATTTTTTAATTTAAAAGTATTGTAGATTTCATAAAATGCATTTACGTTACTTGGTTTTTTTTCATAAACAAATATATGTATATTGTCGAGTTTTTATATTGTTTTGTGAAAATATATACATATACATTTTTATTTCGTCAACGTTAGAGTAAAGCTTTCATTCATATTATATTAAATTGTATGTTGACTCTTACCGCATATATATATAGTTTTGCTTGTTTCCAATCGTTACCGAGGATTTTCAAAGAAGTATACAATTGGAAAATGGCCTGCAACATGAACAGTAATTTGGATATAACTGTTTGCTTAAACTTTTTTTGATAGATTGATATTTGCTAGACGTCCAGTGGCAAATATGCCATGTATATTCATGTAATCCCTCAAACAAAAAAAAGCCATTATCACTGATGAACAAGTATCGTGACATTTTTGTTTAGGGGACGGCTGAATCACACCGCCAGATGCAAGATTTCTTGCTGCATTGAAGACCCATTGGTGGACTTCGGCTGTTATGTGCTCTTTGGTTGGGTTGTTGTCTCTTTGACAAATTCCCCATTTCCATTCTCATTTTATGGTATGTCGGAATTATATTTATAAAGCATGTATATGAACTTGAACATTTGTAGTTGACCGAATGCAAAATAAATAATTTATACCGCAGTCACATTATTATAAACCACGATCGCACTACGATCTGTGAAAAAATGCAAATTTTGACGATCGTAGCGCGATCGTGTAGATAGTAGTAAGGGCGCATCACGGTCGTGATGAGGTTTTCAAGATCGCGATGAGCTCTAATTGGCCAACACTATGGATGAAACGTTATTAATTAAAAGATTTATATAGAAAAAGGAGGGGGTTCTAACCCTCGGAAAATCAGCCCGTGTTCCGTGTTTTATTGCAGCCTATGTCTTTTGGCTTCTAGTTCCCCGTAAGAAGAATGTGAGGACATATTTTTTTGTATAAAAATTGATTCCCCAACGTAAGCTGTTTCCTCTTTGGGAAATGACAGAAAAACTGCATGACATTATTATGCATGTTATTACTTTGTTTGGATAAAGAAAATACATTCACATACACTGGTTATGATATAGATATGTAGGAAGATATGGTATGAGTGCCAATGAGACAAATCTCCACCCAAATCACAATTTTTAAAAGAAAACAGTTATAGGTCAAGGTACGGTCTTCAACACGGAGCCTAGGCTCACACCGAACAGCAAGCTATAAAGGACCCCAAAAATTACTAGTGTGAAACCATTCAAACGGGAATAATAAATAAATAATAAATACAATATTTATAGAGCGCATTATATAATAACAAAAATTACTCTAAGCGCTTCACATTTAAAAATATATAAAATACAAAAAAATACATAAAACATAGATTACAAAGCACTATCTTAAAAGAAGCAAACAAGCATATAAAAATTTATAATTTTTTTTTTAAAAGGAACGAAAAATGCATGTACCCTAAAATATATACAAAACTGTCTAAAACTAATGCAGTCAAATAAAAGTATATATAAAATCTACAAAAAATCCTTAAAAGCAGTCCGAAATAAATGAGTCTTGAGTTGCTTTTTAAAAACAACTAAAGAATTTACACTCCGTAAAGACGATGGCAAATTGTTCCAGAGTGTAGGCGCAGCCTTGTCAAAACGCCTCTCACCGTAGCTTTTCGTTCGAACGTCATTTGGAGGATGTAGGAGCATACTATTTTCCGACCTGAGGGATTTACTTGGCTTGTATGGCGTAATTAAATTTTGAAGGTAACTAGGAGCTTTGCCATGCTGTGCGTTGTACACATATAAAAGAAGTTTATATTGGCAACGGTAATGTATGAGTAGCCAGTGTAACGATATTAAAACAGGCGTAATTGAGTCAAATTTCCTTTTTCGTGTTATCAAACGTGCTGCTGTGTTTTGGATCGCTGCAATTTACTGATAATTTTTGGTGTTAGTACCGTACAACAATGCATTGCCATAGTCCAGCCTTGATGTAACTAGGGAGCACACTAGTGTTTTAAAGGCTTCAACTGAAATTAAAGATCGAATTCGACCAATATTCCGAATTTGGTAAAAACAAGCCTTGGTGATCGCACTGGCTTGATGTTCCATACTGATGGTTTTATCAAAGTACATTCCCAGATTTTTCACACAAGAAACGTCGCTTAACACTGTTCCATCAAATGTCAGACGAAAATCTGAAAGATGTTTCAATTGATGTTTTGGTGCAAAGATTATTAATTCTGTCTAGCAACGATCTAGTCTATATAAAAAAACAAGAAACGAGAAACACTTATGAACCACCAATCTAATTAAAAACCGATCTCTCATCGCTCCTGTTTCTGATATGTCGCATGGGAGATCTAACGAAACCCGCTTTGAGGTCACATGTGAGTGACCTCGTAGGTGTGTCTTTTTCGACCAATGAAATTGAGTCTTCCACGATCTTGGAAGTTTAACGTAAGGCAAAGGGATGTAACTCATTTTATTTACGACGAAGTCGTCAGTCATAATAATTCATAAACTTTTTTCATTGGCTTATTAATAGGTCGTCAACTCATTTGCATATCTTTATAAATTCATGACTTTTAGTTCACTCACATGTGACCTCAAAGCCGGTTTCGTTAGATCTCCCACGCGACATATCAGAAACAAGAGCGATGAGAGATCGGTTTTTAATTAGATTGATGAACCACATAAATAGACAACTACTGAACATCAGATTCCTGACTTCGGACAGAATATCTTTATTTAATCAACCCATAAACCGTATCAAATACTCGGTATACGTCCTTAGTATCGCTTTATTGTACTTTTTTTTGTTATTCTAATAATTGAAATAAAAGGAGACTGGGATAATAAAAAAAAAAACAAATACAAGTTAACAATTTTTATTCGTACATTCGTTCATGTGCCTACTCCGGGTTTTGATATAAAGTACTTAGTCAGTGATTGGGAATCAATTTTTAGTAGCAGAGTGCTTGTTCAATTCATCAACAACAAAAAAAGAATTTTAGTCCGACATAATGATTAACAAAAAGATCTTAGTTATCTTTTCGGATTTCAGAAGTAAAAGCTTGTTTGGTTTTCAACGAACCGGCGATAAGTCGATGATTTTTATAATAAAAAAAAAGAATCGTAGAATTATACTCATTAGATCGATAAAAAGCAGAATAAATCTAAAATGGTTCAATAATTTGCATTATGTCCGGTGCCAAGTATTTCACGTATGATAAGGAAGATCAGGACGAAAACAAATTAACAATGAATACAATAGATCTGCATTGAACGCCGGGGAAAATAGCATTATAACTGGGCACCTACCTCGGGTAATTACGGACCATCAAACAGTTGTTTCAGAGGTTCTTCAAAATACAAAAAATTGTATGGCACTCTCATCATGAGGCATCAGATTTCACGTCTCATTTCTGAATTTAAACATCACACACATTCAAAAGGACGACCCGCACTAGCAATGATTTGATTGTCCGGAGAAAACGGAAATTATCATGGGGGTTTAAATTTATTGACGAACAACATTATGAACATATACAAAAATCGAATCTATAGTATGCAGCCATGCATATGCAATCATGTTTGTTTCATTTGACACGGTAGATAAAAAGGCAGCAAAAAATGTCAATATTTACGTCTTCGTTCATAGCAGGCTCTATGGTGACCGTTGCGCATATATTAGATTCTTGGTTGCTGTAGTGAGATGAGAAGGGAGTTTGCATGCATACAAACGCCAGTGGACACAAACCGCTGCTCAAACATAAAGTTCAATATAAAAAAGAAGATGTAGTATGAGTGCCAATGAGACAACTCTCCACACGGGACCAAATAACACAGAAAATAAACATCTATAGGTCACCATACAGCCTTCAACAATGAACAAAGCCCATACCACATAGTCAACTATAAATGGCTCAGAAATGCGAAATGTAAAATAATTCAAACGAGAAAACTAACGGCCTCATTTATGTACAAAAAATCACAGGGACTCGGTTCGGAGATTTTTATCTATGATTTTTCAATCTTTTTTCGTATTTCCTGTCTAATTGTATAACATTATAATAATAATTATACGTATAATGTAATACAAAACGACAGGAAATACGAAAAAAGATTGAAAAAACATAGACAATTTTTTGCTTGTTCCCAATCGTTACTGATGATTTTCAAAGAAGTATACAATTGCAAAATGGCCTGCAACATGAACAGTAATTTTGATTTAACTGTTTGCTTAAACTATTTCTGATAGATTGATGTTTGCTAGACGTCCAGTGGCAAATATGTCATGCATATTCATGACGTCCCTCAAACAAAAACAAGTCATTATCACTGAACTAGTATACATTTTTGTATAGGGAACGGCTGAATCACGACGCCGGGTGCGGGATTTCTCGCTGCATTGAAGACCCATTGGTTACCTTCGGCTGTGATGTGCTCTTTGATCGGGTTGTTGTCTCTTTGACACATGTCGGAATTATATTTATAAAGCATGCATGAACTGGAACATTTGTAGTTGACCAAATGCAGAATAAATAATTTTATGTCGCAATCACACTAGGCCATGATCGCGTGAAAAAAATGCAAATTTTGACGATCGTAATGCGATCGTGTAGATCTTAGTAAAGTCGTATCACGTTCTTCTTACGACCTGACTACGTTCGTAAGTTACGACCATATGATCATTGTCATTTTCACATAAGATATGCAAAAGCTCTCCAGGTTTTGTTTGTCTGTATGTAATTTGGACCTCTTGTCCTTTTTCTCTCATGGCTCAACCATGCTTGACACATTTTATATCATTCACTAAAACATCGTCATTTGAGCTAGATGGACCAGTGATAGGTTGTGATTCAGGTTGAATTAGTCGGTCCGACTTTTTTTTGTACTAATATTCCCAAATGCTGGATTTCATGTTTCGAGCAAGATTTTTGTGCTCCGAGCACTCAGCAAAGTTTTATGACTTCAAGGCCAGAGCTCCCTCTGCCTCTGCCTCTGCCTCTGCCTCTATTGATTTTGATGGCATGACTGTGCTGTTTCCTAAAAATCTACGTATTAATCAGAAATAGATCGAATGGAACAGTATTGATATGGAACATTATCGGTCGTCCCACTGTCTTTATCGCACCGCGGGTAAATTATCACGTTGTGATTGGTTTAAAGCCGTCACGTGGTGACCCCCTATGAGACCGTAGGGGGTTGGTAAATTTCATAGGTGGTTCATGACGCGTTAATAGTGACGTCATCTATTAATGTTGTTGTGTTTTTTTGTTTATTTTTCAACAAAACGCAGCAGAAAAAGTCTAGCGTGCGATAAATTCGTTATACGGTTAACTACTGACCCCCTATGAATCCATAGAGGGTGAATAAAATCCATAGGGAACTCGGCCTCCGGCCTCACCCCCTATGGATTTTACTAACCCTCTATGGATCCGTAGGGGGTCAGTAGCGAACCATATAACTTATAATATCACTCTGTTCAGCTCTTAATATTATGCCGTATCATGTCTTTGTGACGTCAAATACGTTGACCCGGCCTTAATAACGTTGACCCGGACATATCAGCGACGTCATAATGTTTGAACCGACGTTAATAACTTTGACCCGAACTTATCAAGTCATCTTTTGTGTGCTGGTGAAACAAAGAAAACACTTCCGAAACACGCAAATATAACCCGATAAATCGATTATCAGATTATCTGCATATTGATATTGTAAAATATCAGCTGCTTGACATTATATGAAGGCTTTTTGATCTCGTTCGCTACGCTCACTCGACAAAAAGCTTCATATTATGTCTCGCAGCTGACATTTTATGATATCAACATGTAGATAACCTGATAATCGGTACCGATGATGACGTTGCTGAGAACGTTACATAAGGTCTTGCGGTCATAAAACTTTCGAGCACGAAAATCGTACTCAGACTCGAAAATCAATCAATCAAAATACTGGATTTGGTGTTTCGAGCACTAATTGTGTACTCCAAGTTCAGAATAAATAATTTTATGTCGCAATCACACTAGGCCATGATCGCGTGAAAAAAATGCAAATTTTGACGATCGTAATGCGATCGTGTAGATCTTAGTAAAGTCGTATCACGTTCTTCTTACGACCTGACTACGTTCGTAAGTTACGACCATATGATCATTGTCATTTTCACATAAGATATGCAAAAGCTCTCCAGGTTTTGTTTGTCTGTATGTAATTTGGACCTCTTGTCCTTTTTCTCTCATGGCTCAACCATGCTTGACACATTTTATATCATTCACTAAAACATCGTCATTTGAGCTAGATGGACCAGTGATAGGTTGTGATTCAGGTTGAATTAGTCGGTCCGACTTGTTTTTGTACTAATATTCCCAAATGCTGGATTTCATGTTTCGAGCAAGATTTTTGTGCTCCGAGCACTCAGCAAAGTTTTATGACTTCAAGGCCAGAGCTCCCTCTGCCTCTGCCTCTGCCTCTGCCTCTATTGATTTTGATGGCATGACTGTGCTGTTTCCTAAAAATCTACGTATTAATCAGAAATAGATCGAATGGAACAGTATTGATATGGAACATTATCGGTCGTCCCACTGTCTTTATCGTACCGCGGGTAAATTATCACGTTGTGATTGGTTTAAAGCCGTCACGTGGTGACCCCCTATGAGACCGTAGGGGGTTGGTAAATTTCATAGGTGGTTCATGACGCGTTAATAGTGACGTCATCTATTAATGTTGTTGTGTTTTTTTGTTTATTTTTCAACAAAACGCAGCAGAAAAAGTCTAGCGTGCGATAAATTCGTTATACGGTTAACTACTGACCCCCTATGAATCCATAGAGGGTGAATAAAATCCATAGGGAACTCGGCCTCCGGCCTCACCCCCTATGGATTTTACTAACCCTCTATGGATCCGTAGGGGGTCAGTAGCGAACCATATAACTTATAATATCACTCTGTTCAGCTCTTAATATTATGCCGTATCATGTCTTTGTGACGTCAAATACGTTGACCCGGCCTTAATAACGTTGACCCGGACATATCAGCGACGTCATAATGTTTGAACCGACGTTAATAACTTTGACCCGAACTTATCAAGTAATCTTTTGTGTGCTGGTGAAACAAAGAAAACACTTCCGAAACACGCAAATATAACCCGATAAATCGATTATCAGATTATCTGCATATTGATATTGTAAAATATCAGCTGCTTGACATTATATGAAGGCTTTTTGATCTCGTTCGCTACGCTCACTCGACAAAAAGCTTCATATTATGTCTCGCAGCTGACATTTTATGATATCAACATGTAGATAACCTGATAATCGGTACCGATGATGACGTTGCTGAGAACGTTACATAAGGTCTTGCGGTCATAAAACTTTCGAGCACGAAAATCGTACTCAGACTCGAAAATCAATCAATCAAAATACTGGATTTGGTGTTTCGAGCACTAATTGTGTACTCCAAGTTCTGAGTAAAGTTTTATGACCGAGGACCAAGATCACGTGATCTATATCGCTTTTTGGCCCGGTCCAATATTTCCAATACGGACTGGCAATAAATCTGAATTACATGTAAACATATATTGTGACATTAATATTGTCAATTTAGAGACAAACAAACAAAATAGTCTGTATTTTAGGATGGACACACATATATGTTATCATATGTTCTGAAAAATTTGGAAAGCCAGAAGACAAAAAAAAAACCAATTATTAAAACTTAGAATGAACATGCTTGTCGAAATATTATTTTCAAATCAAACAGAGAATAAATTAGTCATATGAAATGAGTGAGTGGTGAAAAATAATGTTTATCCTATTCTTGATCCAATGTATGTATATATCATAAACTTAGTCCTTTGTGCACGATTTTATCATTTTTTATGCAAATATATTGTATAATCGTCATTTTTTTCTCTCTGCCTGTTATGATTTAACAAATATGGCTTCTCATTAAATGCCATGTTTTGAAGCCGAAGTTGACCGATTGTTACCTTAAAGTAAACAAATAACAAAAAGCATGGGTATTTAGCATGTGTTTAACAGGTACAAACAGATAATTGTTTATTTTAATGACAGATCCATACGTATTCATGTGATCACCGAATTTTTACGAGGAGGGTTACGCTCAGGTCACTATGCATACGGAAAATATGTTGGCGAATTGCTTCCTGGAAGCAAGCAATTAAAAATAAGTAAACTTCTTCTAAATGTGGACAAATTAAAGAATTTTCCTCAGAAAAAAGTATATGTACATAAGTTGTATAAGTATAGATTATAACATGCCCTTTTCCATATTGGCCCTGGTATCATCCCGAGACTCCCATATCGGCCTCGAGGCTTATAATCTTATGTGTGTTATAATCTTTTTATCACATGTTTAAGTGCTGCAGAAAAGAGAAAAAAAGGTCAATTATAACAATTTAATGATACATAAAAGGTAAAATCTTGAGCAATTTACCACAAACGTGTCGTTAAGTATGCAATGACGTCACGTCATTAGGAACAGGGCACAATATCAATATCTCTTTTTTGCCCGGGCAATTTTGAGGTTATTGCATATGCAAAACCTAAGGTATTCATAACAAATATGTGATAATGAAACTTTCCATATAGTCATAAAAGACATATGCATATTTTTTTTTAATTTTGAGGTTTCTTATGACTTTAAATATTTATATTACCATAGTATGTTAGTTTTCTCATTCTTATTGTTTTACATTTGTCAGTTTGGGGCCTTTAATATCGACTATACGGTAAGGGCTTTCATTGTCAAAGGCCATACGATGATCTATAGTTGTTAATTTCTATGTCATTTTGTTTCTTGTAGAGAGTTGTTTCATTTTTTTTTGGCAATCATATTACATATTTTTAAATCAATTTTAATAATTTTTTTTTTTTTTTTTTTTTAGAGCAAACAGGTACAATTCTTCATTTATCCTCTTTGTAAATACCCTGTAATCATCATTTTTTGGGGCGAATGGAAGAAAACAACATTAATTAACTATATACCTGTGTTTACCAGTAAAATGGCGCAAATGAAATATGGTTTGTGGCGCAAATGAAAGATTTTTTTGGCGCAAATGAAATGCCAATTGACGCAAAAGCAAAGCACTGATTAATTACATATTGAAAAAACAAAAATACCAGGTGAACTATATAGGCTCCTTAGAACCTGTAGAAGCCACTTTTTAAATGTTATCATTACTATTTACTTAATCTTGAATCAAACATTTAGGGCACTATATATGACTACCATTATTTATATACATATAATTTAATTATTTTTTTATAATTTTTCTTATTTAACAATTTGTACATTTATTTGTTGTTGTTGTTTAATTCATGTACTTATTTACAATGCATAGGGAAACAAGGATAGAAACCTGATATTGGTTGAGAACAGTACCCTCCTAAGTTCTATTTTAAGCTTGCTTCACTTTGAATATATATATATGAAATTGAAAATAAGATACTTTGAAATGTATACTTTACTGTGATTGAAGTCTGAGTTCTTTGATATAATTGATTCATAACATCTATATGATCTACAAACTAACAAAATTAAACATGTTTACCCCAAAAGGTACTTCCAAATTTTTATAAGACCGCACAGAATTTTTTAGGATTTTGTATAATGCTATGATGTTTTCGTCAGCGTCCGAAGACACATTTGGTTTCCAGACAACAACTTAAGTTAAAGTGAATGAGTCTTTATAAAATTTTAAAAGAAGGTTAAATACCATATAGGGAAGGTTGGGATTGAATTTGGGGGCTATGGTACCAACAGTTTATTAATTGGGGGCCAAAAAAAGCATTTTTGTAGTTTCCAGACATTAACTTGTGTGCAAGTGTATGGATCTCTCTCAAATTTCTAAACGATTAGGGAGGTGGATCATTTGACCAGTAATGCAGACATTATAGTTTGTTGACTGTTGTTACATTTATACATGTTTATACTTCTTCATTTTACTAATGAATCTTAATGAATTTATATTTAAATTTTATTCAATTTTTTATATTAATTATAAATTATGAATTTTCAAAGGTTACTTCTTTTAATGTTTATTTATTTACATGTATGTACATCTCATCACCTAACAATATTTCTATTCTATTTTAATCATTTGTTATTGACTATTCAATCACTTTATTAGATTATGTAAATGTATGTGTATGATTTTTTGTTTATCATTATTATTAAAATTGTGTGGGATATTGAGGTCTCTTTGCTTGTCTTGTATTTCTCTGTTTAACACACTAGAAATGAATGTGCTTACAAATTGTAAACTGATTTGTGAAATTGCTAGTCGAAGATCTAAATTGTATAGTCAAACTTGTAGATCTACAATACAAATATTCAAAACATTATACAAAGCACAGCCTTACTTGTACATGTACTATACGGGTAATCAGAATATTATACATAGCACTGTCATTCTTATAGATGTATATTACCCAGAGTTTTCCCTAGAATTTCAAATAGCACAATGGAAATTAACATAGCACTGGTCTGCCAAAAATTATAGCACCATGGCCTCTGTACATTTCATCATAAAATCAGCCAAGATAGCACCATGGTATCAAATATAGTAATAGGGTACCACAGTGCTTTAAGGCCCCAGGGAAAACACTAAAACAGTTAAACACGACATTATACAGCACACTGTCATACTCATATATGTACTTTACCAGCCGTCACAACATAATACAGGGCACTTGTCATTCCCATAGATGTACTTTACCAACAATCAGAACATTATGCAGGGCACTTGACTCAGGGGCGGATTTAGGCGGGGGCGTGGCGGGCGTGCGCCCCCCTAAAATTTGCAAAGCATGGGTTGTCTTAACTAATTTTAGTATTAGAAGAGACCATTCCATCTTTTTTAACATTCAAAGTATATAAAACAGTCAGTTCAACAGAATCATTATGATTACTAATCAAATGACCGGCTACGATTTATTTAATTCTATATATATTATATACTTCAAAGGAAGGTGTTAAACGCGTAGCTGCGTTTGGTGAAAAATAAAATAGGTTTTAAGCAGTTAAAGTACAAACAATTGTTGCATTGTATTTGCGGTTTTTATAATCAATTTCTTTGATAATCGAAGTTCCAATACATCACTAACCCTTACTCACTTTCACAATTTCATCATGGCACGGCCAAAAAAACAGTCCAGGCTCAGACCAGGTGACTGATATTTTCTTAATGTCCTTAATGAAAGATAGAAATACTGTTTCAAGCGAAAGGTTAGTTTATAATTCGTATCTCTGTGTCTTTATATATGTCTTACTTGCAACCTGAAAATTTTGCAGAATTATGTACCACATTACATACATGGGATCCCCAGAAAATAAACACAACTTCGTAAATGCATCTCATTCTAATTTTGGTGGTTTGTGGCGAACACAGTATATATAAAGTCTGGCACGACCAGTAAAAACAGATATTATGAAAGAACGATTAAAAATCACGGCGAAAAGTAGAAATTTTCGTTTGCAAAATCTAATACTAGTATTGGTCAGGTGAGCTGTTGTGATCTGTCTCGTCTCACTTTGCTTCCATCGGTCCGCCCGTCTATCTGTCAACTCTTCACTTTTCCATCGTCTTAACCAAGTTTGTCGGGGCTGGTGTTATGGAGTGTTAAAGTAATTCTTAAGTGAACCGGTTTCATTTCACATTATCGAAACCATGTACAACTGGCTTAGACACATTGAATATCTGCAAACAAGGGTTATATATTTTTGTGATGTTTCTGTATTTTTGTCACAACTACCAGCACCATGTCTTGCAAGGATTGGTTGAGATATTTATTACCTGATATTGTAGATTGTTGTCAGGGTGGATTTATGCGGTTTCTGCTTGAAACTTTAATTTCTCGCTCATTTTACCTCACAATAGTTCGAAATATATCTACATTGCACCCCTTTAGAAGAATATTTGTCATATTTGTCTCTAGATCTCTTTCCATACAAGTTTCATTCTGGGAAAAAAACCCATACTTGTAGATGTACTATACCGGTAAAGAGAATATTATTCAGAGCACTCATACTAGAAGATACACTATACCGGTAAAGGGAACGTTATTCGGAGCATTCATATTAGTAGATGTACTATATCTGCAGAGTACATTTATCAGAGCTCTCATACTAGTATGTGTACTTAACCTGCAAAGAAATCATTTTTCAGAGAACTCATACTAGCAGATGTACTATACCGGTAAAGAGAACATCATTCAGAACACTCATACTAGTAGGTGTATTATAATTACAAAGAAAACAATATTCAGAGCACTCATACTACTAGATGCACTTCACCGGTAAACAATGGATACGAAAATATTATTCAGAGCACTCATACTAGTATATCCACTATATTGGTAAACAATGGTAAAGTGAACAATATTCAGAGCACCAATACTAGTAAAATACACTTTTGGGGAAACATTTAACAGCCCAGCTTTTATTTTTAATCAGTTTTGATAATTTAGTAATATCAAATTTATGTTTTTCATTACAGAAAACATTTTCAAAGAACCATTTAATTAGATAAGAAACCTTCTGTTTGAAACAATTATATGTGGGAGTGTAGTCTAGTGTAGAGTCCAATGTTCATAAATATCAACCAAATTGAAAGGACAATATTTCCAACAAATCATTTGAAAATGTCTAAATTGATCACCGAAAATGACAAAAAAAATCATTTTTCAATCAAAATTTTTCTTGAATTTAGAAGGTTCGTGCCTTTTTCTTCATCTTTTATTTTTGTAAATTTTCATTGATAAATTTGGTATGGTTTGAAAGAAGAAATAATAAGCTATAGCCTGGTATATTTTACAAAATTTTAGGATAAATCATCTGACTGTGATAGGTTTACTCTGACGCCATTTCTTTTGGTTAAGGTATCATTATTGTTACAGGATAAATCATCTGACTGTGATAGATTGACTCTGACACCATGTATATAGGTCACAGTATCATTATTGTTATAGGATAAATCACCGGACTGTGATAGATTGACTCTGACACTATGTCTATAGGTCACAGTATCATTATTGTTACAAGATAAATCATCTGACTGTGATAGATTGATTCTGACACTATGTCTATAGGTCACAGTATCATTATTGTTACAGGATAAATCATCTGACTGTAATATATTGACTCTGACATCATGTCTATAGGTAACAGAATCATTATTGTTACGGGATAAATCATCTGACTGTGACGGATTGACTCTGACACTATGTCTATTGGCCACAGTATCACTAGTGGTACAGGATAAATCATCTGACTGTGACAGATTTACTCTGACGCCATTTCTATTGGTCAAGGTATCATTATTGTTACAGGATAAATCATCTGACTGTGATAGACTCTGACACCATGTCTATAGGTCACAGTATTATTATTGTTACGGGATAAATAATCTGACTGTGATAGATTGACTCTGACACCATGTCTAAAGGTCACAGTATCATTATTATTACGGGATAAATCAACTGACAGTGATATATTGACTCTGACACCACGTCTATAGGTCACAGTACCATTTTGTTACAGGATAAATCATCTGACTGTGATAGATTGACTATGGTACGATGTCTATAGGCCACAGTACCATTTTTGTTACAGGATAAATCATCTGACTGTTATAGATTGACTCTGACACTATGTCTATAGGTCACAGTATCCTTATTGTTACAGGATAAATCATCTGACTGTGATAGATTGATTCTGACACTATGTCTATAAGTCACAGTATCCTTATTGTTACAGGATAAATCATCTGACTGTGATAAATTGATTCTGACACTATGTCTATAGGTCACAGTATCATTATTGTTACGGGATAAATCATCTGACTGTGATAGATTGATTCTGACACTATGTCTATAGGTCACAGTATCCTTATTGTTACAGGATAAATCATCTGACTGTGATAGATTGATTCTGACACTATGTCTATAGGTCACAGTATCATTATTGTTACAGGATAAATCATCTGACTGTGATACATTGACTCTGACACTATGTATATTGGCCAAACTACCATTATTGGTACAATATAAATCATCTGACTGTGATAGATTTACTTTGACACCATTTCTATTGGTCAAAGTATCATTATTGTTACAGGATAAATAATCTGACGGTGATAGATTGATTCTGACACCATGTCTATATGTCACAGTATCATTATTGTTACGGGATAAATCATCTGACTGTGATAGATTGACTCTTACTCCATGTTTATAGGTCACAGTATCATTATTAATACGGGATAAATCATCTGACTGTGATAAATTGACTGTGACACTATGTCTATAGGCGACAGTAGCATTATTGCTACAGGATAAATCACCAGACTGTGATAGATGGTTTCTGACACTATGTCTATAGGTCAAAGTATCTTATTGTTACAAGATAAATCATCTGCCTGTTATAGATTGACTCTGACACTATGTCTATAGGTCACAGTATCCTTATTGTTACAGGGTAAATCATCTGACTATGATAAATTGATTCTGATACTATGTCTTTACGTCACAGTATCATTATTAATACAGGATAACTCATCTGACTGTGATAGATTGACTCTGACAGTATGTCTATAGGTCACATTATCATTATTGCTACAGGATAAATCATCTGACTGTGATACATTGACTCTGACACTATGTATATTGGCAAAAGTACCATTATTGGTAAAAGATAAATCATCTGACTGTGATAGATTTACTCTGCCACCATTTCTATTGGTCAAGGTATCATTATTGTTTCAGGATAAATCATCGGACTGTGATAGATTGATTCTGACACTATGTTTATAGGTCACAGTATCATTATTGTTACAGGATAAATCATCTGACTGTGATGGATTGTCTCTGACATCATGTCTATAGGTGACAGTATCATTATTGTTACAGGATAAATCATATGATTGTGATAGATTGACTCTGACGCCATGTCTATAGGTCACAGTATCATTATTGTTACAGGATATATCATCTGACTGTGATAGATTGACTCTGACACTATGTCTATTGGCCACAGTACCACTAGTGGTACAGGATAAATCATCTGACTGTGACATATTTACTCTGACGCCTTTTCTTTTGGTCAAGGTATCATTATTGTTACAGGATAAATCATCTGACTGTGATAGATTGACTCTGACACCATGTCTATAGGTCACTCTGTCATTATTGTTACGGGATAAATCATCTGACTGTGATAGATTGACTCTTACACCATGTCTATAGGTCACAGTTACATTATTATTACGGGATAAATCATCTGACTGTGATAAATTGACTTTGACACTATGTGTATAGGCCACAGTACCATTATTGCAACAGGATAAATCACATGACTGTGATAGATTGACTATGACACCACGTCTATAGGCCACAGTGCCATTTTTGCTACAGAATAAATCATTTGATTGTGATGGATTGACTATGACACCATATTTATAGGCCACAGTACCATTTTTGTTACAGGATAAATCATCTGACTGTGATAGATTGACTCTGATACTATGTCTATAGGTCAAAGTATCATTATTGTTACAGGATAAATCATCTGACTGTGATAGATTGATTCTGACACCATGTCTATATGTCACAGTATCATTATTGTTATGGGATAAATCATCTGACTGTGATAGATTGACTCTTACTCCATGTTTATAGGTCACAGTATCATTATTAATATGGGATAAATCATCTGACTGTGATAAATTGACTGTGACACTATGTCTATAGGCGACAGTAGCATTATTGCTACAGGATAAATCACCAGACTGTGATAGATGGTTTCTGACACTATGTCTATAGGTCAAAGTATCTTATTGTTACAAGATAAATCATCTGACTGTTATAGATTGACTCTGACACTATGTCTATAGGTCACAGTATCCTTATTGTTACAGGGTAAATCATCTGACTGTGATAGATTTACTCTGCCACCATTTCTATTGGTCAAGGTATCATTATTGTTTCAGGATAAATCATCGGACTGTGATAGATTGATTCTGACACTATGTTTATAGGTCACAGTATCATTATTGTTACAGGATAAATCATCTGACTGTGATGGATTGTCTCTGACATCATGTCTATAGGTGACAGTATCATTATTGTTACAGGATAAATCATATGATTGTGATAGATTGACTCTGACGCCATGTCTATAGGTCACAGTATCATTATTGTTACAGGATATATCATCTGACTGTGATAGATTGACTCTGACACTATGTCTATTGGCCACAGTACCACTAGTGGTACAGGATAAATCATCTGACTGTGACATATTTACTCTGACGCCTTTTCTTTTGGTCAAGGTATCATTATTGTTACAGGATAAATCATCTGACTGTGATAGATTGACTCTGACACCATGTCTATAGGTCACTCTGTCATTATTGTTACGGGATAAATCATCTGACTGTGATAGATTGACTCTTACACCATGTCTATAGGTCACAGTTACATTATTATTACGGGATAAATCATCTGACTGTGATAAATTGACTTTGACACTATGTGTATAGGCCACAGTACCATTATTGCAACAGGATAAATCACATGACTGTGATAGATTGACTATGACACCACGTCTATAGGCCACAGTGCCATTTTTGTTACAGAATAAATCATTTGATTGTGATGGATTGACTATGACACCATATTTATAGGCCACAGTACCATTTTTGTTACAGGATAACTCAACTGACTGTGATAGATTGACTCTGATACTATGTCTATAGGTCAAAGTATCATTATTGTTACAGGATAAATCATCTGACTGTGATAGATTGATTCTGACACCATGTCTATATGTCACAGTATCATTATTGTTATGGGATAAATCATCTGACTGTGATAGATTGACTCTTACTCCATGTTTATAGGTCACAGTATCATTATTAATATGGGATAAATCATCTGACTGTGATAAATTGACTGTGACACTATGTCTATAGGCGACAGTAGCATTATTGCTACAGGATAAATCACCAGACTGTGATAGATGGTTTCTGACACTATGTCTATAGGTCAAAGTATCTTATTGTTACAAGATAAATCATCTGACTGTTATAGATTGACTCTGACACTATGTCTATAGGTCACAGTATCCTTATTGTTACAGGGTAAATCATCTGACTGTGATAAATTGATTCTGATACTATGTCTTTACGTCACAGTATCATTATTAATACAGGATAACTCATCTGACTGTGATAGATTGACTCTGACAGTATGTCTATAGGTCACAGTATCATTATTGCTACAGGATAAATCATCTGACTGTGATACATTGACTCTGACACTATGTATATTGGCCAAAGTACCATTATTGGTACAAGATAAATCATCTGACTGTGATAGATTTACTCTGCCACCATTTCTATTGGTCAAGGTATCATTATTGTTACAGGATAAATCATCGGACTGTGATAGATTGATTCTGACACTATGTTTATAGGTCACAGTATCATTATTGTTACAGGATAAATCATCTGACTGTGATGGATTGTCTCTGACATCATGTCTATAGGTGACAGTATCATTATTGTTACAGGATAAATCATATGATTGTGATAGATTGACTCTGACGCCATGTCTATAGGTCACAGTATCATTATTGTTACAGGATATATCATCTGACTGTGATAGATTGACTCTGACACTATGTCTATTGGCCACAGTACCACTAGTGGTACAGGATAAATCATCTGACTGTGACATATTTACTCTGACGCCTTTTCTTTTGGTCAAGGTATCATTATTGTTACAGGATAAATCATCTGACTGTGATAGATTGACTCTGACACCATGTCTATAGGTCACTGTGTCATTATTGTTACGGGATAAATCATCTGACTGTGATAGATTGACTCTTACACCATGTCTATAGGTCACAGTTTCATTATTATTACGGGATAAATCATCTGACTGTGATAAATTGACTTTGACACTATGTGTATAGGCCACAGTACCATTATTGCAACAGGATAAATCACATGACTGTGATAGATTGACTATGACACCACGTCTATAGGCCACAGTGCCATTTTTGTTACAGAATAAATCATTTGATTGTGATGGATTGACTATGACACCATATTTATAGGCCACAGTACCATTTTTGTTACAGGATAAATCATCTGACTGTGATAGATTGACTCTGATACTATGTCTATAGGTCAAAGTATCATTATTGTTACAGGATAAATCATCTGACTGTGATAGATTGATTTTGACACTATGTCTATGGGTCACATTATCATCATTGTTACAGGATAAATCGTCTGACTGTGATTGATTGACTCTGACATCATGTCTATAGGTGACAGTATCATTACCGTTACAGGATAAATCATCTGACTGTGATAGATTGACTCTGACACTATGTTTATTGACCACAGAAGCACTAGTGGTACAGGATAAATCGTCTGACTGTGACAGATTTAGTCTGACGCCATTTGTATTGTTCAAGGTATCATTATTGTTATAGGATAAATCATCTGACTGTGATAGATTGACTCTGACGCCATGTCTATAGGTCACAGTATCATTATTGTTACGGGATAAATCATCTGACTGTGATAGATTGACTCTTACTCCATGTTTATAGGTTACAGTATCATTATTAATACGGGATAAATCATCTGACTGTGATAAATTGACTGTGACACTATGTCTATAGGCGACAGTAGCATTATTGCTACAGGATAAATCACCAGACTGTGATAGATGGTTTCTGACACTATGTCTATAGGTCAAAGTATCTTATTGTTACAAGATAAATCATCTGACTCTTATAGATTGACTCTGACACTATGTGTATAGGTCACAGTATCCTTATTGTTACAGGGTAAATCATCTGACTGTGATAAATTGATTCTGATACTATGTCTTTAGGTCACAGTATCATTATTAATACAGGATAACTCATCTGACTGTGATAGATTGACTCTGACAGTATGTCTATAGGTCACATTATCATTATTGCTACAGGATAAATCATCTGACTGTGATACATTGACTCTGACACTATGTATATTGGCCAAAGTACCATTATTGGTACAATATAAATCATCTGACTGTGATAGATTTACTCTGCCACCAGTTCTATTGGTCAAGGTATCATTATTGTTACAGGATAAATCATCGGACTGTGATAGATTGATTCTGACACTATGTCTATAGGTCACAGTATCATTATTCTTACAGGATAAATCATCTGACTGTGATGGATTGTCTCTGACATCATGTCTATAGGTGACAGTATCATTATTGTTACAGGATAAATCATATGATTGTGATAGATTGACTCTGACGCCATGTCTATAGGTCACAGTATCATTATTGTTACAGGATATATCATCTGACTTTGATAGATTGACTCTGACACTATGTCTATTGGCCACAGTACCACTAGTGGTACAGGATAAATCATCTGACTGTGACATATTTACTCTGACGCCTTTTCTTTTGGTCAAGGTATCATTATTGTTACAGGATAAATCATCTGACTGTGATAGATTGACTCTGACACCATGTCTATAGGTCACTGTGTCATTATTGTTACGGGATAAATCATCTGACTGTGATAGATTGACTCTTACACCATGTCTATAGGTCACAGTTTCATTATTATTACGGGATAAATCATCTGACTGTGATAAATTGACTTTGACACTATGTGTATAGGCCACAGTACCATTATTGCAACAGGATAAATCACATGACTGTGATAGATTGACTATGACACCACGTCTATAGGCCACAGTGCCATTTTTGTTACAGAATAAATCATTTGATTGTGATGGATTGACTAAGACACCATATCTATAGGCCACAGTACCATTTTTGTTACAGGATAAATCATCTGACTGTGATAGATTGACTCTGATACTATGTCTATAGGTCAAAGTATCATTATTGTTACAGGATAAATCATCTGACTGTGATAGATTGATTCTGACACTATGTCTATGGGTCACATTATCATCATTGTTACAGGATAAATCGTCTGACTGTGATTGATTGACTCTGACATCATGTCTATAGGTGACAGTATCATTACCGTTACAGGATAAATCATCTGACTGTGATAGATTGACTCTGACACTATGTTTATTGGCCACAGAAGCACTAGTGGTACAGGATAAATCATCTGACTCTGACAGATTTACTCTGACGCCATTTGTATTGGTCAAGGTATCATTATTGTTACAGGATAAATCATCTGACTGTGATAGATTGACTCTGACACCATGTATATAGGTCACAGTATCATTATTGTTACGGGATTAATAATCTGACTGTGATAGATTGACTCTGACACCATGTCTATAGGTCACAGTATCATTATTATTACGGGATAAATCATCTGACTGTGATAAATTGACTTTGACACTATGTGTATAGGCCACAGTACCATTATTGTTACAGGAAAAATCCTCTGACTGTGATAGATTGATTCTGACACTATGTCAATAGGTCAAAGTATCATTATTATTACGGCATACTAGTGGTACAGGATAAATCATCTGAATGTGATAGATTGACTCTGACACCATTTCTTTTGGTCAAAGTATCATTATTAATACAGGACAAATCATCGGACTGTGATAGATTGCTTCTGACACTATGTCTATAGGTCACAGTATCATTAGTGTTATAGGATAAATCATCTGACTGTGATAGATTGTCTCTGACATCATGTGTGTAGGTGACAGTATCATTATTGTTACAGGATAAATCATCTGACTGTGATAGATTAACTCTGACACCATGTTTATAGGTCACACTATCATTATTGTTACAGGATATATCATCTGACTGTGATAGATTGACTCTGACACTATGTCTATTGGCCGCTGTACCACTAGTGGTACAAGATAAATCATCTGACTGTGATATATTTACTCTGACGCCATTTCTTTTGGTCAAGGTATCATTATTGTTACAGGATAAATCATCTGACTGTGATAGATTGACTCTGACACCATGTCTATAGGTCACAGTATCATTATTGTTATAGGATAAATCATCGGACTGTGATAGATTGACTCTGACACTATGTCTATAGGTCACAGTATCATTATTGTTACAAGATAAATCATCTGACTGTGATAAATTGATTCTGACCCTATGTCTATAGGTCACAGTATCATTATTGTTACAGGATAAATTATCTGACTGTGATCGATTGACTATGACAGTATGTCTATAGGTCACAGTATCATTATTGTTACAGGATAAATCATCTGACTGTGATAGATTTACTCTGACACCATTTCTATTGGTCAAGGTATCATTATTTTTACAGGATAAATCATCGGACTGCGATAGATTGATTCTGACAACATGTCTATAGGTCACAGTATCACTATTATTACGGGATAAATCATCTGACTGTGATAGATTGACTCTTACACCACGTCTATAGGCCACAGTACATTTTTGTTATCTGACTTTGATAGATTGACTCTGACACTATGTCTATAGGTCACAGTATCCTTATTGGTACAGGATAAATCATCTGACTGTGATAGATTGACTCTGACAGTATGTCTATAGGTCACAGTATCATTATTGTTACAGGATAAATCATCTGACTGTGATAGATTGACTCTGACACTATGTACATTGGCCAAAGTACCATTATTGGTACAAGATAAATCATCTGACTGTAATAGATTTACTCTGACACCATTTCTATTGGTCAAGGTATCATTATTGTTACAGGATAAATCATCGGACTGTGATAGATTGACTCTGACACCACGTCTATAGGTCACAGTATCATTATTGTTACATGATATATCATCTGACTGTGATAGATTGACTCTGACACCATGTCTATTGGCCACAGTACCACTAATGGTACAGGATAAATCATCTGACTGTGATATATTTACTCTGACGCCTTTTTTTTGTTCAAGGTATCATTATTGTTACAGGATAAATCACCAGACTGTGATAGATTGACTCTGACACCATGTCTATAGGTCACAGTATCCTTATTGTTACGGGATAAATCATCGGACTGTGATAGATTGACTCTTACACCATGTCTATAGGTCACAGTTTCATTATTATTACGGGATAAATCAACTGACTGTGATAAATTGACTCTGACACTATGTCTATAGGCCACAGTACCATTATTGCTAGAGGATAAATCACCTGACTGTGATCGATTGACCCTGACACCACGTCTATAGGCCACAGTGCCATTTTTGGTACAGGATAAATCATCTGATTGTGATGGATTGACTATGACACCATATCTATAGGCCACAGTACCATTTTTGTTACAGGATAAATCATCTGACTGTGATAGATTGACTCTTACACTATGTCTATAGGTCAAAGTATCATTATTGTTACAGGATAAATCATCTGACTGTGACAGATTTACTCTGACGCCATTTCTTTTGGTCAAGGTATCATTATTGTTATAGGATAAATCATCTGACTGTGATAGATTGACTCTGACACCATGTATATAGGCCACAGTATCATTATTGTTACGGGATAAATAATCTGACTGTGATAGATTGACTCTGACACCATGTTTATAGGTCACAGTATCATTATTATTACGGGATAAATCATCTGACTGTGATAGATTGACTCTGACATCATTTCTATTGGTCAAGGTATCATTATTGTTACAGGATAAATCATCGGACTGTGATAGATTGATTCTGACACTATGTCTATAGATCACAGTATCATTAATGTTATATGATAAATCATCTGACTGTGATAGATTGTCTCTGACATCATGTGTGTAGGTGACAGTATCATTATTGTTACATGATAAATCATCTGACTGTGATAGATTAACTCTGACACCATGTTTATAGGTCACAGTATCATTATTGTTACAGGATATATCATCTGACTGTGATAGATTGACTCTGACACGATGGCTATTGGCCACAGTACCACTAGTGGTACAGGATAAATCATCTGACTGTGATATATTTACTCTGACGCCATTTCTTTTGGTCAAGGTATCATTATTGTTACAGGATATATCATCTGACTGTGATAGATTGACTCTGACACTATGTCTATAGGTCACAGTATCATTATTGTTACAAGATAAATCATCTGACTGTGATAAATTGATTCTGACCCTATGTCTATAGGTCACAGTATCATTATTGTTACAGGATAAATTATCTGACTGTGATCGATTGACTATGACAGTATGTCTATAGGTCACAGTATCATTATTGTTACAGGATAAATCATCTGACTGTGATAGATTTACTCTGACACCATTTCTATTGGTCAAGGTATCATTATTTTTACAGGATAAATCATCGGACTGCGATAGATTGATTCTGACAACATGTCTATAGGTCACAGTATCACTATTATTACGGGATAAATCATCTGACTGTGATAGATTGACTCTTACACCACGTCTATAGGCCACAGTACATTTTTGTTATCTGACTTTGATAGATTGACTCTGACACTATGTCTATAGGTCACAGTATCCTTATTGGTACAGGATAAATCATCTGACTGTGATAGATTGACTCTGACAGTATGTCTATAGGTCACAGTATCATTATTGTTACAGGATAAATCATCTGACTGTGATAGATTGACTCTGACACTATGTACATTGGCCAAAGTACCATTATTGGTACAAGATAAATCATCTGACTGTAATAGATTTACTCTGACACCATTTCTATTGGTCAAGGTATCATTATTGTTACAGGATAAATCATCGGACTGTGATAGATTGACTCTGACACCACGTCTATAGGTCACAGTATCATTATTGTTACATGATATATCATCTGACTGTGATAGATTGACTCTGACACCATGTCTATTGGCCACAGTACCACTAATGGTACAGGATAAATCATCTGACTGTGATATATTTACTCTGACGCCTTTTTTTTGTTCAAGGTATCATTATTGTTACAGGATAAATCACCAGACTGTGATAGATTGACTCTGACACCATGTCTATAGGTCACAGTATCCTTATTGTTACGGGATAAATCATCGGACTGTGATAGATTGACTCTTACACCATGTCTATAGGTCACAGTTTCATTATTATTACGGGATAAATCAACTGACTGTGATAAATTGACTCTGACACTATGTCTATAGGCCACAGTACCATTATTGCTAGAGGATAAATCACCTGACTGTGATCGATTGACCCTGACACCACGTCTATAGGCCACAGTGCCATTTTTGGTACAGGATAAATCATCTGATTGTGATGGATTGACTATGACACCATATCTATAGGCCACAGTACCATTTTTGTTACAGGATAAATCATCTGACTGTGATAGATTGACTCTTACACTATGTCTATAGGTCAAAGTATCATTATTGTTACAGGATAAATCATCTGACTGTGACAGATTTACTCTGACGCCATTTCTTTTGGTCAAGGTATCATTATTGTTATAGGATAAATCATCTGACTGTGATAGATTGACTCTGACACCATGTATATAGGCCACAGTATCATTATTGTTACGGGATAAATAATCTGACTGTGATAGATTGACTCTGACACCATGTCTATAGGTCACAGTATCATTATTATTACGGGATAAATCATCTGACTGTGATAGATTGACTCTGACATCATTTCTATTGGTCAAGGTATCATTATTGTTACAGGATAAATCATCGGACTGTGATAGATTGATTCTGACACTATGTCTATAGATCACAGTATCATTAATGTTATATGATAAATCATCTGACTGTGATAGATTGTCTCTGACATCATGTGTGTAGGTGACAGTATCATTATTGTTACATGATAAATCATCTGACTGTGATAGATTAACTCTGACACCATGTTTATAGGTCACAGTATCATTATTGTTACAGGATATATCATCTGACTGTGATAGATTGACTCTGACACGATGGCTATTGGCCACAGTACCACTAGTGGTACAGGATAAATCATCTGACTGTGATATATTTACTCTGACGCCATTTCTTTTGGTCAAGGTATCATTATTGTTACAGGATATATCATCTGACTGTGATAGATTGACTCTGACACCATGTCTATAGGTCACAGTATCATTATTGTTATAGGATAAATCATCGGACTGTGATAGATTGACTCTGGCACTATGTCTATAGGTCACAGTATCATTATTGTTACAAGATAAATCATCTGACTGTGATAGATTGATTCTGACACTATGTCTATAGGTCACAGTATCATTATTGTTACAGGATAAATCATCTGACTGTAATAAATTGACTCTGACATCATGTCTATAGGTGACAGTATCATTATTGTTTCAGGAAAAATCATCTGACTGTGATAGATTGATTCTGACACTATGTCAATAGGTCAAAGTATCATTATTATTACGGCATAAATCATCTGACTGTGATAGATTGACACTGACACCACGTCTATAGGCCACAGTACCATTTTTGTTACAGGATAAATCATCTGACTGTGATAGATTGACTCTGACACGATGTCTATAGGCCACAGTACCATTTTTGTTACTGGATAAATCATCTGACTGTGATAGATTGACTCTGACACTATGTCTATAGGTCACAGTATCCTTATTGTTACAGGATAAATCATCGGACTGTGATAGATTGACTCTGACATTATGTCTATAGGTCACAGTATCATTATTGTTACAAGATAAATCATCTGACTGTGATAGATTGATTCTGACACTATGTCTATAGGTCACAGTATCATTATTGTTATAGGATAAATCATCTGACTGTTATAGATTGACTCTGACACTATGTCTTTAGGCCATAGTATCCTTATTATTACAGGAAAAATCATCTGACTGTGATAGATTGATTCTGACACTATGTCTTTAGGTCAAAGTATCATTATTGTTATAGGATAAATCATCTGAATGTGATAGATTGACTCTGACGGTATGTCTATAGGTCACAGTATCATTATTATTACAGGATAAATCATCTGACAGTGATAGATTGACTCTGACACTATGTATATTGGCCAAAGTACCATTATTGGTACAAGATAAATCATCTGACTGTGATAGATTTACTCTGACACCATTTCTATTGGTCATAGTATGATTATTGTTACAGGATAAATCATCTGACTGTGATAGATTGTCTCTGACATCATGTCTATAGGTGAGAGTATCATTATTGTTACAGGATAAATCACATGACTGTGATAGATTAACTTTGACATCATGTCTATAGGTCACAGTATCATTATTGTTACAGGACATATCATCTGACTGTAATAGATTGACTCTGACACTATGTCTATTGGCCACAGTACCACTGGTATTACAGGATAAATCATCTGACTGTTATAGGTTTACTCTGACGCCATTTCTTTTGATCAAGGCATCATTATTGTTACAGGATTAATCATCGGACTGTGATAGATTGACTCGACACCATGTCTATAGCTCACGGTATCCTTATTGTTACAGGATAAATCATCTGACTGTGAGATATTGACTCAGACAGTATGTCTATAGGTCACAGTATCATTATTGTTACAGGATAAATCATCTGACTGTGATAGATTGACTCTCACACTATGTATATTGGCCAAAGTACCATTATTGTTACAGGAGAAATCATCTGACTGTGATAGATTGACTCTGACACCATTTCTATTGGTCAAGGTATCATTATTGTTACAGGATAAATCATCGGACTGTGATAGATTGATTCTGACACTATGTCTATAGGTCACAGTATCATTATTGTTACAGGAGAAATCATCTGACTGTGATTTTATTGACTCTGACACCATGTCTATAGGTCACAGTATCATTATTATTACGGGATAAATCATCTGACTGTGATAGATTGACTCTGACACTATGTCTATAGGCCACAGTACCACTGGTATTACAGGATAAATCATCTGACTGTTATAGGTTTACTCTGACGCCATTTCTTTTGATCAAGGCATCATTATTGTTACAGGATAAATCATCGGACTGTGATAGATTGACTCGACACCATGTCTATAGCTCACGGTATCCTTATTGTTACAGGATAAATCATCTGACTGTGAGATATTGACTCTGACAGTATGTCTATAGGTCACAGTATCATTATTGTTACAGGATAAATCATCTGACTGTGATAGATTGACTCTCACACTATGTATATTGGCCAAAGTACCATTATTGTTACAGGAGAAATCATCTGACTGTGATAGATTGACTCTGACACCATTTCTATTGGTCAAGGTATCATTATTGTTACAGGATAAATCATCGGACTGTGATAGATTGATTCTGACACTATGTCTATAGGTCACAGTATCATTATTGTTACAGGAGAAATCATCTGACTGTGATAGATTGACTCTGACACCATGTCTATAGGTCACAGTATCATTATTATTACGGGATAAATCATCTGACTGTGATAGATTGACTCTGACACCAAGTCTATAGGCCACAGTACCATTTTTGTTACAGGATAAATCATCTGACTGTGATAGATTGATTCTGACACTATGTCTATAGGTCACAGTATCCTTATTGTTACAGGATAAATCATCTGACTGTGATATATTGACTCTGACAGTATGTCTATAGGTCACAGTATCATTATTGTTACAGGATAAATCATCTGACTGTGATAGATTGACTCTGACGCCATGTCTATAGGTCACAGTGTCATTATTGTTACATGATATATCATCTGACTGTGATAGATTGACTCTGACACTATGTCTATTAGCCTCAGTACCACTAGTGGCACAGGATAAATCATCTGAATGTGATATATTTACTCTGGCGCCTTTTCTTTTGTTCAAGGTATCATTATTGTTACAGGATAAATCATCTGACTGTGATAGATTGACTCTGACACCATGTCTATAGGTCACAGTATCATTATTGATACGGGATAAATCATCTGACTGTGATAGATTGACTCTGACACCATGTCTATAGGTCACAGTATCATTATTATTACGGGATAAATCATCTGACTGTGATAGATTGACTCTGACACCACGTCTATAGGCCACAGTACCATTTTTGTTACAGGATAAATCATCTGACAGTGATAGATTGACTCTGACACTATGTCTATAGGTCACAGTATCATTATTGTTACAGGATAAATCATCTGACTGTGATATATTGACTCTGACAGTATGTCTATAGGTCACAGTATCATTATTGTTACAGGATAAATCATCTGACTGTGATAGATTGACTCTCACACTATGTATATTGGCCAAAGTACCATTATTGGTACAAGATAAATCATCTGACTGTGATAGATTTACTCTGACACCATTTCTATTGGTCAAGGTATCATTATTATTACAGGAAAAATCATCGGACTGTAATAAATTGACTCTGACATCATGTCTATAGGTGACAGTATCATTATTGTTACAGGAAAAATCATCTCACTGTGATAGATTGATTCTGACACTATGTCAATAGGTCAAAGTATCATTATTATTACGGCATAAATCATCTGACTGTGATAGATTGACACTGACACCACGTCTATAGGCCACAGTACCATTTTTGTTACAGGATAAATCATCTGACTGTGATAGATTGACTCTGACACTATGTCTATAGGCCACAGTACCATTTTTGTTACTGGATAAATCATCTGACTGTGATAGATTGACTCTGACACTATGTCTATAGGTCACAGTATCCTTATTGTTACAGGATAAATCATCGGACTGTGATAGATTGACTCTGACACCATGTCTATAGGTCACAGTATCATTATTGTTATAGGATAAATCATCGGACTGTGATAGATTGACTCTGGCACTATGTCTATAGGTCACAGTATCATTATTGTTACAAGATAAATCATCTGACTGTGATAGATTGATTCTGACACTATGTCTATAGGTCACAGTATCATTATTGTTACAGGATAAATCATCTGACTGTAATAAATTGACTCTGACATCATGTATATAGGTGACAGTATCATTATTGCTACAGGAAAAATCATCTGACTGTGATAGATTGATTCTGACACTATGTCAATTGGTCAAAGTATCATTATTATTACGGCATAAATCATCTGACTGTGATAGATTGACACTGACACCACGTCTATAGGCCACAGTACCATTTTTGTTACAGGATAAATCATCTGACTGTGATAGATTGACTCTGACACTATGTCTATAGGCCATAGTACCATTTTTGTTACTGGATAAATCATCTGACTGTGATAGATTGTCTCTGACATCATGTCTATAGGTGAGAGTATCATTATTGTTACAGGATAAATCACATGACTGTGATAGATTAACTTTGACATCATGTCTATAGGTCACAGTATCATTATTGTTACAGGACATATCATCTGACTGTAATAGATTGACTCTGACACTATGTCTATTGGCCACAGTACCACTGGTATTACAGGATAAATCATCTGACTGTTATAGGTTTACTCTGACGCCATTTCTTTTGATCAAGGCATCATTATTGTTACAGGATTAATCATCGGACTGTGATAGATTGACTCGACACCATGTCTATAGCTCACGGTATCCTTATTGTTACAGGATAAATCATCTGACTGTGAGATATTGACTCAGACAGTATGTCTATAGGTCACAGTATCATTATTGTTACAGGATAAATCATCTGACTGTGATAGATTGACTCTCACACTATGTATATTGGCCAAAGTACCATTATTGTTACAGGAGAAATCATCTGACTGTGATAGATTGACTCTGACACCATTTCTATTGGTCAAGGTATCATTATTGTTACAGGATAAATCATCGGACTGTGATAGATTGATTCTGACACTATGTCTATAGGTCACAGTATCATTATTGTTACAGGAGAAATCATCTGACTGTGATAGATTGACTCTGACACCATGTCTATAGGTCACAGTATCATTATTATTACGGGATAAATCATCTGACTGTGATAGATTGACTCTGACACTATGTCTATAGGCCACAGTACCACTGGTATTACAGGATAAATCATCTGACTGTTATAGGTTTACTCTGACGCTATTTCTTTTGATCAAGGCATCATTATTGTTACAGGATAAATCATCGGACTGTGATAGATTGACTCGACACCATGTCTATAGCTCACGGTATCCTTATTGTTACAGGATAAATCATCTGACTGTGAGATATTGACTCTGACAGTATGTCTATAGGTCACAGTATCATTATTGTTACAGGATAAATCATCTGACTGTGATAGATTGACTCTCACACTATGTATATTGGCCAAAGTACCATTATTGTTACAGGAGAAATCATCTGACTGTGATAGATTGACTCTGACACCATTTCTATTGGTCAAGGTATCATTATTGTTACAGGATAAATCATCGGACTGTGATAGATTGATTCTGACACTATGTCTATAGGTCACAGTATCATTATTGTTACAGGAGAAATCATCTGACTGTGATAGATTGACTCTGACACCATGTCTATAGGTCACAGTATCATTATTATTACGGGATAAATCATCTGACTGTGATAGATTGACTCTGACACTATGTCTATAGGTCACAGTATCATTATTGTTACAGGATAAATCATCTGACTGTGATATATTGACTCTGACAGTATGTCTATAGGTCACAGTATCATTATTGTTACAGGATAAATCATCTGACTGTGATAGATTGACTCTCACACTATGTATATTGGCCAAAGTACCATTATTGGTACAAGATAAATCATCTGACTGTGATAGATTTACTCTGACACCATTTCTATTGGTCAAGGTATCATTATTATTACAGGAAAAATCATCGGACTGTAATAAATTGACTCTGACATCATGTCTATAGGTGACAGTATCATTATTGTTACAGGAAAAATCATCTGACTGTGATAGATTGATTCTGACACTATGTCAATAGGTCAAAGTATCATTATTATTACGGCATAAATCATCTGACTGTGATAGATTGACACTGACACCACGTCTATAGGCCACAGTACCATTTTTGTTACAGGATAAATCATCTGACTGTGATAGATTGACTCTGACACTATGTCTATAGGCCACAGTACCATTTTTGTTACTGGATAAATCATCTGACTGTGATAGATTGACTCTGACACTATGTCTATAGGTCACAGTATCCTTATTGTTACAGGATAAATCATCGGACTGTGATAGATTGACTCTGACACCATGTCTATAGGTCACAGTATCATTATTGTTATAGGATAAATCATCGGACTGTGATAGATTGACTCTGGCACTATGTCTATAGGTCACAGTATCATTATTGTTACAAGATAAATCATCTGACTGTGATAGATTGATTCTGACACTATGTCTATAGGTCACAGTATCATTATTGTTACAGGATAAATCATCTGACTAATAAATTGACTCTGACATCATGTATATAGGTGACAGTATCATTATTGTTACAGGAAAAATCATCTGACTGTGATAGATTGATTCTGACACTATGTCAATAGGTCAAAGTATCATTATTATTACGGCATAAATCATCTGACTGTGATAGATTGACACTGACACCACGTCTATAGGCCACAGTACCATTTTTGTTACAGGATAAATCATCTGACTGTGATAGATTGACTCTGACACTATGTCTATAGGCCACAGTACCATTTTTGTTACTGGATAAATCATCTGACTGTGATAGATTGACTCTGACACTATGTCTATAGGTCACAGTATCCTTATTGTTACAGGATAAATCATCGGACTGTGATAGATTGACTCTGACACTATGTCTATAGGTCACAGTATCATTATTGTTACAAGATAAATCATCTGACTGTGATAGATTGATTCTGACACTATGTCTATAGGTCACAGTATCATTATTGTTATAGGATAAATCATCAGACTGTGATAGATTGGCTCTGACACTATGTCTATAGGTCACAGTATCATTATTGTTACAAGATAAATCATCTGACTGTGATAGATTGATTCTGAAACTATGTCTTTAGGTCAAAGTATCATTATTATTACGGAATAAATCATCTGACTGTGATAGATTGACACTGACACCACGTCTATAGGCCACAGTACCATTTTTGTTACAGGATAAATCATCTGACTGTGATAGATTGACTCTGACACTATGTCTATAGGTCACAGTATCCTTATTGTTACAGGATAAATCATCGGACTGTGATAGATTGACTCTGACACTATGTCTATAGGTCACAGTATCATTATTGTTACAAGATAAATCATCTGACTGTGATAGATTGATTCTGACACTATGTCTATAGGTCACAGTATCATTATTGTTATAGGATAAATCATCAGACTGTGATAGATTGGCTCTGACACTATGTCTATAGGTCACAGTATCATTATTGTTACAAGATAAATCATCTGACTGTGATAGATTGATTCTGAAACTATGTCTTTAGGTCAAAGTATCATTATTATTACGGAATAAATCATCTGACTGTGATAGATTGACACTGACACCACGTCTATAGGCCACAGTACCATTTTTGTTACAGGATAAATCATCTGACTGTTATAGATTGACTCTGACACTATGTCTATAGGCCACAGTACCATTTTTGTTACTGGATAAATCATCTGACTGTGATAGATTGACTCTGACACTATGTCTATAGGTCACAGTATCCTTATTGTTACAGGATAAATCATCGGACTGTGATAGATTGACTCTGACACTATGTCTATAGGTCACAGTATCATTATTGTTACAAGATAAATCATCTGACTGTGATAGATTGATTCTGACACTATGTCAATAGGTCAAAGTATCATTATTATTACGGCATAAATCATCTGACTGTGATAGATTGACACTGACACCACGTCTATAGGCCACAGTACCATTTTTGTTACAGGATAAATCATCTGACTGTGATAGATTGACTCTGACACTATGTCTATAGGCCACAGTACCATTTTTGTTACTGGATAAATCATCTGACTGTGATAGATTGACTCTGACACTATGTCTATAGGTCACAGTATCCTTATTGTTACAGGATAAATCATCGGACTGTGATAGATTGACTCTGACACCATGTCTATAGGTCACAGTATCATTATTGTTATAGGATAAATCATCGGACTGTGATAGATTGACTCTGGCACTATGTCTATAGGTCACAGTATCATTATTGTTACAAGATAAATCATCTGACTGTGATAGATTGATTCTGACACTATGTCTATAGGTCACAGTATCATTATTGTTACAGGATAAATCATCTGACTAATAAATTGACTCTGACATCATGTATATAGGTGACAGTATCATTATTGTTACAGGAAAAATCATCTGACTGTGATAGATTGATTCTGACACTATGTCAATAGGTCAAAGTATCATTATTATTACGGCATAAATCATCTGACTGTGATAGATTGACACTGACACCACGTCTATAGGCCACAGTACCATTTTTGTTACAGGATAAATCATCTGACTGTGATAGATTGACTCTGACACTATGTCTATAGGCCACAGTACCATTTTTGTTACTGGATAAATCATCTGACTGTGATAGATTGACTCTGACACTATGTCTATAGGTCACAGTATCCTTATTGTTACAGGATAAATCATCGGACTGTGATAGATTGACTCTGACACTATGTCTATAGGTCACAGTATCATTATTGTTACAAGATAAATCATCTGACTGTGATAGATTGATTCTGACACTATGTCTATAGGTCACAGTATCATTATTGTTATAGGATAAATCATCAGACTGTGATAGATTGGCTCTGACATTATGTCTATAGGTCACAGTATCATTATTGTTACAAGATAAATCATCTGACTGTGATAGATTGATTCTGAAACTATGTCTTTAGGTCAAAGTATCATTATTATTACGGAATAAATCATCTGACTGTGATAGATTGACACTGACACCACGTCTATAGGCCACAGTACCATTTTTGTTACAGGATAAATCATCTGACTGTGATAGATTGACTCTGACACTATGTCTATAGGTCACAGTATCCTTATTGTTACAGGATAAATCATCTGACTGTTATAGATTGACTCTGACACTATGTCTATAGGCCACAGTACCATTTTTGTTACTGGATAAATCATCTGACTGTGATAGATTGACTCTGACACTATGTCTATAGGTCACAGTATCCTTATTGTTACAGGATAAATCATCGGACTGTGATAGATTGACTCTGACACTATGTCTATAGGTCACAGTATCATTATTGTTATAGGATAAATCATCAGACTGTGATAGATTGACTCTGACACTATGTCTATAGGTCACAGTATCATTATTGTTACAAGATAAATCATCTGACTGTGATAGATTGATTCTGACACTATGTCTATAGGTCACAGTATCATTATTGTTATAGGATAAATCATCAGACTGTGATAGATTGACTCTGACACTATGTCTATAGGTCACAGTATCATTATTGTTACAAGATAAATCATCTGACTGTGATAGATTGATTCTGAAACTATGTCTTTAGGTCAAAGTATCATTATTATTACGGAATAAATCATCTGACTGTGATAGATTGACACTGACACCACGTCTATAGGCCACAGTACCATTTTTGTTACAGGATAAATCATCTGACTGTGATAGATTGACTCTGACACTATGTCTATAGGTCACAGTATCCTTATTGTTACAGGATAAATCATCTGACTGTTATAGATTGACTCTGACACTATGTCTTTAGGCCATAGTATCCTTATTATTACAGGAAAAATCATCTGACTGTGATAGATTGATTCTGACACTATGTCTTTAGGTCAAAGTATCATTATTGTTATAGGATAAATCATCTGAATGTGATAGATTGACTCTGACACTATGTCTATAGGTCACAGTATCATTATTATTACAGGATAAATCATCTGACAGTGATAGATTGACTCTGACACTATGTATATTGGCCAAAGTACCATTATTGGTACAAGATAAATCCTCTGACTGTGATAGATTTACTCTGACACCATTTCTATTGGTCATAGTATGATTATTGTTACAGGATAAATCATCTGACTGTGATAGATTGTCTCTGACATCATGTCTATAGGTGAGAGTATCATTATTGTTACAAGATAAATCACATGACTGTGATAGATTAACTTTGACATCATGTCTATAGGTCACAGTATCATTATTGTTACAGGACATATCATCTGACTGTAATAGATTGACTCTGACACTATGTCTATTGGCCACAGTACCACTGGTATTACAGGATAAATCATCTGACTGTTATAGGTTTACTCTGACGCCATTTCTTTTGATCAAGGCATCATTATTGTTACAGGATAAATCATCGGACTGTGATAGATTGACTCGACACCATACTATAGCTCACGGTATCCTTATTGTTACAGGATAAATCATCTGACTGTGAGATATTGACTCTGACAGTATGTCTATAGGTCACAGTATCATTATTGTTACAGGATAAATCATCTGACTGTGATAGATTGACTCTCACACTATGTATATTGGCCAAAGTACCATTATTGTTACAGGAGAAATCATCTGACTGTGATAGATTGACTCTGACACCATTTCTATTGGTCAAGGTATCATTATTGTTACAGGATAAATCATCGGACTGTGATAAATTGATTCTGACACTATGTCTATAGGTCACAGTATCATTATTGTTACAGGAGAAATCATCTGACTGTGATAGATTGACTCTGACACCATGTCTATAGGTCACAGTATCATTATTATTACGGGATAAATCATCTGACTGTGATAGATTGACTCTGACACCAAGTCTATAGGCCACAGTACCATTTTTGTTACAGGATAAATCATCTGACTGTGATAGATTGATTCTGACACTTTGTCTATAGGTCACAGTATCCTTATTGTTACAGGATAAATCATCTGACTGTGATATATTGACTCTGACAGTATGTCTATAGGTCACAGTATCATTATTGTTACAGGATAAATCATCTGACTGTGATAGATTGACTCTGACGCCATGTCTATAGGTCACAGTGTCATTATTGTTACATGATATATCATCTGACTGTAATAGATTGACTCTGACACTATGTCTATTAGCCTCAGTACCACTAGTGGCACAGGATAAATCATCTGAATGTGATATATTTACTCTGACGCCTTTTCTTTTGTTCAAGGTATCATTATTGTTACAGGATAAATCATCTGACTGTGATAGATTGACTCTGACACCATGTCTATAGGTCACAGTATCATTATTGATACGGGATAAATCATCTGACTGTGATAGATTGACTCTGACACCATGTCTATAGGTCACAGTATCATTATTATTACGGGATAAATCATCTGACTGTGATAGATTGACTCTGACACCACGTCTATAGGCCACAGTACCATTTTTGTTACAGGATAAATCATCTGACTGTGATATATTGACTCTGACAGTATGTCTATAGGTCACAGTATCATTATTGTTACAAGATAAATCATCTGACTGTGATAGATTGACTCTCACACTATGTATATTGGCCAAAGTACCATTATTGGTACAAGATAAATCATCTGACTGTGATAGATTTACTCTGACACCATTTCTATTGGTCAAGGTATCATTATTATTACAGGAAAAATCATCGGACTGTAATAAATTGACTCTGACATCATGTCTATAGGTGACAGTATCATTATTGTTACAGGAAAAATCATCTCACTGTGATAGATTGATTCTGACACTATGTCAATAGGTCAAAGTATCATTATTATTACGGCATAAATCATCTGACTGTGATAGATTGACACTGACACCACGTCTATAGGCCACAGTACCATTTTTGTTACAGGATTAATCATCTGACTGTGATAGATTGACTCTGACACTATGTCTATAGGCCACAGTACCATTTTTGTTACTGGATAAATCATCTGACTGTGATAGATAGACTCTGACACTATGTCTATAGGTCACAGTATCCTTATTGTTACAGGATAAATCATCGGACTGTGATAGATTGACTCTGACACCATGTCTATAGGTCACAGTATCATTATTGTTATAGGATAAATCATCGGACTGTGATAGATTGACTCTGGCACTATGTCTATAGGTCACAGTATCATTATTGTTACAAGATAAATCATCTGACTGTGATAGATTGATTCTGACACTATGTCTATAGGTCACAGTATCATTATTGTTACAGGATAAATCATCTGACTGTAATAAATTGACTCTGACATCATGTCTATAGGTGACAGTATCATTATTGTTACAGGAAAAATCATCTGACTGTGATAGATTGATTCTGACACTATGTCAATAGGTCAAAGTATCATTATTATTACGGCATAAATCATCTGACTGTGATAGATTGACACTGACACCACGTCTATAGGCCACAGTACCATTTTTGTTACAGGATAAATCATCTGACTGTGATAGATTGACTCTGACACTATGTCTATAGGCCACAGTACCATTTTTGTTACTGGATAAATCATCTGACTGTGATAGATTGACTCTGACACTATGTCTATAGGTCACAGTATCCTTATTGTTACAGGATAAATCATCGGACTGTGATAGATTGACTCTGACACTATGTCTATAGGTCACAGTATCATTATTGTTACAAGATAAATCATCTGACTGTGATAGATTGACTCTGACACTATGTCTATAGGTCACAGTATCATTATTGTTACAGGATAAATCATCTGACAGTAATAGATTGACTCTGACACTATGTCTATAGGTCACAGTATCATTATTGTTACAAGATAAATCATCTGACTGTGATAGATTGATTCTGAAACTATGTCTTTAGGTCAAAGTATCATTATTATTACGGGATAAATCATCTGACTGTGATAGATTGACACTGACACCACGTCTATAGGCCACAGTACCATTTTTGTTACAGGATAAATCATCTGACTGTGATAGATTGACTCTGACACTATGTCTATAGGTCACAGTATCCTTATTGTTACAGGATAAATCATCTGACTGTTATAGATTGACTCTGACACTATGTCTTTAGGCCATAGTATCCTTATTATTACAGGAAAAATCATCTGACTGTGATAGATTGATTCTGACACTATGTCTTTAGGTCAAAGTATCATTATTGTTATAGGATAAATCATCTGAATGTGATAGATTGACTCTGACGGTATGTCTATAGGTCACAGTATCATTATTATTACAGGATAAATCATCTGACAGTGATAGATTGACTCTGACACTATGTATATTGGCCAAAGTACCATTATTGGTACAAGATAAATCATCTGACTGTGATAGATTTACTCTGACACCATTTCTACTGGTCATAGTATGATTATTGTTACAGGATAAATCATCTGACTGTGATAGATTGTCTCTGACATCATGTCTATAGGTGAGAGTATCATTATTGTTACAGGATAAATCACATGACTGTGATAGATTAACTTTGACATCATGTCTATAGGTCACAGTATCATTATTGTTACAGGACATATCATCTGACTGTAATAGATTGACTCTGACACTATGTCTATTGGCCACAGTACCACTGGTATTACAGGATCAATCATCTGACAGTTATAGGTTTACTCTGACGCCATTTCTTTTGATCAAGGCATCATTATTGTTACAGGATAAATCATCGGACTGTGATAGATTGACTCGACACCATGTCTATAGCTCACGGTATCCTTATTGTTACAGGATAAATCATCTGACTGTGAGATATTGACTCTGACAGTATGTCTATAGGTCACAGTATCATTATTGTTACAGGATAAATCATCTGACTGTGATAGATTGACTCTCACACTATGTATATTGGCCAAAGTACCATTATTGTTACAGGAGAAATCATCTGACTGTGATAGATTGACTCTGACACCATTTCTATTGGTCAAGGTATCATTATTGTTACAGGATAAACCATCGGACTGTGATAGATTGATTCTGACACTATGTCTATAGGTCACAGTATCATTATTGTTACAGGAGAAATCATCTGACTGTGATAGATTGACTCTGACACCATGTCTATAGGTCACAGTATCATTATTATTACGGGATAAATCATCTGACTGTGATAGATTGACTCTGACACCAAGTCTATAGGCCACAGTACCTTTTTTGTTACAGGATAAATCATCTGACTGTGATAGATTGATTCTGACACTATGTCTATAGGTCACAGTATCCTTATTGTTACAGGATAAATCATCTGACTGATATATTGACTCTGACAGTATGTCTATAGGTCACAGTATCATTATTGTTACAGGATAAATCATCTGACTGTGATAGATTGACTCTGACGCCATGTCTATAGGTCACAGTGTCATTATTGTTACATGATATATCATCTGACTGTGATAGATTGACTCTGACACTATGTCTATTAGCCTCAGTACCACTAGTGGCACAGGATAAATCATCTGAATGTGATATATTTACTCTGACGCCTTTTCTTTTGTTCATGGTATAATTATTGTTACAGGATAAATCATCTGACTGTGATAGATTGACTCTGACACCATGTCTATAGGTCACAGTATCATTATTGATACGGGATTAATCATCTGACTGTGATAGATTGACTCTGACACCATGTCTATAGGTCACAGTATCATTATTGATACGGGATAAATCATCTGACTGTGATAGATTGACTCTGACACCATGTCTATAGGTCACAGTATCATTATTATTACGGGATAAATCATATGACTGTGATAGATTGACTCTGACACCACGTCTATAGGCCACAGTACCATTTTTGTTACAGGATAAATCATCTGACAGTGATAGATTGACTCTGACACTATGTCTATAGGTCACAGTATCATTATTGTTACAGGATAAATCATCTGACTGTGATATATTGACTCTGACAGTATGTCTATAGGTCACAGTATCATTATTGTTACAGGATAAATCATCTGACTGTGATAGATTGACTCTCACACTATGTATATTGGCCAAAGTACCATTATTGGTACAAGATAAATCATCTGACTGTGATAAATTTACTCTGACACCATTTCTATTGGTCAAGGTATCATTATTATTACAGGAAAAATCATCGGACTGTAATAAATTGACTCTGACATCATGTCTATAGGTGACAGTATCATTATTGTTACAGGAAAAATCCTCTGACTGTGATAGATTGATTCTGACACTATGTCAATAGGTCAAAGTATCATTATTATTACGGCATAAATCATCTGACTGTGATAGATTGACACTGACACCACGTCTATAGGCCACAGTACCATTTTTGTTACAGGATAAATCATCTGACTGTGATAGATTGACTCTGACACTATGTCTATAGGCCACAGTACCATTTTTGTTACTGGATAAATCATCTGACTGTGATAGATTGACTCTGACACTATGTCTATAGGTCACAGTATCCTTATTGTTACAGGATAAATCATCGGACTGTGATAGATTGACTCTGACACCATGTCTATAGGTCACAGTATCATTATTGTTATAGGATAAATCATCGGACTGTGATAGATTGACTCTGGCACTTTGTCTATAGGTCACAGTATCATTATTGTTACAAGATAAATCATCTGACTGTGATAGATTGATTCTGACACTATGACTATAAGTCACAGTATCATTATTGTTACAGGATAAATCATCTGACTGTAATAAATTGACTCTGACATCATGTCTATAGGTGACAGTATCATTATTGTTACAGGAAAAATCATCTGACTGTGATAGATTGATTCTGACACTATGTCAATAGGTCAAAGTATCATTATTATTACGGCATAAATCATCTGACTGTGATAGATTGACACTGACACCACGTCTATAGGCCACAGTACAATTTTTGTTACAGGATAAATCATCTGACTGTGATAGATTGACTCTGACACTATGTCTATAGGCCACAGTACCATTTTTGTTACTGGATAAATCATCTGACTGTGATAGATTGACTCTGACACTATGTCTATAGGTCACAGTATCCTGATTGTTACAGGATAAATCATCGGACTGTGATAGATTGACTCTGACACTATGTCTATAGGTCACAGTATCATTATTGTTACAAGATAAATCATCTGACTGTGATAGATTGATTCTGACACTATGTCTATAGGTCACAGTATCATTATTGTTATAGGATAAATCATCAGACTGTGATAGATTGACTCTGACACTATGTCTATAGGTCACAGTATCATTATTGTTACAAGATAAATCATCTGACTGTGATAGATTGATTCTGAAACTATGTCTTTAGGTCAAAGTATCATTATTATTACGGGATAAATCATCTGACTGTGATAGATTGACACTGACACCACGTCTATAGGCCACAGTACCATTTTTGTTACAGGATAAATCATCTGACTGTGATAGATTGATTCTGACACTATGTCTTTAGGTCAAAGTATCATTATTGTTATAGGATAAATCATCTGAATGTGATAGATTGACTCTGACGGTATGTCTATAGGTCACAGTATCATTATTATTACAGGATAAATCATCTGACAGTGATAGATTGACTCTGACACTATGTATATTGGCCAAAGTACCATTATTGGTACAAGATAAATCATCTGACTGTGATAGATTTACTCTGACACCATTTCTATTGGTCATAGTGTGATTATTGTTACAGGATAAATCATCTGACTGTGATAGATTGTCTCTGACATCATGTCTATAGGTGAGAGTATCATTATTGTTACAGGATAAATCACATGACTGTGATAGATTAACTTTGACATCATGTCTATAGGTCACAGTATCATTATTGTTACAGGACATATCATCTGACTGTAATAGATTGACTCTGACACTATGTCTATTGGCCACAGTACCACTGGTATTACAGGATAAATCATCTGACTGTTATAGGTTTACTCTGACGCCATTTCTTTTGATCAAGGCATCATTATTGTTACAGGATAAATCATCGGACTGTGATAGATTGACTCGACACCATGTCTATAGCTCACGGTATCCTTATTGTTACAGGATAAATCATCTGACTGTGAGATATTGACTCTGACAGTATGTCTATAGGTCACAGTATCATTATTGTTACAGGATAAATCATCTGACTGTGATAGATTGACTCTCACACTATGTATATTGGCCAAAGTACCATTATTGTTACAGAAGAAATCATCTGACTGTGATAGATTGACTCTGACACCATTTCTATTGGTCAAGGTATCATTATTGTTACAGGATAAATCATCGGACTGTGATAGATTGATTCTGACACTATGTCTATAGGTCACAGTATCATTATTGTTACAGGATAAATCATCTGACTGAGATAGATTGACTCTGACACCATGTCTATAGGTCACAGTATCATTATTATTACGGGATAAATCATCTGACTGTGATAGATTGACTCTGACACCAAGTCTATAGGCCACAGTACCATTTTTGTTACAGGATAAATCATCTGACTGTGATAGATTGATTCTGACACTATGTCTATAGGTCACAGTATCCTTATTGTTACAGGATAAATCATCTGACTGTGATATATTGACTCTGACAGTATGTCTATAGGTCACAGTATCATTATTGTTACAGGATAAATCATCTGACTGTGATAGATTGACTCTGACGCCATGTCTATAGGTCACAGTGTCATTATTGTTACATGATATATCATCTGACTGTAATAGATTGACTCTGACACTATGTCTATTAGCCTCAGTACCACTAGTGGCACAGGATAAATCATCTGAATGTGATATATTTACTCTGACGCCTTTTCTTTTGTTCAAGGTATCATTATTGTTACAGGATAAATCATCTGACTGTGATAGATTGACTCTGACACCATGTCTATAGGTCACAGTATCATTATTGATACGGGATAAATCATCTGACTGTGATAGATTGACTCTGACACCATGTCTATAGGTCACAGTATCATTATTATTACGGGATAAATCATCTGACTGTGATAGATTGACTCTGACACCACGTCTATAGGCCACAGTACCATTTTTGTTACAGGATAAATCATCTGACAGTGATAGATTGACTCTGACACTATGTCTATAGGTCACAGTATCCTTATTGTTACAGGATAAATCATCTGACTGTGATATATTGACTCTGACAGTATGTCTATAGGTCACAGTATCATTATTGTTACAGGATAAATCATCAGACTGTGATAGATTGACTCTCACACTATGTATATTGGCCAAAGTACCATTATTGGTACAAGATAAATCATCTGACTGTGATAGATTTACTCTGACACCATTTCTATTGGTCAAGGTATCATTATTATTACAGGAAAAATCATCGGACTGTGATATATTGATTCTGACACTATGTCTATAGGTCACAGTATCATTATTGTTACAGGATAAATCATCTGACTGTGATAGATTAACTCTGACACCATTTCTATAGGTCACAGTATCATTATTATTACGGGATAAATCATCTGACTGTGATAGATTGACTCTGACACCAAGTCTATAGGCGAAAGTACCATTTTTGTTACAGGATAAATCATCTGACTGTGATAGATTGACTCTGACAGTATGTCTATAGGTCACAGTATCCTTATTGTTACAGGATAAATCATCTGACTGTGATATATTGACTCTGACAGTATGTCTATAGGTCACAGTATCCTTATTGTTACAGGATAAATCATCTGACTGTGATAGATTGACTCTCACAATATGTATATTGGCCAAAGTACCATTTTTGGTATAAGATAAATCATTTGACTGTGATAGATTTACTCTGACACCATTTCTATTGGTCAAGGTATCATTATTGTTACAGGATAAATCATCGGACTGTGATAGATTGATTCTGACACTATGTCTATAGGTCACAGTATCATTATTGTTACAGGATAAATCATATGACTGATAGATTGTCTCTGACATCATGTCTATACCTGACAGTATCATTATTGTTACATGATAAATCATATGACTGTGATAGATTGACTCTGACGCCATGTCTATAGGTCACAGTATCATTATTGTTAAATGATATATCATCTGACTGTGATAGATTGACTCTGACACTATGTCTATTGGCCACAGTACCACTAGTGGTACAGGATAAATCATCTGACTGTGATATATTTACTCTGACGCCTTTTTTTTTGTTCAAGGTATCATTATTGTTAACAGAATAAATCATCTGACTGTTATAGATTGACTCTGACACCATGTCTATAGGTCACAGTATCATTATTCATACGGGATAAATCATCTGACTGTGATAGATTGACTCTTACACCATGTCTATAGGTCACAGTTTCATTATTATTACGGGATAAATCATCTGACTGTGATAAATTGACTCTGACACTATGTCTATAGGCCACAGTACCATTATTGCTACAGGATAAATCACCTGACTGTGATAGATTGACTCTGACACCACGTCTATAGGCCACAGTGCCATTTTTGTTACAGGATAAATCATCTGATTGTGATGGATTGACTATGACACCATGTCTATAGGCCACAGTACCATTTTTGTTACAGGATAAATCATCTGACTGCGATAGATTGACTCTGACGCCATTTCTATTGGTCAAGGTATCATTACTGTTATAGGATAAATCATCTGACTGTGATAGATTGACTCTGACATCATGTCTATAGGTGACAGCATCATTATTGTTACATGATAAATCATATGACTGTGATAGATTGACTCTGACGCCATGTCTATAGGTCACAGTATCATTATTGTTAAATGATATATCATCTGACTGTGATAGATTGACTCTGACACTATGTCTATTGGCCACAGTACCACTAGTGGTACAGGATAAATCATCTGACTGTGATATATTTACTCTGACGCCTTTTCTTTTGTTCAAGGTATCATTATTGTTAACAGAATAAATCATCTGACTGTGATAGATTGACTCTGACACCATGTCTATAGGTCACAGTATCATTATTCATACGGGATAAATCATCTGACTGTGATGGATTGAGTCTGACACCATGTCTAAAGGTCACAGTATCATTATTATTACGGGATAAATCATCTGACTGTGATAGATTGACTCTGACACCATTTCTATTGGTCAAGGTATCATTATTGTTACAGGATAAATCATCTGACTGTTATAGATTGACTCTGACACTATGTCTTTAGGCCACAGTATCCTTATTATTACAGGAAAAATCATCTGACTGTGATAGATTGATTCTGACACTATGTCTTTAGGTCAAAGTATCATTATTGTTACAGGATAAATCATCTGACTGTGATAGATTGACTCTGACAGTATGTCTATAGGTCACAGTATCATGTTACAGGATAAATCATCTGAAAGTGATAGATTGACTCTGACAGTATGTATATTGGCCAAAGTACCATTATTGGTACAAGATAAATCATCTAATTGTGATAGATTTACCCTGACACCATTTCTATTGGTCATAGTATCATTATTGTTACAGGATAAATCATCGGACTGTGATAGGTTGTCTCTGACATCATGTCTATAGGTGACAGTATCATTATTGTTACAGGATAAATCATCTGACTGTGATAGATTAACTCTTACATCATGTCTATAGGTCACAGTATCATTATTGTTACAGGAGATATCATCTGACTGTAATAGATTGACTCTGACACTATGTCTATTGGCCACAGTACCATTTTTGTTACAGGATAAATCATCTGACTGTGATAGATTGACTCTGACACTATGTCTATAGGTCACAGTATCCTTATTGTTACAGGATAAATCATCTGACTGTGATATATTGACTCTGACAGTATGTCTATAGGTCACAGTATCATTATTGTTACAGGATAAATCATCTGACTGTGATAGATTGACTCTCACACTATGTATATTGGCCAAAGTACCATTATTGGTACAAGATAAATCATCTGACTGTGATAGATTTACTCCGACACCATTTCTATTGGTCAAGGTATCATTATTGTTACAGGATAAATCATCGGACTGTGATAGATTGATTCTGACACTGGTCATGTGATTACTGAGCTTTCTGTATTCAATGAGAAATACAAAAGCATGTACACATGACCAGAGTTATTTAAATGAGTAAAGTCACATGGTACAATAAAACAGGTTTAGATCACATGTCTAATGTTTTTGTTTTGAATGGAAGCTGTTACACTACTCATACGTACTCCATTGAGTATTTTATATAAAAATAAATTGAAGTAACATAGACACCTAATGAGTAACTTTCTTGATTATAAGTTTAAAATTATGATATTCATAGTCAGAGTTCGTATATATCATACATTAACATACATGAAGAAAAAAAATATTTATCTTTAAAAATGAATTTTTAAGAATTATTTTTTGAAGATTTATAGAAGTCAAACGGACTTTACTGATGAATGGTGAAAGTGAAAATCGCGTATCAGGGGAGTGAGGTTTCACCACAATTAACTAGTACATAAATTAATATATATCGGAGTTGGATTTCACTAACCGCCCTCTTTGGTCGCAACACTTTCTACCCCTTGTGTCACTCATCTGAGTTTTATTTAAATTGATTTTGTCGCAGAAATAAGGGACTTATGTGGCGTCAGTCAAAATGAGAAAAACAGAGAGAAATACATACTCAGATCCTAAAAAATAAGATGACAAATAGGACGAAATATGTGCCCAGAAAAGATGAGCAATTCCAATTATGAATTAGGGGGGGGGGGGGTTGCATGACTGGTGATTTACAACAAAACTTGTTATGAAAAACAAATATGAACATTTCGGCAACTGTTTATAGTATTCATAAGGAAAAGTGATATCGTGTCATTGACTGTATATGACATAGAAGTATACAGTCAACGCATGTTGACTGCTTAAATAGAACGAGCGCAGTATAAAAGTGATATCGTGTTAGTGACTGTATATGACATAGAAATATACAGTCAACGCATGTTGCCTGCTTAAATAGAACGAGCGCAGTATAAAAGCCAATAACTAGTAAAAAATCTAAGACAATGTGTGACATTCTTGTCCCACTTGTGTCTTTGTCAATATCTAATTGTAAAAACTTAGTACATTATGTGTTTTGTGGCAAACTTTATACTTATTTTTCATTCAAAGATTGTTTCAAGAAGAAAAATATATAGATATCATTGATTTTAAGAAAGGTAGTTCATATGTTAATTAAGAATCGGTGCTCACCCATTAGATTAGGAATTGAAAATGCCAGATACACAAAAAATCGTATTGTACAGCTGATAAAGTTATGGATTAGCGTCATTTTTCAATCGAATGCTCACGTCATAAAACTATAATTTGAGGGATAAACTCTTTCAGCAGATTTCTAGCACTTGTCAGAACTTTAAATGATTATTCTTCGATGTCAACACAAAAAACTTTACTATTATGGGGGAAAGTGATGATGTTATTGTTAGTTCAATTTTGAATTATGTAGTACAGGTCTTGATACTGACTTATGTTTGATATCAATGTGTCAGATATTTTTTTTTTTTTCCTATTTTGTTTTGGATCCGATTGTGACTGAGGTTTATGGTGAAATAAAGATACAATAGCATATTAATAGTATTGTAATGTCTTAATGTTGATCCAATCATTTTACCTCCGCTTCGAAAAAGGGGGGGGGGACTATTTTACCACTGTCTGTCGTACCGTCCGTCCGATCACGCCATCCAGTGAAAAAAGTTTTGAAATATCTTGATGAATTGAGTCAACATTTCGCTAGGTTCCTGCAGATGAAAGTTCGAACATATCTTTAGGGTGTTTTTTTTTCTCTTAAAGTTGGTCAAGGCCTTTAAGATGAAAATGACACCTTGTAAAGACCAATAATATGCATAGTTTGGTCCCTAGGGTGAAAAGATCCGGGGTTGGTGTGGTCAATATTGGCGTCTCTCTGACTATCGAAATTGGGGGGTAGGGGTCGATTAAATATTCTTTTTGGCCTACGATCACATTTTTTAGTATAAATAAAGATTCAGGCATGTAGTAGACACCCTTAGCATTAGTTTGAGCTATAATATTCCCCAATGACATGCCTGGGCGGTGCTGGGGGAAGATTTTCACTCTTATGGGTAGTTGCCTTTTTACTTTTTTTTTGCTTTTCTTTTACTTTGTCCAACAAGTTTGAACTAATCCCTCCTCTGCACATTTTTTTGACAGAAAGAAAAGCTCTTAAACTAGTCTCCATTACCCTTTGGGTTATTGTTTTTGTGATCCGATTTTATACGGTACACCATACGAAATTTATAGATATAGGAAGATGTGGTGTGAGTGCCAATGAGACAACTTTCCATCCAAATAACAATTTATAAAAGTAAACCATTATAGGTCAATGTACGGCCTTCAACACGGAGACTTGGCTCACACCGAACAACAAGCTATACGGGCCATAAAATTGTATGTACAGTGACCGGGTAACCGGAACTCCTGACATCGCTAAGATCAAGTAAGGTCACCTAATCTTTGCAGAATAATTACTAGCATATCCGACTTGATTTTTCAATGAATATAACGTCAAAGGGTTTTAAAAATGCTATAGATAGGCATTATTTAAACTTCAAAATCTTAACTTAAGTCTATGAAATAGTTATAGTGTATCTGTATTGCATTGAGGCCTTAAGGGTGATTTTTTTTTTTTTTTTTTATCAAAAATTGGATTATTTGGGTTCTTTGATATGCTGAATCTTACTAAAACAAATTTATACTGGACAAAGCATGTTTCCAAATAACTTGCATAGTATATTGAGTACTAAAATAGGAAGAAGACTAAAACATTAAGCTGAAAAATATAGAAATTTTGTTGCCTGCACAACTCCAGCTCAGTAAAAATACGAATTAATACAGGAAGGTGCCTGCTTTACTCATACAATAAACTATGATGATAAGAATAAACTGTGGGCATTCAATGAATAAACCTTTGCATATAAGTTCGAAATGATGATCTGCTACACCACTGGTATTCTTATATTGATATGATAACAAATAGCAATCCAGATTATAATAATGGCTAAATACAGTCAGTATAACAGCACTGAAATGATGATCCCTGTCCTCACCCAACAGATATTGATGTCATACGAGTAGACAGTACTTCAGTACTTTGATTGAATTTGTTAAAGTTTTGTTCTTTTTATTTTTTAAGAGACAAAGCTAGATGCTGCAGATTTTGAAACTTATGATAAACCATATAGCAAAATTAACTAGTCCTTACAGATGAAGTTCCAGATGATGTCTACGCTAATAATTCCTATACATGTTGGTAATAAATAAGCTTCTGTTCAAATTGCCTTAAATTCCATGAAAGGTTTGACAAAGTTATTGATGACTTCAAAACTGTAACATCAGACTGAATCAGAATATTTACTTTGAAAAGCTTAAAATTGAGAATGGAAATAGGGAATATGTAAAAGGGACAATAACCCGACCGAAAATTCCGCACCTGGAGACGGGTCTCAGCTGGCCCTTTAATACAAATGTGTACTTCTTCAGTTCATTTATCAGTATAATACGGGAAAATGATAATAAATACTCTGAAGGTTTTGAACTGCATGGATTTTTGCATGTCTAAATTTTTCTAAAACTCCTTAAAGGTTTGACAAAGTTATTGATGTCTATTTTTTTTAACCAGACTAACCTTTATACCTTGCTGTTCGGTGTGAGCAAGGCTCCGTGTTGAAGGCCGCATCTTTGCCTATAATGGCTTAAATTGTTACATGGATGGAGAGTCGTTTCATTGGCACTCATACCACATCTTCCTACATCTATGAACCTAAATATTGACACTGCCGATGCCGATGACGGAATATAGGATCTCTATGTCTCGCTTAAAATCGCGACATAAATGTTGCAGGCTCGACAAAAAGCCTCAATATGTTTGATCATACAAGGAAACCTATCTACACTGTAACAATGATGTTTAGATCCTAAATACATTTCTAAGCACATCTTTTGTGCACTTTTTTTTTACATGTTTAGGTTTGTGTTTATAATCGTGTTTAAATTCAAGTCATGTTTAGATATGTGCTTACTGAGAAATGTGTTTAGAATTAAACACAATCCTGAACACGTTTAGAACTAAACATATAATACAAGTGTTCATTTCTAAGCACGACTTTTTTAAAAGTGTATCATATATAACAACAACTATAAACACGCACCACTGAAGAAATGTTTCAACTATCGGTGTTCTAGGTAGTCTTCTTCTTTCTCGGAGTACCTGTTCAACACAGAGACAGATGATACCAATTTGAAATTAAAACTCGTTATTGAAGAGGAGCTGACAAACTAATAAAAATGACCAACACCATGCTTCATTGCTAAAAAAAAATGGGACACATGAACCAAACTGCGTGATGAATGGATGTGCTGTGTATCACCATAAACATGTCTAGTAATTTTCAGGCCGCGTTTACGCTGGTTTCTTCTTATGTTCGATAAGTTCAGAGGGAGAGGGATGTTTTAAGCTTCTTTTTTTTAAAACAAAATTGTAATCCAAGACCACAACAATAGACCATCTTGTACTATTATACCACTGTCCAAGGTTAGGGGAGGGTTGGGATCCCGCTAACATGTTTAACGCCGCCACATTACGCATGTATGAACCTGTCCCAAGTCAGGAGCCTGTATTTCATTGGTTGTCGTTTGTTTATATGTTGCATATTTTTTTCTATAAATAAGGCCGTTAGTTTCCTCGTATGAATTGTTTTATTTTGTCATTTCGGGGCCTTTTATAGCTGAATATGCGGTATGGGCTTTGCTCATTGCTGAAGGCCGTACGGTGACCTATAGTTGTTAATTTCTTTGTCATTTTGGTCTCTTTTGAAGAGTTGTCTCATTGGCAATCATACAACATCTTCTTTTTTATATTAGCCTATATAAAATTGAGAATGGAAATGGGGAATGTGTCAAAGAGACAATAACCCGACAATAGAGCAGACAACAGCAGAAGGTCACCAACAGGTCTTCAATGCAGTGAGAAATTCCCGCACCCGGAGGCGTCCTTCAGCTGGCCCCTTAACAAATATATATACATTTGTACTAGTTCAGGGATAATCAACGCCACACTAAACTCCAAATACTACACAAGAAACTAAAACAGTATCGTAACTATATCCCTTCTTAATAAGTCTATTTAAAGGTTTTGTTAGCTTCTGATGTGAATACTGACATTTTTGTGCTTTATAAATTTTCCATAAAATATTGGATGTGCAATACCTGAACGTATAAGAAGTCTGCATGTTGAACTATATTTACGAATGATGTCCTTATACCGATGATATAAAATTTTGTATATGCTTCTTTCAGAAAGACAATGAAAGACAAATGAAAGAGTAAATGTACAAATTTGTATAAAACTTAGGACTGGAGACAAAGTCTATTATTCCTCTGTAAATTAACTATATCTGAAGTCAAATTATTACATGAGTTACAACTTCCCTGTTTAGCTAGCGCTTCTACGATAGATTATAACTAAAAAGATTTATAAAAAACAAATTCTTTATCAGTACTACGAGGATCAGTGGGGTCGCCAAATGGACGGCTGTACTGATAGAAAGCCTTATAACTATATTACTTTCAAGACAAAGTTTGGTCCTTAAAGAAAACGTTTCCCTGAGCGAAAGATACATTTCACTTGATAGAGCTCTACGAATTTCGTCACATTGACAATTTCGTTGTCATAAGGGGGTGGGGGCTTGGGGACGGTGGGGGAACACACACACACAATGTATGTCTCAGGTACACCGAAAATAAAAATTTATGAAAAACATTTTCTATTTCCACAAATATAACGTTACATTACTGAATCTCTAAAAAATATTATTTAACCTTTTAAAAATGCTGTTAAGTGACAATTCGTGTATAAAATATTTAAAATTATTACCAATCATATATTCTATTACTGTAAACATGGGTAAACAAAAATGTCAATTTGAATGATGATCTCTCATATCTCACCGAAGTCAGAAAAGGTTTTTGAAAAGCTAATATATATATTGATCCATCTACTTCTTCTTTGTGGAGTCGTGAAACTATTAGTTTCCCACAATTTTACGGAATTATAAAAACAAATCCTGTACCGTTTTTTTCCAGCAATATGCCTAAACTATCTCCTTTTCTGATGTACAGAGACCAAATGTTGGGGCTCATCAGTGAGAATAAACCAACTTCTGATGAAGAATATTTTGACCTTTATTTTGCGATATAGAGAACTGACATAATTCAGGTACTCATTGTACAGTTGTACCAGAGACATATAATATATATTATATGTCTCTGGTTGTACTAGATGAAATTTCAACACTAGAAACAAGAACATAAATACACAAATATGACATACAATAGATAAGTTTTTATAAGGCAGCAACCATTTGATTTTCTAGTGGGGCTATGGATTTTTTTGGAAAAAAGTTTGTTTCCAGGTTTTGGAAAAAAATATAATTTGTTTTTGACCCTGAGAAAAAAAAATGTTTGTTTCACCCTCAGCTGCCACTATATATATGTAATGCTAAAGAAAAAATTGTTTTCGACTTGGCGCCAAAAAAATAGATTGTCTTTCGCGGAAGGCGAAAAAAAATCCATAGCCCCCCCCAGAAAATCAAATGGTTGCTGCCTAAGTCAGTCAGGGATACCCTTGGTACTATTGTACAAGTTATCTTTATTTCCTTGAAGTAAATTATACTTAAATAAGTTAATTATAATGTTTGAATAATCTCCCCTTAATTTTCTCAAAAATTTACTTACAAGTATTCTTTTACAATTCCACAAAAATTTTCAAGTTTTGAGATGTAAATACAATTGCCGTTAACAATTTTTCTCAGGTTAGCTCATAAATTTTGATTAGAGTTCAATGTTTTATCTCATTATTTCAACAAAGCAACTGATGGCGCAAAGATCTTAAGTATTTGTGCAAGGCCTTCAAAAATTGCTCCTTGGAGGCTTGTAAATGAGCAGTGTTCTGAAGATAACAGACAAATGAGATTTTCATTGTCCACGAAATTACACTTAAATTATTAGTAAAGGACATCTGCAAAGGACAGACATTCAAAAGTTCTATTAGAGCAAAGAAGTCCTAAGAATTCAAGAAAAGAAGATACTGAGTTATAGTGAGATAGGATGAATTTTTTACTTGCATAAGGCCAAACAAAAAATATATGTCTGTTAACTGTTACCCAACCGACCCTACTTTTGAGCAATACAATACAAATATTTTATTTTTTATTGGCACAAATTTTGCCACAAACTCAATTACTATAATTAACAACGGCCCATACAACTAGTATACAAATAGTAATGATGCAGCAATTTAACAATACTACATAGCATGTCATTGGGCACATTTCGAACAATGAAATATGCAGTTATAAATATCAATATATAGTTATTTTGTAAGAATAGACTACTGACATAAGTATATTGTATGTTATCATGGTTATAGCTTCAAATTGTTCATATTACTCATTTATAAGGACATTTTTCCTTAATTCAAATGATTGATTAATAAAAGATGATATTAATCTAAGTGTTTTTCTACACTTGCTATTAAGTAGTAGTTTGATATATTCATTCTCAGTTTTGGATTGTTTGTCATTATTTTTAAAATACATGAAATAGGACAATTTTGATATAAGAACATTTCTTTGTGATTCATATGTTGTGCAGTGCAAGATAAATTTTGTGCAGTGCAAGATAAAATGTTTTTCGTCTTCTATATTTTTATTATGACATAATTAACACAACCTTTCTTCTCTGTTAACTTGCATGTTTCTACCTCTTTCAATTTCAAGATTGTGTGCACATCTAACATTATAGTACTATCTTTCTACACAATAAAAACCAATTATAGTACCAAGCATGTTTCATTAGATAGACCATCTAACATCATAGTACTATCTTTCTACACAATAAAAACCAATTATACCAAGCATGTTTCATTAGATAGACCATCTAACATCATAGTACTATCTTTCTACACAATAAAAACCAATTATACCAAGCATGTTTCATTAGATAGACAATCTAACATCATAGTACTATCTTTCTACACAATAAAAACCAATTATACCAAGCATGTTTCATTAGATAGACCATCTTACATCATATTACTATCTTTCTACACAATAAAAACCAATTATACCAAGCATGTTTTATTAGATAGACCATCTAACATCATAGTACTATCTTTCCACACAATAAAAACCAATTATACCAAGCATGTTTCATTAAATAGACCATCTAACATCATAGTACAATCTTTCTACACTATAAAAACCAATTATACCAAGCATGTTTCATTAGATAGACCATCTAACATCATAGTACTATCTTTCTACACAATAAAAACCAATTATACCAAGCATGTTTCATTAGATAGACCATCTAACATCATAGTACTATCTTTCTACACAATAAAAACCAATTATACCAAGCATGTTTCATTAGATAGACCATCTAACATCATAGTACTATCTTTCTACACAATAAAAACCAATTATACCAAGCATGTTTCATTAGATAGACCATCTAACATCATAGTACTATCTTTCTACACAATAAAAACCAATTATACCAAGCATGTTTCATTAGATAGACCATCTAACATCATAGTACTATCTTTCTACACAATAAAAACCAATTATACCAAGGATGTTTCATTAGATAGACCCTCTAACATCATAGTACTATCTTTCTACACAATAAAAACCAATTATACCAAGCATGTTTCATTAGATAGACCACCTAACATCATAGTACTATCTTTCTACACAATAAAAACCAATTATACCAAGTATGTTTCAATAGATAGACCATCTAACATCATAGTACTATCTTTCTACACCATAAAAAAACAATTATACCAAGCATGTTTCATTAGATAGACCATCTAACATCATAGTACTATCTTTCTACACAATAAAAACCAATTATACCAAGCATGTTTCATTAGATAGACCATCTAACATCATAGTACTATCTTATGTCGCAATAAAAACCAATTATACCAAGCATGTTTCATTAGATAGACCATCTAACATCATAGTACTATCTTTCTACACAATAAAAACCAATTATACCAAGCATGTTTCATTAGATAGACCATCTAACATCATAGTACTATCTTTCTACACAATAAAAACCAATTATACCAAGCATGTTTCATTAGATAGACCATGTAACATCATAGTACTATCTTTCTACACAATAAAAACCAATCATACCAAGCACGTTCATTAGATAGACCATTGAACATCATAGTACTATCTTTCTACACAATAAAAACCAATTATACCAAGCATGTTTCATTAGATAGACCATCTAACATCATAGTACTATCATTCTACATAATAAAAACCAATTATACCAAGCATGTTTCATTAGATAGACCATCTAACATCATAGTACTATCTTTCTACACAATAAAAACCAATTATACCAAGCATGTTTCATTAGATAGACCATCTAACATCATAGTACTATCTTATGTCGAAATAAAAACCAATTATACCAAGCATGTTTCATTAGATAGACCATCTAACATCATAGTACTATCTTTCTACACAATAAAAACCAATTATACCAAGCATGTTTCATTAGATAGACCATCTAACATCATAGTACTATCTTTCTACCCAATAAAAACCAATTATACCAAGCATGTTTCATTAGATAGACCATCTAACATCATAGTACTATCTTTCTACACAATAAAAACCAATTATACCAAGCATGTTTCATTAGATAGACCATCTAACATCATAGTACTATCTTTCTACACAATAAAAACCAATTATACCAAGCATGTTTCATTAGATAGACCATGTAACATCATAGTACTATCTTTCTACACAATAAAAACCAAGTATACCAAACATGTTTCATAAGATAGCCCGTCTAACATCATAGTACTATCTTTCTACACAATAAAAACCAATTATACCAAGCATGTTTCATTAGATAGACCATCTAACATCATAGTACTATCTTTCTACACAATAAAAACCAATTATACCAAGCATGTTTCATTAAATAGACCATGTAACATCATAGTACTATCTTTCTACACTATAAAACCAATTATACCAAGCATGTTTCATTAGATAGACCATCTAACATCATAGTACTATCTTTCTACACAATAAAAACCAATTATACCAAGCATGTTTCATTAGAAAGACCATCTAACATCATAGTACTATCTTTCTACACAATAAAAACCAATTATACCAAGCATGTTTCATTAGATAGACCATGTAACATCATAGTACTATCTTTCTACACAATAAAAACCAATCATACCAAGCACGTTCATTAGATAGACCATTAAACATCATAGTACTATCTTTCTACACAATAAAAACCAATTATACCAAGCATGTTTCATTAGATAGACCATCTAACATCATAGTACTATCATTCTACATAATAAAAACCAATTATACCAAGCATGTTTCATTATATAGACCATCTTACATCATAGTACTATCTTTCTACACAATAAAAACCAATTATACCAAGCATGTTTCATTAGATAGACCATCTAACATCATAGTACTATCTTATGTCGAAATAAAAACCAATTATACCAAGCATGTTTCATTAGATAGACCATCTAACATCATAGTACTATCTTTCTACACAATAAAAACCAATTATACCAAGCATGTTTCATTAAATAGACCATCTAACATCATAGTACTATCTTTCTACCCAATAAAAACCAATTATACCAAGCATGTTTCATTAGATAGACCATCTAACATCATAGTACTATCTTTCTACACAATAAAAACCAATTATACCAAGCATGTTTCATTAGATAGACCATCTAACATCATAGTACTATCTTTCTACACAATAAAAACCAATTATACCAAGCATGTTTCATTAGATAGACCATGTAACATCATAGTACTATCTTTCTACACAATAAAAACCAATTATACCAAACATGTTTCATTAGATAGCCCATCTAACATCATAGTACTATCTTTCTACACAATAAAAACCAATTATACCAAGCATGTTTCATTAGATAGACCATCTAACATCATAGTACTATCTTATGTCGCAATAAAAACCAATTATACCAAGCATGTTTCATTAAATAGACCATGTAACATCATAGTACTATCTTTCTACACTATAAAACCAATTATACCAAGCATGTTTCATTAGATAGACCATCTAACATCATAGTTCTATCTTTCTACACAATAAAAACCAATTATACCAAGCATGTTTCATTAGAAAGACCATCTAACATCATAGTACTATCATTCTACACAATAAAAAAAACAATTATACCAAGCATGTTTCATTAGATAGACCATCTAACGTCATAGTACTATCTTTCTACACAATAAAAACCAATTATACCAAGCATGTTTCATTAAATAGACCATCTAACATCATAGTACTATCTTATGTCGAAATAAAAACCAATTATACCAAGCATGTTTCATTAGATAGACCATCTAACATCATAGTACTATCTTTCTACACAATAAAAACCAATTATACCAAGCATGTTTCATTAGATAGACCATCTAACGTTATAGTACTATATTTCTACACAATAAAAACCAATTATACCAAGCATGTTTCATTAGATAGACCATCTAACATCATAGTACTATCTTTCTACACAATAAAAACCAATTATACCAAGCATGTTTCATTAGATAGACCATCTAACATCATAGTACTATCATTCTACACAATAAAAACCAATTATACCAAGCATGTTTCATTAGATAGACCATCTAACATCATAGTACTATCTTTCTACACAATAAAAGCCAATTATACCAAGCATGTTTCATTAGATAGACCATCTAACATCATAGTACTATCTTTCTACACAATAAAAACCAATTATACCAAGCATGTTTCAAAAGATAGACCAACTAACATCATAGTACTATCTTTCTACACAATAAAAACCAATTATACCAAGCATGTTTCATTAAATAGACCATCTAACATCATAGTACAATCTTTCTACACAATAAAAACCAATTATACCAAGCATGTTTCATTAGATAGACCATCTAACATCATAGTACTATCTTTCTACACAATAAAAACCAATTATACCAAGCATGTTTCATTAGATAGACCATCTAACATCATAGTACTATCATTCTACACAATAAAAACCAATTATACCAAGCATGTTTCATTAGATAGACCATCTAACATCATATTACTATCTTTCTACACAATAAAAGCCAATTATACCAAGCATGTTTCATTAGATAGACCATCTAACATCATAGTACTATCTTTCTACACAATAAAAACCAATTATACCAAGCATGTTTCAAAAGATAGACCAACTAATATGATAGTACTATCTTTCTACACAATAAAAACCAATTATACCAAGCATGTTTCATTAAATAGACCATCTAACATCATAGTACTATCTTTCTACACAATAAAAACCAATTATACCAAGCATGCTTCATTAGATAGACCATCTAACATCATAGTACTATCTTTCTACACAATAAAAATCAATTATACCAAGCATGTTGCATTAGATAGACCATCTAACATCATAGTACTGTCTTTCTACACAATAAAAACCAATTATACCAAGCATGTTTCATTAGATAGACCATCTAACATCATAGTACTATCTTTCTACACAATAAAAACCAATTATACCAATCATGTTTTATTAGATAGACCATCTAACATCATAGTACTATCTTTCTACACAATAAAAACCAATTATACCAAGCATGTTTCATTAGATAGACCATCTAACATCATAGTACTATCTTTCTACACAATAAAAACCAATTATACCAAGCATGTTTCATTAGATAGACCATCTAACATCATAGTACTATCTTTCTACACAATAAAAACCAATTATACCAAGCATGTACACAATAAAAACCAATTATACCAAGCATGTTTCATTAGTTAGACCATCTAACATCATAGTACTATCTTTCTACACAATAAAAACCAATTATGCCAAGCATGTTTCAAAAGATAGATCAACTAACATCATAGTACTATCTTTCTACACAATAAAAACCAATTATACCAAGCATGTTTCATAAGATAGACCATCTAACACCATAGGACTATCTTTCTACACAATAAAAACCAATTATACCAAGCATGTTTCATTAGATAGACCATCTAACATCATAGTACTATCTTTCTACACCATAAAAAAACAATTATACCAAGCATGTTTCATTAGATAGACCATCTAACATCATAGTACTATCTTTCTACACAATAAAAACCAATTATACCAAGCATGTTTCATTAGATAGACCATCTAACATCATAGTACTATCTTTCTACACAATAAATACCAATTATACCAAGCATGTTTAATTAGATAGACCATCTAACATTATAGTACTATCTTTCTACACAATAAAAACCAATTATACCAAGCATGTTTCATTAGATAGACCATCTAACATCATAGTACTATCTTATGTCGAAATAAAAACCAATTATACCAAGCATGTTTCATTAGATAGACCATGTAACATCATAGTACTATCTTTCTACACTATAAAAACCAATTATACCAAGCATGTTTCATTAGATAGACCATCTAACATCATAGTACTATCATTCTACACAATAAAAACCAATTATACCAAGCATGTTTCATTAGATAGACCATCTCACATCATAGTACTATCTTTCTGCACAATAAAAGCCAATTATACCAAGCATGTTTCATTAGATAGACCATCTAACATCATAGTACTATCTTTCTACACAATAAAAACCAATTATACCAAGCATGTTTCAAAAGATAGACCAACTAATATCATAGTACTATCTTTCTACACAATCAAAACCAATTATACCAAGCATGTTTCATTAAATAGACCATCTAACATCATAGTACTATCTTTCTACACAATAAAAACCAATTATACCAATCATGTTTTATTAGATAGACCATCTAACATCATAGTACTATCTTTCTACACAATAAAAACCAATTATACCAAGCATGTTTCATTAGATAGACCATCTAACATCATAGTACTATCTTTCTACACAATAAAAACCAATTATACCAAGCATGTTTCAAAAGATAGACCAACTAATATCATAGTACTATCTTTCTACACAATAAAAACCAATTATACCAAGCATGTTTCATTAAATAGACTATCTAACATCATAGTACTATCTTTCTACACAATAAAAACCAATTATACCAAGCATGTTTCATTAGATAGACCATCTAACATCATAGTACTATCTGTCTACACAATAAAAACCAATTATACCAAGCATGTTTCATTAGATAGACCATCTAACATCATAGTACTATCATTCTACATAATAAAAACCAATTATACCAAGCATGTTTCATTAGATAGACCATCTAACATCATAGTATTATCTTTATACACAATAAGAACCAATTATACCAAGCATGTTTCATTAGATATACTATCTAACATTATAGTACTATCTTTCTACACAATAAAAACCAATTATACCAAGCATGTTTCATTAGATAGACCATCTAACATCATAGTACTATCTTATGTCGAAATAAAAACCAATTATACCAAGCATGTTTGATTAGATAGACCATGTAACATCATAGTACTATCTTTCTACACTATAAAAACCAATTATACCAAGCATGTTTCATTAGATAGACCATCTAACATCATAGTACTATCTTTCTACACAATAAAAACCAATTATATCAAGCATGTTTCATTAGATAGACCATCTAACATCATAGTACTATCATTCTACACAATAAAAACCAATTATACCAAGCATGTTTCATTAGATAGACCATCTAACATCATAGTACTATCTTTCTACACAATAAAAGCCAATTATACCAAGCATGTTTCATTAGATAGACCATCTAACATCATAGTACTATCTTTCTACACAATAAAAACCAATTATACCAAGCATGTTTCAAAAGATAGACCAACTAATATCATAGTACTATCTTTCTACACAATAAAAACCAATTATACCAAGCATGTTTCATTAAATAGACCATCTAACATCATAGTACTATCTTTCTACACAATAAAAACCAATTATACCAAGCATGTTTCATTAGATAGACCATCTAACATCATAGTACTATCTTTCTACACAATAAAAACCAATTATACCAAGCAGGTTTCATTAGATAGACCATCTAACATCATAGTACTATCTTTCTACACAATAAAAACCAATTATACCAAGCATGTTTCATTAGATAGAACATCTAACATCATAGTACTAACTTTCTACACAATAAAAACCAATTATACCAAGCATGTTTCATTACATAGACTATCTAACATCATAGTACTATCTTATGTCGCAATAAAAACCAATTATACCAAGCATGTTTCATTAGATAGACCATCTAACATCATAGTACTATCTTACTACACAATAAAAACCAATTATACCAAGCATGTTTCATTAGATAGACCATCTAACATCATAGTACTATCTTTCTACACAATAAAAACCAATTATACCAAGCATGTTTCATTAGATAGACCATCTAACATCATAGTACTATCTTTCTACACAATAAAAACCATTTATACCAAGCATGTTTCATTAGATAGACCATCTAACATCATAGTACTATCTTTCTACACAATAAAAACCAATTATACCAAGCATGTTTCATTAGATAGACCATCTAACATCATAGTACTATCTTTCTACACAATAAAAACCAATTATACCAAACATTTTTCAAAAGATAGACCAACTAATATCATAGTACTATCTTTCTACACAATAAAAACCAATTATACCAAGCATGTTTCATTAAATAGACCATCTAACATCATAGTACTATCTTTCTACACAATAAAAACCAATTATACCAAGCATGTTTCATTAGATAGACCATCTAACATCATAGTACTATCTTTCTACACAATAAAAATCAATTATACCAAGCATGTTTCATTAGATAGACCATCTAACATCATAGTACTATCTTTCTACACAATAAAAACCAATTATACCAAGCATGTTTCATTAGATAGACCATCTAACATCATAGTACTATCTTTCTACACAATAGAAACCAATTATTCCAAGCATGTTTCATTAGAGAGACTATCTAACATCATAGTACTATCTTATGTTGCAATAAAAACCAATTATGCCAAGCATGTTTCAAAAGATAGACCATCTAACATCATAGTACTATCTTTCTACACAATAAAAACCAATTATACCAAGCATGTTTCATTAGATAGACCATCTAACATCATAGTACTATCTTTCTACACAATAAAAACCAATTATACCAAGCATGTTTCATTAGATAGACCGTCTAACATCATAGTACTATCTTTCTACACAATAAAAACCAATTATTCCAAGCATGTTTCATTAGATAGACCATCTAACATCATAGTACTATCTTTCTACACAAAAAAAAACAATTATACCAAGCATGTTTCATTAGATAGATCATATAACATCATAGTACTATCTTTCTACACAATAAAAATCAATTATACCAAGCATGTTTCATTAGATAGACCATCTAACATCATAGAACTATCTTTCTACACAATAAAAACCAATTATACCAAGCATGTTTCATTAGATAGACCATCTAACATCATAGTACTATCTTTCTACACAATAAAAACCAATTATACCAAGCATGTTTCATTAGATAGACCATCTAACATCATAGTACTATCTTTCTACACAATAAAAACCAATTATACCAAGCATGTTTCATTAGATAGACCATCTAACATCATAGTACTATCTTTCTACATAATAAAAACCAATTATACCAAGCATGTTTCATTAGATAGACCATCTAACATCATGGTACTATATTTCTACACAATAAAAACCAATTATACCAAACATGTTTCATTAGATAGACCATTTAACATCATAGTACTATCTTTCTACACAATAAAAACCAATTATACCAAGCATGTTTCATTAGATAGACCATCTAACATCATAGTACTATCTTTCTACACAATAAAAACCATTTATACCAAGCATGTTTCATTAGATAGACCATCTAACATCATAGTACTATCTTTCTACACAATAAAAACCAATTATACCAAGCATGTTTCATCAGATATACCATCTAACATCATAGTACTATCTTATGTCGCAATAAAAACCAATTATACCAAGCATGTTTCATTAGATAGACCATCTAACATCATAGTACTATCTTTCTACACAATAAAAACCATTTATACCAAGCATGTTTCATTAGATAGACCATCTAACATCATAGTACTATCTTTCTACACAATAAAAACCAATTATACCAAGCATGTTTCATTAGATATACCATCTAACATCATAGTACTATCTTATGTCGCAATAAAAACAACCAATTATACCAAGCATGTTTCATTAGATAGACCATCTAACATCATAGTACTATCTTATGTCGCAATAAAAACCAATTATACCAAGCATGTTTCATTAGATAGACCATCGAACATCATAGTACTATCTTTCTACACAATAAAAACCAATTATACCAAGCATGTTTCATTAGATAGACCATCTAACATCATAGTACTATCTTTCTACATAATAAAAACCAATTATACCAAGCATGTACACAATAAAAACCAATTATACCAAGCATGTTTCATTAGATAGACCATCTAACATCATAGTACTATCTTTCTACACAAAAAAAAACAATTATACCAAGTATATTTCATTAGATAGATCATATAACATCATAGTACTATCTTATGTCGCAATAAAAACCAATTATACCAAGCATGTTTCATTAGATAGACCATCTAACATCATAGAACTATCTTTCTACACAATAAAAACCAATTATACCAAGCATGTTTCATTAGATAGACCATCTAACATCATAGTACTATCTTTCTACACAATAAAAACCAATTATACCAAGCATGTTTCATTAGATAGACCATCTAACATCATAGTACTATCTTTCTACATAATAAAAACCAATTATACCAAGCATGTTTCATTAGATAGACCATCTAACATCATGGTACTATATTTCTACACAATAAAAACCAATTATACCAAACATGTTTCATTAGATAGACCATTTAACATCATAGTACTATCTTTCTACACAATAAAAACCAATTATACCAAGCATGTTTCATTAGATAGACCATCTAACATCATAGTACTATCTTTCTACACAATAAAAACCATTTATACCAAGCATGTTTCATTAGATAGACCATCTAACATCATAGTACTATCTTTCTACACAATAAAAACCAATTATACCAAGCATGTTTCATCAGATATACCATCTAACATCATAGTACTATCTTATGTCGCAATAAAAACCAATTATACCAAGCATGTTTCATTAGATAGACCATCTAACATCATAGTACTATCTTTCTACACAATAAAAACCATTTATACCAAGCATGTTTCATTAGATAGACCATCTAACATCATAGTACTATCTTTCTACACAATAAAAACCAATTATACCAAGCATGTTTCATTAGATATACCATCTAACATCATAGTACTATCTTATGTCGCAATAAAAACAACCAATTATACCAAGCATGTTTCATTAGATAGACCATCTAACATCATAGTACTATCTTATGTCGCAATAAAAACCAATTATACCAAGCATGTTTCATTAGATAGACCATCGAACATCATAGTACTATCTTTCTACACAATAAAAACCAATTATACCAAGCATGTTTCATTAGATAGACCATCTAACATCATAGTACTATCTTTCTACATAATAAAAACCAATTATACCAAGCATGTACACAATAAAAACCAATTATACCAAGCATGTTTCATTAGATAGACCATCTAACATCATAGTACTATCTTTCTACACAAAAAAAAACAATTATACCAAGTATATTTCATTAGATAGATCATATAACATCATAGTACTATCTTATGTCGCAATAAAAACCAATTATACCAAGCATGTTTCATTAGATAGACCATCTAACATCATAGAACTATCTTTCTACACAATAAAAACCAATTATACCAAGGATGTTTCATTAGATAGACCATTTAATATCATAGTACTATCTTTCTACACAATAAAAACCAATTATACCAAGCATGTTTCATTAGATAGACCATCTAACATCATAGTACTATCTTTCTACACAATAAAAACCAATAATACCAAGCATGTTTCATTAGATAGACCATCTAACATCATAGTACTATCTTTCTACACAATAAAAACCAATTATACCAAGCATGTTTCATTAGATAGACCATCTAACATCATAGTACTATCTTTCTACACAATAAAAACCAATTATACCAAGCATGTTTCATTAGATAGACGATCTAACATTATAGTACTATCTTTCTACATAATAAAAACCAATTATACCAAGCACGTTCATTAGATAGACCATTAAACATCATAGTACTATCTGTCTACACAATAAAAACCAATTATACCAAGCATGTTTCATTAGATAGACCATCTAACATCATAGTACTATCTTTCTACACAATAAAAACCAATTATACCAAGCATGTTTCATTAGATAGACCATCTAGCATCATAGTACTATTTCATGTCGCAATAAAAACCAATTATACCAAGCATTTTTCATTAGATAGACCATCTAACATCATAGTACTATCTTTTTACACAATGAAAACGAATTATACCAAGCATGTTTCATTAGATAGACCATCTAACATCATAGTACTATCTTTCTACTCAATAAAAACCAATTATACCAAGCATGTTTCATTAGATAGACCATCTAACATCATAGTACTATCTTTCTACACAATAAAAACCAATTATACCAAGCATGTTTCATTAGATAGACCATCTAACATCATAGTACTATCTTTCTACACAATAAAAACCAATTATACCAAGCATGTTTCATTAGATAGACCATCTAGCATCATAGTACTATTTTATGTCGCAATAAAAACCAATTATACCAAGCATGTTTCATTAGATATACCATCTAACATCATAGTACTATCTTATGTCGAAATAAAAACCAATTATACCAAGCATGTTTGATTAGATAGACCATGTAACATCATAGTACTATCTTTCTACACTATAAAAACCAATTATACCAAGCATGTTTCATTAGATAGACCATCTAACATCATAGTACTATCTTTCTACACAATAAAAACCAATTATATCAAGCATGTTTCATTAGATAGACCATCTAACATCATAGTACTATCATTCTACACAATAAAAACCAATTATACCAAGCATGTTTCATTAGATAGACCATCTAACATCATAGTACTATCTTTCTACACAATAAAAGCCAATTATACCAAGCATGTTTCATTAGATAGACCATCTAACATCATAGTACTATCTTTCTACACAATAAAAACCAATTATACCAAGCATGTTTCAAAAGATAGACCAACTAATATCATAGTACTATCTTTCTACACAATAAAAACCAATTATACCAAGCATGTTTCATTAAATAGACCATCTAACATCATAGTACTATCTTTCTACACAATAAAAACCAATTATACCAAGCATGTTTCATTAGATAGACCATCTAACATCATAGTACTATCTTTCTACACAATAAAAACCAATTATACCAAGCAGGTTTCATTAGATAGACCATCTAACATCATAGTACTATCTTTCTACACAATAAAAACCAATTATACCAAGCATGTTTCATTAGATAGAACATCTAACATCATAGTACTAACTTTCTACACAATAAAAACCAATTATACCAAGCATGTTTCATTACATAGACTATCTAACATCATAGTACTATCTTATGTCGCAATAAAAACCAATTATACCAAGCATGTTTCATTAGATAGACCATCTAACATCATAGTACTATCTTACTACACAATAAAAACCAATTATACCAAGCATGTTTCATTAGATAGACCATCTAACATCATAGTACTATCTTTCTACACAATAAAAACCAATTATACCAAGCATGTTTCATTAGATAGACCATCTAACATCATAGTACTATCTTTCTACACAATAAAAACCATTTATACCAAGCATGTTTCATTAGATAGACCATCTAACATCATAGTACTATCTTTCTACACAATAAAAACCAATTATACCAAGCATGTTTCATTAGATAGACCATCTAACATCATAGTACTATCTTTCTACACAATAAAAACCAATTATACCAAACATTTTTCAAAAGATAGACCAACTAATATCATAGTACTATCTTTCTACACAATAAAAACCAATTATACCAAGCATGTTTCATTAAATAGACCATCTAACATCATAGTACTATCTTTCTACACAATAAAAACCAATTATACCAAGCATGTTTCATTAGATAGACCATCTAACATCATAGTACTATCTTTCTACACAATAAAAATCAATTATACCAAGCATGTTTCATTAGATAGACCATCTAACATCATAGTACTATCTTTCTACACAATAAAAACCAATTATACCAAGCATGTTTCATTAGATAGACCATCTAACATCATAGTACTATCTTTCTACACAATAGAAACCAATTATTCCAAGCATGTTTCATTAGAGAGACTATCTAACATCATAGTACTATCTTATGTTGCAATAAAAACCAATTATGCCAAGCATGTTTCAAAAGATAGACCATCTAACATCATAGTACTATCTTTCTACACAATAAAAACCAATTATACCAAGCATGTTTCATTAGATAGACCATCTAACATCATAGTACTATCTTTCTACACAATAAAAACCAATTATACCAAGCATGTTTCATTAGATAGACCGTCTAACATCATAGTACTATCTTTCTACACAATAAAAACCAATTATTCCAAGCATGTTTCATTAGATAGACCATCTAACATCATAGTACTATCTTTCTACACAAAAAAAAACAATTATACCAAGCATGTTTCATTAGATAGATCATATAACATCATAGTACTATCTTTCTACACAATAAAAATCAATTATACCAAGCATGTTTCATTAGATAGACCATCTAACATCATAGAACTATCTTTCTACACAATAAAAACCAATTATACCAAGCATGTTTCATTAGATAGACCATCTAACATCATAGTACTATCTTTCTACACAATAAAAACCAATTATACCAAGCATGTTTCATTAGATAGACCATCTAACATCATAGTACTATCTTTCTACACAATAAAAACCAATTATACCAAGCATGTTTCATTAGATAGACCATCTAACATCATAGTACTATCTTTCTACATAATAAAAACCAATTATACCAAGCATGTTTCATTAGATAGACCATCTAACATCATGGTACTATATTTCTACACAATAAAAACCAATTATACCAAACATGTTTCATTAGATAGACCATTTAACATCATAGTACTATCTTTCTACACAATAAAAACCAATTATACCAAGCATGTTTCATTAGATAGACCATCTAACATCATAGTACTATCTTTCTACACAATAAAAACCATTTATACCAAGCATGTTTCATTAGATAGACCATCTAACATCATAGTACTATCTTTCTACACAATAAAAACCAATTATACCAAGCATGTTTCATCAGATATACCATCTAACATCATAGTACTATCTTATGTCGCAATAAAAACCAATTATACCAAGCATGTTTCATTAGATAGACCATCTAACATCATAGTACTATCTTTCTACACAATAAAAACCATTTATACCAAGCATGTTTCATTAGATAGACCATCTAACATCATAGTACTATCTTTCTACACAATAAAAACCAATTATACCAAGCATGTTTCATTAGATATACCATCTAACATCATAGTACTATCTTATGTCGCAATAAAAACAACCAATTATACCAAGCATGTTTCATTAGATAGACCATCTAACATCATAGTACTATCTTATGTCGCAATAAAAACCAATTATACCAAGCATGTTTCATTAGATAGACCATCGAACATCATAGTACTATCTTTCTACACAATAAAAACCAATTATACCAAGCATGTTTCATTAGATAGACCATCTAACATCATAGTACTATCTTTCTACATAATAAAAACCAATTATACCAAGCATGTACACAATAAAAACCAATTATACCAAGCATGTTTCATTAGATAGACCATCTAACATCATAGTACTATCTTTCTACACAAAAAAAAACAATTATACCAAGTATATTTCATTAGATAGATCATATAACATCATAGTACTATCTTATGTCGCAATAAAAACCAATTATACCAAGCATGTTTCATTAGATAGACCATCTAACATCATAGAACTATCTTTCTACACAATAAAAACCAATTATACCAAGCATGTTTCATTAGATAGACCATCTAAAATCATAGTACTATCTTTCTACACAATAAAAACCAATTATACCAAGCATGTTTCATTAGATAGACCATCTAACATCATAGTACTATCTTTCTACATAATAAAAACCAATTATACCAAGCATGTTTCATTAGATAGACCATCTAACATCATGGTACTATATTTCTACACAATAAAAACCAATTATACCAAACATGTTTCATTAGATAGACCATTTAACATCATAGTACTATCTTTCTACACAATAAAAACCAATTATACCAAGCATGTTTCATTAGATAGACCATCTAACATCATAGTACTATCTTTCTACACAATAAAAACCATTTATACCAAGCATGTTTCATTAGATAGACCATCTAACATCATAGTACTATCTTTCTACACAATAAAAACCAATTATACCAAGCATGTTTCATCAGATATACCATCTAACATCATAGTACTATCTTATGTCGCAATAAAAACCAATTATACCAAGCATGTTTCATTAGATAGACCATCTAACATCATAGTACTATCTTTCTACACAATAAAAACCATTTATACCAAGCATGTTTCATTAGATAGACCATCTAACATCATAGTACTATCTTTCTACACAATAAAAACCAATTATACCAAGCATGTTTCATTAGATATACCATCTAACATCATAGTACTATCTTATGTCGCAATAAAAACAACCAATTATACCAAGCATGTTTCATTAGATAGACCATCTAACATCATAGTACTATCTTATGTCGCAATAAAAACCAATTATACCAAGCATGTTTCATTAGATAGACCATCGAACATCATAGTACTATCTTTCTACACAATAAAAACCAATTATACCAAGCATGTTTCATTAGATAGACCATCTAACATCATAGTACTATCTTTCTACATAATAAAAACCAATTATACCAAGCATGTACACAATAAAAACCAATTATACCAAGCATGTTTCATTAGATAGACCATCTAACATCATAGTACTATCTTTCTACACAATAAAAACCAATTATACCAAGCATGTTTCATTAGATAGACCATCTAACATCATAGTACTATCTTTCTACACAATAAAAACCAATTATACCAAGCATGTTTCATTAGATAGACCATCTAACATCATAGTACTATCTTTCTACATAATAAAAACCAATTATACCAAGCATGTTTCATTAGATAGACCATCTAACATCATGGTACTATATTTCTACACAATAAAAACCAATTATACCAAACATGTTTCATTAGATAGACCATTTAACATCATAGTACTATCTTTCTACACAATAAAAACCAATTATACCAAGCATGTTTCATTAGATAGACCATCTAACATCATAGTACTATCTTTCTACACAATAAAAACCATTTATACCAAGCATGTTTCATTAGATAGACCATCTAACATCATAGTACTATCTTTCTACACAATAAAAACCAATTATACCAAGCATGTTTCATCAGATATACCATCTAACATCATAGTACTATCTTATGTCGCAATAAAAACCAATTATACCAAGCATGTTTCATTAGATAGACCATCTAACATCATAGTACTATCTTTCTACACAATAAAAACCATTTATACCAAGCATGTTTCATTAGATAGACCATCTAACATCATAGTACTATCTTTCTACACAATAAAAACCAATTATACCAAGCATGTTTCATTAGATATACCATCTAACATCATAGTACTATCTTATGTCGCAATAAAAACAACCAATTATACCAAGCATGTTTCATTAGATAGACCATCTAACATCATAGTACTATCTTATGTCGCAATAAAAACCAATTATACCAAGCATGTTTCATTAGATAGACCATCGAACATCATAGTACTATCTTTCTACACAATAAAAACCAATTATACCAAGCATGTTTCATTAGATAGACCATCTAACATCATAGTACTATCTTTCTACATAATAAAAACCAATTATACCAAGCATGTACACAATAAAAACCAATTATACCAAGCATGTTTCATTAGATAGACCATCTAACATCATAGTACTATCTTTCTACACAAAAAAAAACAATTATACCAAGTATATTTCATTAGATAGATCATATAACATCATAGTACTATCTTATGTCGCAATAAAAACCAATTATACCAAGCATGTTTCATTAGATAGACCATCTAACATCATAGAACTATCTTTCTACACAATAAAAACCAATTATACCAAGCATGTTTCATTAGATAGACCATCTAACATCATAGTACTATCTTTCTACACAATAAAAACCAATTATACCAAGCATGTTTCATTAGATAGACCATCTAACATCATAGTACTATCTTTCTACATAATAAAAACCAATTATACCAAGCATGTTTCATTAGATAGACCATCTAACATCATGGTACTATATTTCTACACAATAAAAACCAATTATACCAAACATGTTTCATTAGATAGACCATTTAACATCATAGTACTATCTTTCTACACAATAAAAACCAATTATACCAAGCATGTTTCATTAGATAGACCATCTAACATCATAGTACTATCTTTCTACACAATAAAAACCATTTATACCAAGCATGTTTCATTAGATAGACCATCTAACATCATAGTACTATCTTTCTACACAATAAAAACCAATTATACCAAGCATGTTTCATCAGATATACCATCTAACATCATAGTACTATCTTATGTCGCAATAAAAACCAATTATACCAAGCATGTTTCATTAGATAGACCATCTAACATCATAGTACTATCTTTCTACACAATAAAAACCATTTATACCAAGCATGTTTCATTAGATAGACCATCTAACATCATAGTACTATCTTTCTACACAATAAAAACCAATTATACCAAGCATGTTTCATTAGATATACCATCTAACATCATAGTACTATCTTATGTCGCAATAAAAACAACCAATTATACCAAGCATGTTTCATTAGATAGACCATCTAACATCATAGTACTATCTTATGTCGCAATAAAAACCAATTATACCAAGCATGTTTCATTAGATAGACCATCGAACATCATAGTACTATCTTTCTACACAATAAAAACCAATTATACCAAGCATGTTTCATTAGATAGACCATCTAACATCATAGTACTATCTTTCTACATAATAAAAACCAATTATACCAAGCATGTACACAATAAAAACCAATTATACCAAGCATGTTTCATTAGATAGACCATCTAACATCATAGTACTATCTTTCTACACAAAAAAAAACAATTATACCAAGTATATTTCATTAGATAGATCATATAACATCATAGTACTATCTTATGTCGCAATAAAAACCAATTATACCAAGCATGTTTCATTAGATAGACCATCTAACATCATAGAACTATCTTTCTACACAATAAAAACCAATTATACCAAGGATGTTTCATTAGATAGACCATTTAATATCATAGTACTATCTTTCTACACAATAAAAACCAATTATACCAAGCATGTTTCATTAGATAGACCATCTAACATCATAGTACTATCTTTCTACACAATAAAAACCAATAATACCAAGCATGTTTCATTAGATAGACCATCTAACATCATAGTACTATCTTTCTACACAATAAAAACCAATTATACCAAGCATGTTTCATTAGATAGACCATCTAACATCATAGTACTATCTTTCTACACAATAAAAACCAATTATACCAAGCATGTTTCATTAGATAGACGATCTAACATTATAGTACTATCTTTCTACATAATAAAAACCAATTATACCAAGCACGTTCATTAGATAGACCATTAAACATCATAGTACTATCTGTCTACACAATAAAAACCAATTATACCAAGCATGTTTCATTAGATAGACCATCTAACATCATAGTACTATCTTTCTACACAATAAAAACCAATTATACCAAGCATGTTTCATTAGATAGACCATCTAGCATCATAGTACTATTTCATGTCGCAATAAAAACCAATTATACCAAGCATTTTTCATTAGATAGACCATCTAACATCATAGTACTATCTTTTTACACAATGAAAACGAATTATACCAAGCATGTTTCATTAGATAGACCATCTAACATCATAGTACTATCTTTCTACTCAATAAAAACCAATTATACCAAGCATGTTTCATTAGATAGACCATCTAACATCATAGTACTATCTTTCTACACAATAAAAACCAATTATACCAAGCATGTTTCATTAGATAGACCATCTAACATCATAGTACTATCTTTCTACACAATAAAAACCAATTATACCAAGCATGTTTCATTAGATAGACCATCTAGCATCATAGTACTATTTTATGTCGCAATAAAAACCAATTATACCAAGCATTTTTCATTAGATAGACCATCTAACATCATAGTACTATCTTTTTACACAATAACAACCAATTATACCAAGCATGTTTCATTAGATAGACCATCTAACATCATAGTACTATCTTTCTACACAATAAAAACCAATTATACCAAGCATGTTTCATTAGATAGACCATCTAACATCATAGTACTATCTTTCTACACAATAAAAACCAATTATACCAAGCATGTTTCATTAGATAGACCATCTAACATCATAGTACTATCTTTCTACACAATAAAAACCAATTATACCAAGCATGTTTCATTAGATAGACCATCTAACACCATAGTACTATCTTTCTACACAATAAAAACCAATTATACCAAGCATGTTTCATTAGATAGACCGTCTAACATCATAGTACTATCATTCTACACAATAAAAACCAATTATACCAAGCATGTTTCATTAGATAGACCATCTAACATCATAGTACTATCTTTCTACACAATAAAAACCAATTATACCAAGCATGTTTCATTAGATAGACCATCTAACATCATAGTACTATCTTTCTACACAATAAAAACCAATTATACCAAGCATGTTTCAAAAGATAGACCAACTAATATCATAGTACTATCTTTCTACAGAATAAAAACCAATTATACCAAGCATGTTTCATTAAATAGACCATCTAAGATCATAGTTCTCTCTTTCTACACAATAAAAACCAATTATACCAAGCCTGTTTCATTAGATAGACCATCTAACATCATAGTACTATCTTTCTACACAATAAAAATCAATTATACCAAGGAGGTTTCATTAGATAGACCATCTAACATCATAGTACTATCTTTCTACACAATAAAAACCAATTATACCAAGCATGTTTCATTAGATAGACGATCTAACATTATAGTACTATCTTTCTACATAATAAAAACCAATTATACCAAGCACGTTCATTAGATAGACCATTAAACATCATAGTACTATCTGTTTACACAATAAAAACCAATTATACCAAGCATGTTTCATTAGATAGACCATCTAACATCATAGTACTATCATTCTACACAATAAAAACCAATTATACCAAGCATGTTTCATTAGATAGACCATCTAACATCATAGTATTATCTTTATACACAATAAGAACCAATTATACCAAGCATGTTTCATTAGATATACTATCTAACATCATAGTACTATCTTTCTACACAATAAAAACCAATTATACCAAGCATGTTTCATTAGATAGACCATCTAACATCATAGTACTATCTTATGTCGCAATAAAAACCAATTATACCAAGCATGTTTCATTAGATAGACCACCTAACATCATAGTACTATCTTTCTACACAATAAAAACCAATTATACCAAGCATGTTTCAAAAGATAGACCAACTAACATCATAGTACTATCTTTCTACACTATAAAAACCAATTATACCAAGCATGTTTCATTAGATAGACCATCTAACATCATGGTACTATATTTCTACACAATAAAAACCAATTATACCAAGCATGTTTCATTAGATAGACCATCTAACATCATAGTACTTTCTTTCTACACAATGAAAACCAATTATACCAAGCATGTTTCATTAGATAGACCATCTAACATCATAGTACTATCTTTCTACACAATTTAAACCAATTATACCAAGCATGTTTCATTAGATAGACCATCTAACACCATAGTACTATCTTTCTACACAATAAAAACCAATTATACCAAGCATGTTTCATTAGATAGACCATCTAACATCATAGTACTATCTTTCTACACAATAAAAACCAATTATACCAAGCATGTTTCATTAGATAGACCATCTAACATCATAGTACTATCTTTCTACACAATAAAAACCAATTATACCAAGCATGTTTCATTAGATAGACCATCTAACATCATAGTACTATCTTATGTCGCAATAAAAACCAATTATACCAAGCATGTTTCATTAGATAGACCATCTAACATCATAGTACTATCTTTCTACACAATAAAAACCAATTATGGCAAGCATGTTTCAAAAGATAGACCAACTAACATCATAGTACTATCTTTCTACACAATAAAAACCAATTATACCAAGCATGTTTCATTAGATAGACCATCTAACATCATGGTACTATATTTCTACACAATAAAAACCAATTATACCAAGCATGTTTCATTAGATAGACCATCTAACATCATAGTACTATTTTATGTCGCAATACAAACCAATTATACCAAGCATGTTTCATTAGATAGACCATCTAACATCATAGTACTATCTTTCTACACAATAAAAACCAATTATACCAAGCATGTTTCATTAGATAGACCATCTAACATCATAGTACTATCTTATGTCGCAATAAAAACCAATTATACCAAGCATGTTTCATTAGATAGACCATCTAACATCATAGTACTATCTTTCTACACAATAAAAACCAATTATGGCAAGCATGTTTCAAAAGATAGACCAACTAACATCATAGTACTATCTTTCTACACAATAAAAACCAATTATACCAAGCATGTTTCATTAGATAGACCATCTAACATCATGGTACTATATTTCTACACAATAAAAACCAATTATACCAAGCATGTTTCATTAGATAGACCATCTAACATCATAGTACTATTTTATGTCGCAATACAAACCAATTATACCAAGCATGTTTCATTAGATAGACCATCTAACATCATAGTACTATCTTTTTACACAATGAAAACCAATTATACTAAGCATGTTTCATTAGATAGACCATCTAACATCATAGTACTATCTTTCTACACAATAAAAACCAATTATACCAAGCATGTTTCATTAGATAGACCATCTAACATCATAGTACTTTCTTTCTACACAATGAAAACCAATTATACCAAGCATGTTTCATTAGATAGACCATCTAACATCATAGTACTTTCTTTCTACACAATGAAAACCAATTATACCAAGCATGTTTCATTAGATAGACCATCTAACATCATAGTACTATCTTTCTACACAATTAAAACCAATTATACCAAGCATGTTTCATTAGATAGACCATCTTACACCATAGTACTATCTTTCTACACAATAAAAACCAATTATACCAAGCATGTTTCATTAGATAGACCATCTAACATCATAGTACTATCTTTCTACACAATTTAAACCAATTATACCAAGCATGTTTCATTAGATAGACCATCTAACACCATAGTACTATCTTTCTACACAATAAAAACCAATTATACCAAGCATGTTTCATTAGATAGACCATCTAACATCATAGTACTATCTTTCTACACAATAAAAACCAATTATACCAAGCATGTTTCATTAGATAGACCATCTAACATCATAGTACTATCTTTCTACACAATAAAAACCAATTATACCAAGCATGTTTCATTAGATAGACCATCTAACATCATAGTACTATCTTATGTCGCAATAAAAACCAATTATACCAAGCATGTTTCATTAGATAGACCATCTAACATCATAGTACTATCTTTCTACACAATAAAAACCAATTATGGCAAGCATGTTTCAAAAGATAGACCAACTAACATCATAGTACTATCTTTCTACACAATAAAAACCAATTATACCAAGCATGTTTCATTAGATAGACCATCTAACATCATGGTACTATATTTCTACACAATAAAAACCAATTATACCAAGCATGTTTCATTAGATAGACCATCTAACATCATAGTACTATTTTATGTCGCAATACAAACCAGTTATACCAAGCATGTTTCATTAGATAGACCATCTAACATCATAGTACTATCTTTTTACACAATGAAAACCAATTATACCAAGCATGTTTCATTAGATAGACCATCTAACATCATAGTACTATCTTTCTACACAATAAAAACCAATTATACCAAGCATGTTTCATTAGATAGACCATCTAACATCATAGTACTTTCTTTCTACACAATGAAAACCAATTATACCAAGCATGTTTCATTAGATAGACCATCTAACATCATAGTACTATCTTTCTACACAATTAAAACCAATTATACCAAGCATGTTTCATTAGATAGACCATCTTACACCATAGTACTATCTTTCTACACAATAAAAACCAATTATACCAAGCATGTTTCATTAGATAGACCATCTAACATCATAGTACTATCTTTCTTCACAATAAAAACCAATTATACCAAGCATGTTTCATTAGATAGACCATCTAACATCATAGTACTATCTTTCTACACAATAAAAACCAATTATACCAAGCATGTTTCATTAGATAGACCATCTAACATCATAGTACTATCTTTCTACACAATAAAAACCAATTATACCAAGCATGTTTCATTAGATAGACCATCTAACATCATAGTACTATCTTCCTTCACAATAAAAACCAATTATACCAAGCATGTTTCATTAGATAGACCATTAAACATCATAGTACTATCTGTCTACACAATAAAAACCAATTATACCAAGCATGTTTCATTAGATAGACCATCTAACATCATAGTACTATCATTCTACACAATAAAAACCAATTATACCAAGCATGTTTCATTAGATAGACCATCTAACATCATAGTATTATCTTTATACACAATAAGAACCAATCATACCAAGCATGTTTCATTAGATAGACGATCTAACATTATAGTACTATCTTTCTACACAATAAAAACCAATTATACCAAGCATGTTTCATTAGATAGACCATCTAACATCATGGTACTATATTTCTACACAATAAAAACCAATTATACCAAGCATGTTTCATTAGATAGACCATCTAACATCATAGTACTATTTTATGTCGCAATACAAACCAATTATACCAAGCATGTTTCATTAGATAGACCATCTAACATCATAGTACTATCTTTTTACACAATGAAAACCAATTATACCAAGCATGTTTCATTAGATAGACCATCTAACATCATAGTACTATCTTTCTACACAATAAAAACCAATTATACCAAGCATGTTTCATTAGATAGACCATCTAACATCATAGTACTATCTTATGTCGCAATAAAAACCAATTATACCAAGCATGTTTCATTAGATAGACCATCTAACATCATAGTACTATCTTTCTACACAATAAAAACCAATTATACCAAGCATGTTTCATTAGATAGACCATCTAACATCATAGTACTTTCTTTCTACACAATGAAAACCAATTATACCAAGCATGTTTCATTAGATAGACCATCTAACATCATAGTACTATCTTTCTACACAATTAAAACCAATTATACCAAGCATGTTTCATTAGATAGACCATCTTACACCATAGTACTATCTTTCTACACAATAAAAACCAATTATACCAAGCATGTTTCATTAGATAGACCATCTAACATCATAGTACTATTTTATGTCGCAATACAAACCAATTATACCAAGCATGTTTCATTAGATAGACCATCTAACATCATAGTACTATCTTTTTACACAATGAAAACCAATTATACCAAGCATGTTTCATTAGATAGACCATCTAACATCATAGTACTATCTTTCTACACAATAAAAACCAATTATACCAAGCATGTTTCATTAGATAGACCATCTAACATCATAGTACTTTCTTTCTACACAATGAAAACCAATTATACCAAGCATGTTTCATTAGATAGACCATCTAACATCATAGTACTATCTTTCTACACAATTAAAACCAATTATACCAAGCATGTTTCATTAGATAGACCATCTTACACCATAGTACTATCTTTCTACACAATAAAAACCAATTATACCAAGCATGTTTCATTAGATAGACCATCTAACATCATAGTACTATCTTTCTTCACAATAAAAACCAATTATACCAAGCATGTTTCATTAGATAGACCATCTAACATCATAGTACTATCTTTCTACACAATAAAAACCAATTATACCAAGCATGTTTCATTAGATAGACCATCTAACATCATAGTACTATCTTTCTACACAATAAAAACCAATTATACCAAGCATGTTTCATTAGATAGACCATCTAACATCATAGTACTATCTTCCTTCACAATAAAAACCAATTATACCAAGCATGTTTCATTAGATAGACCATTAAACATCATAGTACTATCTGTCTACACAATAAAAACCAATTATACCAAGCATGTTTCATTAGATAGACCATCTAACATCATAGTACTATCATTCTACACAATAAAAACCAATTATACCAAGCATGTTTCATTAGATAGACCATCTAACATCATAGTATTATCTTTATACACAATAAGAACCAATCATACCAAGCATGTTTCATTAGATAGACGATCTAACATTATAGTACTATCTTTCTACACAATAAAAACCAATTATACCAAGCATGTTTCATTAGATAGACCATCTAACATCATGGTACTATATTTCTACACAATAAAAACCAATTATACCAAGCATGTTTCATTAGATAGACCATCTAACATCATAGTACTATTTTATGTCGCAATACAAACCAATTATACCAAGCATGTTTCATTAGATAGACCATCTAACATCATAGTACTATCTTTTTACACAATGAAAACCAATTATACCAAGCATGTTTCATTAGATAGACCATCTAACATCATAGTACTATCTTTCTACACAATAAAAACCAATTATACCAAGCATGTTTCATTAGATAGACCATCTAACATCATAGTACTATCTTATGTCGCAATAAAAACCAATTATACCAAGCATGTTTCATTAGATAGACCATCTAACATCATAGTACTATCTTTCTACACAATAAAAACCAATTATGGCAAGCATGTTTCAAAAGATAGACCAACTAACATCATAGTACTATCTTTCTACACAATAAAAACCAATTATACCAAGCATGTTTCATTAGATAGACCATCTAACATCATGGTACTATATTTCTACACAATAAAAACCAATTATACCAAGCATGTTTCATTAGATAGACCATCTAACATCATAGTACTATTTTATGTCGCAATACAAACCAATTATACCAAGCATGTTTCATTAGATAGACCATCTAACATCATAGTACTATCTTTTTACACAATGAAAACCAATTATACCAAGCATGTTTCATTAGATAGACCATCTAACATCATAGTACTATCTTTCTACACAATAAAAACCAATTATACCAAGCATGTTTCATTAGATAGACCATCTAACATCATAGTACTTTCTTTCTACACAATGAAAACCAATTATACCAAGCATGTTTCATTAGATAGACCATCTAACATCATAGTACTATCTTTCTACACAATTAAAACCAATTATACCAAGCATGTTTCATTAGATAGACCATCTTACACCATAGTACTATCTTTCTACACAATAAAAACCAATTATACCAAGCATGTTTCATTAGATAGACCATCTAACATCATAGTACTATCTTTCTACACAATTTAAACCAATTATACCAAGCATGTTTCATTAGATAGACCATCTAACACCATAGTACTATCTTTCTACACAATAAAAACCAATTATACCAAGCATGTTTCATTAGATTGACCATCTAACATCATAGTACTATCTTTCTACACAATAAAAACCAATTATACCAAGCATGTTTCATTAGATAGACCATCTAACATCATAGTACTATCTTTCTACACAATAAAAACCAATTATACCAAGCATGTTTCATTAGATAGACCATCTAACATCATAGTACTATCTTATGTCGCAATAAAAACCAATTATACCAAGCATGTTTCATTAGATAGACCATCTAACATCATAGTACTATCTTTCTACACAATAAAAACCAATTATGGCAAGCATGTTTCAAAAGATAGACCAACTAACATCATAGTACTATCTTTCTACACAATAAAAACCAATTATACCAAGCATGTTTCATTAGATAGACCATCTAACATCATGGTACTATATTTCTACACAATAAAAACCAATTATACCAAGCATGTTTCATTAGATAGACCATCTAACATCATAGTACTATTTTATGTCGCAATACAAACCAATTATACCAAGCATGTTTCATTAGATAGACCATCTAACATCATAGTACTATCTTTTTACACAATGAAAACCAATTATACCAAGCATGTTTCATTAGATAGACCATCTAACATCATAGTACTATCTTTCTACACAATAAAAACCAATTATACCAAGCATGTTTCATTAGATAGACCATCTAACATCATAGTACTTTCTTTCTACACAATGAAAACCAATTATACAAAGCATGTTTCATTAGATAGACCATCTAACATCATAGTACTATCTTTCTACACAATTAAAACCAATTATACCAAGCATGTTTCATTAGATAGACCATCTTACACCATAGTACTATCTTTCTACACAATAAAAACCAATTATACCAAGCATGTTTCATTAGATAGACCATCTAACATCATAGTACTATCTTTCTTCACAATAAAAACCAATTATACCAAGCATGTTTCATTAGATAGACCATCTAACATCATAGTACTATCTTTCTACACAATAAAAACCAATTATACCAAGCATGTTTCATTAGATAGACCATCTAACATCATAGTACTATCTTTCTACACAATAAAAACCAATTATACCAAGCATGTTTCATTAGATAGACCATCTAACATCATAGTACTATCTTCCTTCACAATAAAAACCAATTATACCAAGCATGTTTCATTAGATAGACCATTAAACATCATAGTACTATCTGTCTACACAATAAAAACCAATTATACCAAGCATGTTTCATTAGATAGACCATCTAACATCATAGTACTATCATTCTACACAATAAAAACCAATTATACCAAGCATGTTTCATTAGATAGACCATCTAACATCATAGTATTATCTTTATACACAATAAGAACCAATCATACCAAGCATGTTTCATTAGATAGACGATCTAACATTATAGTACTATCTTTCTACACAATAAAAACCAATTATACCAAGCATGTTTCATTAGATAGACCATCTAACATCATAGTACTATCTTATGTCGAAATAAAAACCAATTATACCAAGCATGTTTCATTAGATAGACCATCTAACATCATAGTACTATCTTATGTCGAAATAAAAACCAATTATACCAAGCATGTTTCATTAGATAGACCATCTAACATCATAGTACTATCTTTCTACACAATAAAAACCAATTATACCAAGCATGTTTCAAAAGATAGACCATCTAACATCATAGTACTATCTTTCTACACAATAAAAACCAATTATACCAAGCCTGTTTCGAAAGATAGACCATCTAACTCTATAGTACTATCTTATGTCGCAATAAAAACCAATTTTACCAAGCATGTTTCATTAGATAGACCATCTAACATCATAGTACTATCTTTCTACACAATAAAAACCAATTATGCCAAGCATGTTTCAAAAGATAGACCAACTAACATCATAGTACTATCTTTCTACACAATAAAAACCAATTATACCAAGCATGTTTCATTAGATAGACCATCTAACATCAGGGTACTATATTTCTACACAATAAAAACCAATTATACCAAGCATGTTTCATTAGATAGACCATTTAACATCATAGTACTATCTTTCTACACAATAAAAACCAATTATACCAAGCATGTTTCATTAGATAGACCATCTAACATCATAGTTCTATTTATGTCGCAATAAAAACCAATTATACCAAGCATGTTTCATTAGATAGACCATCTAACATCATAGTACTATCTTTTTACACAATGAAAACGAATTATACCAAGCATGTTTCATTAGATAGACCATCTAACATCATAGTACTATCTTTCTACACAATAAAAACCATTTATACCAAGCATGTTTCAAAAGATAGACCATCTAACATCATAGTACTATCTTTCTACACAATAAAAACCAATTATACCAAGCATGTTTCATTAGATAGACCATCTAACATCATAGTACTATCTTTCTACACAATAAAAACCAATTATACCAAGCATGTTTCATTAGATAGACCATCTAACACCATAGTACTATCTTTCTACACAATAAAAACCAATTATACCAAGCATGTTTCATTAGATAGACCATCTAACATCATAGTACTATCTTTCTACACAATAAAAACCAATTATACCAAGCATGTTTCATTAGATAGACCATCTAACATCATAGTACTATCTTTCTACACAATAAAAACCAATTATACCAAGCATGTTTCATTAGAAAGACCATCTAACATCATAGTACTATCTTTCTACACAATAAAAACCAATTATACCAAGCATGTTTCATTAGATAGACGATCTAACATTATATTACTATCTTTCTACATAATAAAAACCTATTATACCAAGCACGTTCATTAGATAGACCATTAAACATCATAGTACTATCTTTCTACACAATAAAAACCAATTATACCAAGCATGTTTCATTAGATAGACCATCTAACATCATAGTACTATCATTCTACACAATAAAAACCAATTATACCAAGCATGTTTCATTAGATAGACCATCTAACATCATAGTACTATCTTATGTCGAAATAAAAACCAATTATACAAAGCATGTTTCATTAGATAGACCATCTAACATCATAGTACTATCTTATGTCGAAATACAAACCAATTATACCAAGCATGTTTCATTAGATAGACCATCTAACATCATAGTACTATCTTTCTACACAATAAAAACCAATTATACCAAGCATGTTTCATAAGATAGACCATTAAACATCATAGTACTATCTGTCTACACAATAAAAACCAATTATACCAAGCATGTTTCATTAGATAGACCATCTAACATCATAGTACTATCATTCTACACAATAAAAACCAATTATACCAAGCATGTTTCATTAGATAGACCATCTAACATCATAGTATTATCTTTATACACAATAAGAACCAATTATACCAAGCATGTTTCATTAGATATACTATCTAACATTATAGAACTATCTTTCTACACAATAAAAACCAATTATACCAAGCATGTTTCATTAGATAGACCATCTAACATCATAGTACTATCTTATGTCGAAATAAAAACCAATTATACCAAGCATGTTTCATTAGATAGACCATCTAACATCATAGTACTATCTTATGTCGAAATAGAAACCAATTATACCAAGCATGTTTCATTAGATAGACCATCTAACATCATAGTACTATCTTTCTACACAATAAAAACCAATCATACCAAGCATGTTTCAAAAGATAGACCATCTAACATCATAGTACTATCTTTCTACACAATAAAAACCAATTATACCAAGCATGTTTCAAAAGATAGACCATCTAACACTATAGTACTATCTTTCTACACAATAAAAACCAATTATACCAAGCATGTTTCATTAGATAGACCATCTAACATCATAGTACTATCTTTCTACGCAATAAAAACCAATTATACCAAGCATGTTTCATTAGATAGACCATCTAACATCATAGTACTATTTTATGTCGCAATAAAAACCAATTATACCAAGCATGTTTCATTAGATAGACCATCTAACACCATAGTACTATCTTTCTACACAATAAAAACCCATTATACCAAGCATGTTTCATTAGATAGACCATCTAACATCATAGTACTATCTTTCTACACAATAAAAACCAATTATACCAAGCATGTTTCATTAGATAGACCATCTAACATCATAGTACTATCTTTCTACACAATAAAAACCAATTATACCAAGCATGTTTCATTAGATAGACCATCTAACATCATAGTACTATCTTTCTACACAATAAAAACCAATTATACCAAGCATGTTTCATTAGATAGACGATCTAACATTATAGTACTATCTTTCTACATAATAAAAACCAATTATACCAAGCATGTTTCATAAGATAGACCATTAAACATCATAGTACTATATGTCTACACAATAAAAACCAATTATACCAAGCATGTTTCAAAAGATAGACCATCTAACATCATAGTACTATCATTCTACACAATAAAAACCAATTATACCAAGCATGTTTCATTAGATAGACCATCTAACATCATAGTATTATCTTTATACACAATAAGAACCAATTATACCAAGCATGTTTCATTAGATATACTATATTACATTATAGTACTATCTTTCTACACAATAAAAACCAATTATACCAAACATGTTTCATTAGATAGACCATCTAACATCATAGTACTATCTTATGTCGAAATAAAAACCAATTATACCAAGCATGTTTCATTAGATAGACCATCTAACATCATAGTACTATCATTCTACACAATAAAAACCAATTATACCAAGCATGTTTCATTAGATAGACCATCTAACATCATAGTATTATCTTTATACACAATAAGAACCAATTATACCAAGCATGTTTCATTAGATATACTATATTACATTATAGTACTATCTTTCTACACAATAAAAACCAATTATACCAAACATGTTTCATTAGATAGACCATCTAACATCATAGTACTATCTTATGTCGAAATAAAAACCAATTATACCAAGCATGTTTCATTAGATAGACCATCTAACATCATAGTATTATCTTTATACACAATAAGAACCAATTATACCAAGCATGTTTCATTAGATATACTATATTACATTATAGTACTATCTTTCTACACAATAAAAACCAATTATACCAAACATGTTTCATTAGATAGACCATCTAACATCATAGTACTATCTTATGTCGAAATAAAAACCAATTATACCAAGCATGTTTCATTAGATAGACCATCTAACATCATAGTACTATCATTCTACACAATAAAAACCAATTATACCAAGCATGTTTCTTTAGATAGACCATCTAACATCATAGTATTATCTTTATACACAATAAGAACCAATTATACCAAGCATGTTTCATTAGATATACTATATTACATTATAGTACTATCTTTCTACACAATAAAAACCAATTATACCAAACATGTTTCATTAGATAGACCATCTAACATCATAGTACTATCTTATGTCGAAATAAAAACCAATTATACCAAGCATGTTTCATTAGATAGACCATCTAACATCATAGTACTATCTTATGTCGAAATAAAAACCAATTATACCAAGCATGTTTCATTAGATAGACCATCTAACATCATAGTACTATCTTTCTACACAATAAAAACCAATTATACCAAGCATGTTTCAAAAGATAGACCATCTAACATCATAGTACTATCTTTCTACACAATAAAAACCAATTATACCAAGCATGTTTCAAAAGATAGACCATCTAACACTATAGTACTATCTTTCTACACAATAAAAACCAATTATACCAAGCATGTTTCATTAGATAGACCATCTAACATCATAGTACTATCTTTCTACGCAATAAAAACCAATTATACCAAGCATGTTTCATTAGATAGACCATCTAACATCATAGTACTATTTTATGTCGCAATAAAAACCAATTATACCAAGCATGTTTCATTAGATAGGCCATCTAACATCATAGTACTATCTTTCTACACAAAAAAAAAAACAATTATGCCAAGTATGTTTCATTAGATAGACCATCTAACATCATAGTACTATCTTTCTACACAATAAAAACCAATTATACCAAGCATGTTTCATTAGATAGACCATCTAACATCATAGTACTATCTTTCTACACAATAAAAACCAATTATACCAAGCATGTTTCATTAGATAGACCATCTAACATCATAGTACTATCTTCCTTCACAATAAAAACCAATTATACCAAGCATGTTTCATTAGATAGACCATCTAACATCATAGTACTATCATTCTACACAATAAAAACCAATTATACCAAGCATGTTTCATTAGATAGACCATCTAACATCATAGTATTATCTTTATACACAATAAGAACCAATCATACCAAGCATGTTTCATTAGATAGACGATCTAACATTATAGTACTATCTTTCTACACAATAAAAACCAATTATACCAAGCATGTTTCATTAGATAGACCATCTAACATCATAGTACTATCTTATGTCGAAATAAAAACCAATTATACCAAGCATGTTTCATTAGATAGACCATCTAACATCATAGTACTATCTTATGTCGAAATAAAAACCAATTATACCAAGCATGTTTCATTAGATAGACCATCTAACATCATAGTACTATCTTTCTACACAATAAAAACCAATTATACCAAGCATGTTTCAAAAGATAGACCATCTAACATCATAGTACTATCTTTCTACACAATAAAAACCAATTATACCAAGCCTGTTTCAAAAGATAGACCATCTAACTCTATAGTACTATCTTATGTCGCAATAAAAACCAATTATACCAAGCATGTTTCATTAGATAGACCATCTAACATCATAGTACTATCTTTCTACACAATAAAAACCAATTATGCCAAGCATGTTTCAAAAGATAGACCAACTAACATCATAGTACTATCTTTCTACACAATAAAAACCAATTATACCAAGCATGTTTCATTAGATAGACCATCTAACATCAGGGTACTATATATTTCTACACAATAAAAACCAATTATACCAAGCATGTTTCATTAGATAGACCATTTAACATCATAGTACTATCTTTCTACACAATAAAAACCAATTATACCAAGCATGTTTCAAAAGATAGACCATCTAACATCATAGTACTATCTTTCTACACAATAAAAACCAATTATACCAAGCATGTTTCAAAAGATAGACCATCTAACACTATAGTACTATCTTTCTACACAATAAAAACCAATTATACCAAGCATGTTTCATTAGATAGACCATCTAACATCATAGTACTATCTTTCTACGCAATAAAAACCAATTATACCAAGCATGTTTCATTAGATAGACCATCTAACATCATAGTACTATTTTATGTCGCAATAAAAACCAATTATACCAAGCATGTTTCATTAGATAGGCCATCTAACACCATAGTACTATCTTTCTACACAAAAAAAAAACAATTATGCCAAGTATGTTTCATTAGATAGACCATCTAACATCATAGTACTATCTTTCTACACAATAAAAACCAATTATACCAAGCATGTTTCATTAGATAGACCATCTAACATCATAGTACTATCTTTCTACACAATAAAAACCAATTATACCAAGCATGTTTCATTAGATAGACCATCTAACATCATAGTACTATATAAAAACCAATTATACCAAGCATGTTTCATTAGATAGACCATCTAACACCATAGTACTATCTTTCTACACAATAAAAACCCATTATACCAAGCATGTTTCATTAGATAGACCATCTAACATCATAGTACTATCTTTCTACACAATAAAAACCAATTATACCAAGCATGTTTCATTAGATAGACCATCTAACATCATAGTACTATCTTTCTACACAATAAAAACCAATTATACCAAGCATGTTTCATTAGATAGACCATCTAACATCATAGTACTATCTTCCTTCACAATAAAAACCAATTATACCAAGCATGTTTCATTAGATAGACCATCTAACATCATAGTACTATCATTCTACACAATAAAAACCAATTATACCAAGCATGTTTCATTAGATAGACCATCTAACATCATAGTATTATCTTTATACACAATAAGAACCAATCATACCAAGCATGTTTCATTAGATAGACGATCTAACATTATAGTACTATCTTTCTACACAATAAAAACCAATTATACCAAGCATGTTTCATTAGATAGACCATCTAACATCATAGTACTATCTTATGTCGAAATAAAAACCAATTATACCAAGCATGTTTCATTAGATAGACCATCTAACATCATAGTACTATCTTATGTCGAAATAAAAACCAATTATACCAAGCATGTTTCATTAGATAGACCATCTAACATCATAGTACTATCTTTCTACAAAATAAAAACCAATTATACCAAGCATGTTTCAAAAGATAGACCATCTAACATCATAGTACTATCTTTCTACACAATAAAAACCAATTATACCAAGCCTGTTTCAAAAGATAGACCATCTAACTCTATAGTACTATCTTATGTCGCAATAAAAACCAATTATACCAAGCATGTTTCATTAGATAGACCATCTAACATCATAGTACTATCTTTCTACACAATAAAAACCAATTATGCCAAGCATGTTTCAAAAGATAGACCAACTAACATCATAGTACTATCTTTCTACACAATAAAAACCAATTATACCAAGCATGTTTCATTAGATAGACCATCTAACATCAGGGTACTATATATTTCTACACAATAAAAACCAATTATACCAAGCATGTTTCATTAGATAGACCATTTAACATCATAGTACTATCTTTCTACACAATAAAAACCAATTATACCAAGCATGTTTCATTAGATAGACCATCTAACATCAAAGTACTATTTATGTCGCAATAAAAACCAATTATACCAAGCATGTTTCATTAGATAGACCATCTAACATCATAGTACTATCTTTTTACACAATGAAAACGAATTATACCAAGCATGTTTCATTAGATAGACCATCTAACATCATAGTACTATCTTTCTACACAATAAAAACCATTTATACCAAGCATGTTTCAAAAGATAGACCATCTAACATCATAGTACTATCTTTCTACACAATAAAAACCAATTATACCAAGCATGTTTCATTAGATAGACCATCTAACATCATAGTACTATCTTTCTACACAATAAAAACCAATTATACCAAGCATGTTTCATTAGATAGACCATCTAACACCATAGTACTATCTTTCTACACAATAAAAACCAATTATACCAAGCATGTTTCATTAGATAGACCATCTAACATCATAGTACTATCTTTCTACACAATAAAAACCAATTATACCAAGCATGTTTCATTAGATAGACCATCTAACATCATAGTACTATCTTTCTACACAATAAAAACCAATTATAACAAGCATGTTTCATTAGATAGACCATCTAACATCATAGTACTATCTTTCTACACAATAAAAACCAATTATACCAAGCATGTTTCATTAGATAGACGATCTATCATTATATTACTATCTTTCTACATAATAAAAACCTATTACACCAAGCACGTTCATTAGATAGACCATTAAACATCATAGTACTATCTTTCTACACAATAAAAACCAATTATACCAAGCATGTTTCATTAGATAGACCATCTAACATCATAGTACTATCATTCTACACAATAAAAACCAATTATACCAAGCATGTTTCATTAGATAGACCATCTAACATCATAGTACTATCTTATGTCGAAATAAAAACCAATTATACAAAGCATGTTTCATTAGATAGACCATCTAACATCATAGTACTATCTTATGTCGAAATAAAAACCAATTATACCAAGCATGTTTCATTAGATAGACCATCTAACATCATAGTACTATCTTTCTACACAATAAAAACCAATTATACCAAGCATGTGTCATAAGATAGACCATTAAACATCATAGTACTATCTGTCTACACAACAAAAACCAATTATACCAAACATGTTTCATTAGATAGACCATCTAACATCATAGTACTATCATTCTACACAATAAAAACCAATTTTACCAAGCATGTTTCATTAGATAGACCATCTAACATCATAGTATTATCTTTATACACAATAAGAACCAATTATACCAAGCATGTTTCATTAGATATACTATCTACCATTATAGTACTATCTTTCTACACAATAAAAACCAATTATACCAAGCATGTTTCATTAGATAGACCATCTAACATCATAGTACTATCTTATGTCGAAATAAAAACCAATTATACCAAGCATGTTTCATTAGATAGACCATCTAACATCATAGTACTATCTTATGTCGAAATAGAAACCAATTATACCAAGCATGTTTCATTAGATAGACCATCTAACATCATAGTACTATCTTTCTACACAATAAAAACCAATCATACCAAGCATGTTTCAAAAGATAGACCATCTAACATCATAGTACTATCTTTCTACACAATAAAAACCAATTATACCAAGCATGTTTCAAAAGATAGACCATCTAACACTATAGTACTATCTTTCTACACAATAAAAACCAATTATACCAAGCATGTTTCATTAGATAGACCATCTAACATCATAGTACTATCTTTCTACGCAATAAAAACCAATTATACCAAGCATGTTTCATTAGATAGACCATCTAACATCATAGTACTATTTTATGTCGCAATAAAAACCAATTATACCAAGCATGTTTCATTAGATAGACCATCTAACACCATAGTACTATCTTTCTACACAATAAAAACCCATTATACCAAGCATGTTTCATTAGATAGACCATCTAACATCATAGTACTATCTTTCTACACAATAAAAACCAATTATACCAAGCATGTTTCATTAGATAGACCATCTAACATCATAGTACTATCTTTCTACACAATAAAAACCAATTATACCAAGCATGTTTCATTAGATAGACCATCTAACATCATAGTACTATCTTTCTACACAATAAAAACCAATTATACCAAGCATGTTTCATTAGATAGACGATCTAACATTATAGTACTATCTTTCTACATAATAAAAACCAATTATACCAAGCATGTTTCATAAGATAGACCATTAAACATCATAGTACTATCTGTCTACACAATAAAAACCAATTATACCAAGCATGTTTCAAAAGATAGACCATCTAACATCATAGTACTATCATTCTACACAATAAAAACCAATTATACCAAGCATGTTTCATTAGATAGACCATCTAACATCATAGTATTATCTTTATACACAATAAGAACCAATTATACCAAGCATGTTTCATTAGATATACTATATTACATTATAGTACTATCTTTCTACACAATAAAAACCAATTATACCAAACATGTTTCATTAGATAGACCATCTAACATCATAGTACTATCTTATGTCGAAATAAAAACCAATTATACCAAGCATGTTTCATTAGATAGACAATCTAACATCATAGTACTATCTTATGTCGAAATAAAAATCAATTATACCAAGCATGTTTCATTAGATAGACCATCTAACATCATAGTACTATCTTTCTACACAATAAAAACCAATTATACCAAGCATGTTTCAAAAGATAGACCATCTAACATCATAGTACTATCTTTCTACACAATAAAAACCAATTATACCAAGCATGTTTCAAAAGATAGACCATCTAACACTATAGTACTATCTTTCTACACAATAAAAACCAATTATACCAAGCATGTTTCATTAGATAGACCATCTAACATCATAGTACTATCTTTCTACGCAATAAAAACCAATTATACCAAGCATGTTTCATTAGATAGACCATCTAACATCATAGTACTATTTTATGTCGCAATAAAAACCAATTATACCAAGCATGTTTCATTAGATAGGCCATCTAACATCATAGTACTATCTTTCTACACAAAAAAAAAACAATTATGCCAAGTATGTTTCATTAGATAGACCATCTAACATCATAGTACTATCTTTCTGCACAATAAAAACCAATTATACCAAGCATGTTTCATTAGATAGACCATCTAACATCATAGTACTATCTTTCTATACAATAAAAACCAATTATACCAAGCATGTTTCATTAGATAGACCATCTAACATCATAGTACTATCTTTCTACACAATAAAAACCAATTATACCAAGCATGTTTCATTAGATAGACCATCTAACATCATAGTACTATCTTTCTACACAATAAAAACCAATTATACCAAGCATGTTTCATTAGATAGACCATCTAACATCATAGTACTATCTTTCTACACAATAAAAACCAATTATACCAACGTTTCAAAAGATAGACCATCTAACATCATAGTACTATCTTTCTACACAATAAAAAACCAATTATACCAAGCATGCTTCATTAGATAGACCATCTAACATCATAGTACTATCTTATGTCGCAATAAAAACCAATTATACCAAGCATGTTTCAATAGATAGACCATTTAACATCATAGTACTATCTTTCTACACAATAAAAACCAATTATACCAATCATGTTTCAAAAGATAGACCATCTAACATCATAGTACTATCTTTCTACACAATAAAAACCAATTATACCAAGCATGTTTCAAAAGATATACCATCTAACATCATAGTACTATCTTTCTTCACAATAAAAACCAATTATACCAAGCATGTTACATTAGATAGACCATCTAACATCATAGTGTTTTCTTTCTACACAATAAAAACCAATTATTCCAAGCATGTTTCATTAGATAGGCCATCTAACATCATAGTACTATCTTTCTACACAATGAAAACCAATTATACCAAACATGTTTCAATAGATAGACCATCTAAAATCATAGTACTATCTTTCTACACAATAAAAACCAATTATACCAAGCATATTTCATTAGATAGACCATCTAACATCATAGTACTATCTTTCTACACAATAAAACCAATTATACCAAGCATGTTTCATTAGATAGACCATCTAAAATCATATTACTATCTTTCTACACAATTAAAACCAATTATACCAAGCATGTTTCATTAGATAGACCATCTAACATCATTGTACTATCTTATGTCGAAATAAAAACCAATTATACCAAGCATGTTTCATTAGATAGACAATCTAACATCATGGTACTATCTTTCTACATAATAAAAACCAATAATACCAAGCATGTTTCATTAGATAGACCATCTAACATCATAGTACTATCTTTCTACACAATAAAAACCAATTATACCAAGCATGTTTCATTAGATAGACCATCTAACATCATAGTACTATCTTTCTACACAATAAAAACCAATTATACCAAGCATGTTTCATTAGATAGACCATTTAACATCATATTACTATCTTTCTACACAATAAAAACCAATCATACCAAGCATGTTTCATTAGATAGACCATCTAACATCATAGTACTATCTTTCTACACAATAAAAACCAATCATACCAAGCATGTTTCATTAGATAGACCATCTAACATCATAGTACTATCTTTCTACACAATAAAAACCAATTATACCAAGCATGTTTCATTAGATAGACCATCTAACATCATATTACTATCTTTCTACACAATAAAAACCAATCATACCAAGCATGTTTCATTAGATAGACCATCTAACATCATAGTACTATCTTTCTACACAATAAAAACCAATTATACCAAGCATGTTTCATTAGATAGACCATCTAACATCATATTACTATCTTTCTACACAATAAAAACCAATTATACCAAGCATGTTTCATTAGATAGACCATCTAACATCATAGTACTATCTTTCTACACAATAAAAACCAATTATACCAAGCATGTTTCATTAGATAGACCATCTAACATCATATTACTATCTTTCTACACAATAAAAACCAATTATACCAAGCATGTTTCATTAGATAGACCATCTAACATCATAGTACTATCTTTCTACACAATAAAAACCAATTATACCAAGCATGTTTCATTAGATAGACCATCTAACATCATATTACTCTCTTTCTACCCAATAAAAACCAATCATACCAAGCATGTTTCATTAGATAGAACATCTAACATCATGGTACTATCTTTCTACACAATAAAAACCAATTATACCAAGCATGTTTCATTATATAGACCATCTAACATCATATTACTATCTTTCTACACAATAAAAACCAATCATACCAAGCATGTTTCATTAGATAGACCATCTAACATCATAATACTATCTTTCTACACAATAAAAACCAATTATACCAAGCATGTTTCATTAGATAGACCATCTAACATCATAGTACTATCTTTCTACACAATAAAACCCAATTATATCAAGCATGTTTCATTAGATAGACCATCTAACATCATAGTACTATCTTTCTACACAATAAAAACCAGTTATACCAAGCATGTTTCATTAGATAGACCATCTAACATCATAGTACTATCTTTCTACACAATAAAACCCAATTATACCAAGCATGTTTCATTAGATAGACAATCTAACATCATAGCACTATCTTTCTACACAATACAAACCAATTATACCAAGCATGTTTCATTAGATAGACCATCTAACATCATAGTACTATCTTTCTACACAATAAAAACCAATTATACCAAGCATGTTTCATTAGATAGACCATATAACATCATATTACTATCTTTCTACACAATAAAAACCAATTATACCAATCATGTTTCATTAGATAGACCATCTAACATCATAGTACTATCTTTCTACACAATAAAAACCAATTATACCAACCATGTTTAATAAGATAGACCATCTAACATCATAGTACTATCTTTCTACACAATAAAAACTAATTATACCAAGCACGTTTCATTAGATAGACCATCTAACATCATAGTACTATCTTTCTACACAATAAAAACCAATTATACCAATCATGTTTCATTAGATAGACCATCTAACATCATAGTACTATCTTTCTACACAATAAAAACCAATTATACCAACCATGTTTCATTAGATAGACCATGTAAAATCATAGTACTATCTTTTTACACAATAAAACCAATTATACCAAGCATGTGTCATTAGATAGACCATCTAACATCATAGTACTATCTTTCTACACAATAAAAACCAATTATACCAAGCATGTTTCATTAGATAAACCATCTAACATCATAGTACTATCTTTCCACACAATAAAAACCAATTATACCAAGCCTGTTTCATTAGATAGACCATCTAACATCATAGTACTATCTTTATACACAATAAAAACCAATTATACCAAGCATGTTTCATTATATAGACCATCTAACATCATAGTACTATCTTTCTACACAATAAAAACCAATTATACCAAGCATGTTTCATTAGATAGACCATCTAACATCATAGTACTATCTTTCTACACAATAAAAACCAATTATACCAAGCATGTTTCATTAGATAGACCATCTAACATCATAGTACTATCTTTCTACACAATAAAAACCAATTATACCAAGCATGTTTCAAAAGATAGACCATCTAACATCATAGTACTATCTTTCTACACAATAAAAACCAATCATACCAAGCATGTTTCATTAGATAGACCAGCTAGCATCATAGAACTATCTTTCTACACAATAAAACCAATTATACCAAGCATGTTTCATTAGATAACCAATCTAACATCATAGTATTATCTTTCTGCACAATAAAAACCAATTATACCAAGCATGTTTCATTAGATAGACCATCTAACATCATAGTACTATCTTTCTACACAATAAAAACCAATTATACCAAGCATAATTCATTAGATAGACCATCTAACATCATAGTACTATCTTTCTTGACAATAAAAACCAATTATACCAAGCATGTTTCATTATATAGACCATCTAACATCATAGTACTATCTTTCTACACAATAAAAACCAATTATACCAAGCATGTTTCATTAGATAGACCATCTAACATCATAGTACTATCTTTCTACACAATAAAACCCAATTATACCAAGCATGTTTCAAAAGATAGACTATCTAACATCATAGTACTATCTTTCTACACAATAAAAACCAGTTACATGTATACCAAGCATATTTCAAAAGATAGACCATCTAACATAATAGTACTATCTTTCTACACAATAAAAACCAATTATACCAAGCATGTCTCAAAAGATAGACCAACTAACAAATTCAGTAATTTTTTCATTTGTAAAGGGGCATAACTCTAGAAAAGTAATAGTAACACCATCAAAATTTGACTTTCATCTGTATTTTGTGGCAATAAGAATTGTGTATAAGTTTTATAACGTTAGGTTGAGGGAAACTTAAGTTTGAGAAAGAAAACGACAAAAAATTCAGCAATTTTTCAATATGTTAACAAGCATACATTTTTTTTGGCATTGCACAAGTCATGTCTTCTTTGACTGTTCATGACGTTGAAATACTAAATCTCTGGGATCTGTTTTAGTTGATTTTAGTCTCTGGTGCATGATTTTTTTTAAATTAATTGTTTTTGGCTTTTCAGTAACTGTGAGTACTCTCAAATCGTACTTTCTTGCTTATTTGACCTGTTGATACTGTTTGTAATGCTCTTTAGTTATTTAATGTTTACTTATTCAGGGATGTAACTGGTCTATATACCAGCTTTGATAAGTGTTTGATAGTACTATACATTTTCTCTAGAAAGGTTAAAGTTATGCCACTAAAATTCAAACTTGATCCGTGTTTGGCGTAATAAGCATTGTGTATAAGTTTCAAACATTTGGTCGAGTCAAACTATAACATCCATAGCTAAGGCTGCGGCATAAAAATGTTGTAATATATCTAGAACCAATTCCGTTAACATTTTGGATATAGTTTCTAAAACTGTTCGTAAAAACCGTTCTCACGGTCGTAGAACAAATCGCAATCAAAGAAAATTTCGGGCCAATCATACCAATATTTCGGACCTAATTTCTATTTCAAAAAACAACGGCAGACATTATCTGTTAACAAAACTCTGTTCGTTACCGGTTAATAAGTTAAATAAAATTTTGGAGGATTGCAACACAATTTCATATAGCAGTCCTAAGTATGAAATTGTTCAAATTATTATGGCATGTTGTTATTTTAAATTATTTCCCAAAATTGATCGCCCTGAAGATCATAAAAAGCAATTTATTAAAATTAAGTATGTCAATAAAGGCTTTGATTTTGTAAATATTGCCGGTATATTTAACGACCATTCTGTTAAAGAACAAATTCCTGGATATTTTGACAATACTGAGCTACCTCTTATTTGTTATATTTACAAGAAATCTACCCGGAAATTTGTGTTTAATTATAGTCAATTGTGTAAAGATGTTAATATCAGTGAAAATACACCTACTTCATGTAATTGCAGTAATTCCGAATATATTTATGGACCCATTTCCCATGTTATAACAGGAGATCTTAACATCGTTCAAGACCGAGAGTTAAAATCATTCCTCAGTAAAGGACCTAAATATCGTCCCCCGTCAATTATTAATTGGAATGAGTGTCGTAATATCATCCACGACTCACTCCATACTTACTGTATAAAATGGATAAAACGGGAAAAAGCTGACAAAAAATCTTTGGACTCTTTTTTTAATTCAGTAATGAAGATAGTTGATATACGTATTCAACATTTTAAAGAACATTTTACTATTAACAATAACCAAAATAAACCTATTTCTCGTATCAAACATAAACTAAAAGAATTAGCCAAGGAATTTGTTTTTGTCCCGGCCGATAAAGCTGCTAATAATATTATTATTGTTTGACGTAAATTTTACATTGAGGTTCTGAAAAAGGAAATCACCAATTCACCAACATTCCAACTGACTCCATTTTCAGAAAACGAAATCTGTAACAAACATAAACTTTTAGCCACCGCTTTACAAGCAGAGCCAAATACAATGAAAGTCCCAACAATGTATTGGCTTCCGAAGCTACACAAAACCCCTTACAAATATAGATTTATTTCGTCTTCAAGCCATTGTTCAACTACTAAATTGTCTATTCTTCTTACCAGCACACTTGGTACAATTAAAATTGCATGCTTATATTGGTGATTTTGAATCTATTCAAAGTTTTGATTTTTCTACCCTGTATACCACATTGCCTCACATTCTCATTAAGAAAAAATTCACACACCTAATTAAATGGGCATTCAAAAAATCAGAATGTGAATATATATGTTCAAACTCTTTTAGGTCATTTTTTAGTAGCAATAAACAAAAAAACTATGTTAAGGTAGATAGGGTGTCTTCCTCCATCTTGGATTTTGAAATACTAGAAAACAAGGTCTAGATCTTTGATGAAAAGTGCAAATTTTTATAGTAGTAGGTAATTCATGTGTAAGAATTTTCATTGTAATATAGAAAATGCCATGTTTGATCATATTTATGATTGTATTTTACAAAAATAGGAATTCTTTTGTTTGATTCATTTTTTTCCAACTTTGTCAAATAAGGGGAGGCAACTCAAATGCAAGGGCAGATAATCCAGATAGTGTTACTTTTACAATAGAATGTGTTAGGAATTTACCCATTTTTACATGTAGCAAGAAAACGAGTTCGGTGACCCCATTTTTTCTTTTTCTTATCTGAAAGCATAATATTGAAGCTATCTTCTCATATTTTATCTCAAAATTCTATGGTGTGGTTTGCGTTTTATGGCGGAAAAATGGGTTTTCCATGCATAATCTATACAAAATCTTGACAATTTTGAACAACCTGTAGCGTGAAAATAAGTCCGGTGACCCATTCTTTTTATTAATGTTTTTAAACAAGCAGGATATGAACTACATTTTGGCAAATTATTTAAAGATTCTATGGATTATAATTTAGACACCCCATCTACCTTAATTGGACATGCTTTGATACTATATATGCCCTTGAATTTTTACTAGATAACATTTTTGTTCGCTTTGGGGATTCCGTATATCGTCAGATTATCGGAATTCCAATGGGGACTAACTGTGCACCACTTATTGCGGACCTCTTTTTGTATTGTTATGAGTTACAATTTATGACAAAAATAAGCAAAGACCCATCAAAACAACATCTGATAAACAAATTTAATAATACTTTTAGATATTTGGATGATATTTTGGCTCTCAATAATGACGACTTCAGTATGTATATTGATGAAATTTATCCTGCTGAACTTACTTTAAATAAAGCTAATACTAACAATGACCACTGCCCTTTCCTCGATCTTGATATCTATATCACTAACGGAAAGCTGAATACTAAAATTTATGATAAAAGGGATGATTTTTCATTTCCTATCGTTAATTATCCGTTTTTAGATGGTGACGTTCCCTTGTCACCATCTTACGGTGTTTATATATCTCAACTTGTACGATTCGCTCGTGTATGTAACAATGTTTTAGATTTTAACGAGAGAAATTTATGTATTACTGAAAAATTATTACACCAGGGTTTTCGATATCACAAACTAGTCAAAACATTTACTAAATTTTATCATCTGTATAAAGACATCATTCGTAAATATAGCTCAACATGCAGACTTCTTATACGTTCAGGTATTTCACATCCAATTTTTTATGGAGATATTCTTTATAAAGCACAAAGGTGTCAGTATTCACCTCAGAAACTTATAAAACCTTTGAATAGACTTATTAAGAAGGGATATAATTACGATACTGTTGTCAAGTCATTAAAGATTGCATATTTTGGCGTTAATATTGAGTCACTGATAAGGTCTTTGCGTCGGAACTAAACACATTTATTCTAAAAACAGTTGTTGGCATGACACGGGTTATGTTCTTCTCATATATGTTATGATGGTATGATACTAAACCCCTAACGGGAAGGATTGTGCCTGATGTACATATGATGAAATCATAATCTTTCAGTCAGTTTAATTGAAGTCTGGAGCTGGCATGTCAGTTAACTGCTAGTAGTCTGTTGTTATTTATGTATTATTGTCATTTTGTTTATTTTCTTTGGTTACATATTCTGACATCAGACTCGGACTTCTCTTGAACTGAATTTTAATGTGCGTATTGTTATGCGTTTACTTTTCTACATTGGTTAGAGGTATAGGGGGAGGGTTGAGATCTCACAAACATGTTTAACCCCGCCGCATTTTTGCGCCTGTCCCAAGTCAGGAGCCTCTGGCCTTTGTTAGTCTTGTATTATTTTAATTTTAGTTTCTTGTGTACAATTTGGAAATTAGTATGGCGTTCATTATCACTGAAATAGTATATATATTTGTTTAGGGGCCAGCTGAAGGACGCCTCCGGGTGCGGGAATTTCTCGCTACATTGAAGACCTGTTGGTGACCTTCTGCTGTTCTTTTTTATTTGGTCGGGTTGTTGTCTCTTTGACACATTCCCCATTTCCATTCTCAATTTTATGGTTATCCCCATTATTATACAATCTATTGATAACTTACCTTACTATCCTTATAGATCTATCTATAATCAGCTTGCATGTTAAATAGTCTAGAGCTGTTCCATTGAATTCGTCTTCTTTTTCTGTTTCTTGAGGAAGTTAAATCAACCTATTCAGTCACTATAAAGTGTTACAATTCATATTTAGACGCAACACATAAATAGTGACCAAAAAGGTACCGCAATCTCAGGATGAACGCTTAAATAAAAAAAAATATGAACACTTGAAAAAAAATACTGTAAATTCAGAAATTATTGCGTGCATTTATTATTGCGATTCTGTCAATTTACACTTGAATGCGATTTTAATTTTTACGATTTTGAGAAAAGTCATGCTTAATTCAGTTAAAATATTACAAAATGCGAGTTTTAATTATTGCGTTTACAACTTAGACGCATTATTCGCAATAATAAAAACCTCGCAATAATTTCTGAATTTACAGTATATGGATTTAGTCATGTTAGTTGTTCTGTCTGTGTTCAGATCTTTAACGCAATCAAATCATATTCCAGTTTTGGACATGTGTTTTTTAAAACGAAAGTTAAAATATTTTCTGTCAAAGAGAAGATAAGGTATGATTGCCAATGAGACTACTCTCCACAAGAGATCAAATAACACAGAAGTTAACAACTATAGGGCACAGTATGGCCATCAACAATTAGCAAAGCCCATACCGTATAGTCAGCTATAAAAGGCCCCGAAATGACATTGTAAAACAATTCAAACGAGAGATCTAACAGCCCAATCTATCAAAAACAAATATGTAACACATAAATAAAGGACAACCACTGAATGACGGACTCCTGACTAGGGACAGGAACATACATACAGAATGTTCAAGCATAATTGATTTGAAGTCATACTCTCCTCGTACATACTTGAATTTAACACGAGATGGATTGTATGAATAAATGATATCATTATTTTGAAACTTTCGGATGCACAATTAAATTTCCTAATGGTGCACATGCGCAGAAGCGTAACCAATTTGATTAAGATTAACCCGAATAATCCAGTTGTTTCATTCGGATCATTCCAATTATTAATGTATCAAAGGCAATTATAACAACAATCAGTGAGAATTATTATTATGACCTATTAATGCTCCAAAACAAGCCATTAACTTTTAATTATTTTCATGTGTTTTCGTGAATTTCGAGAATTTATACCATTTAAATATCTGAAAAGGTTTATTTAACTTAAATACCCATAATTTTAATATTTTAGTATTATGCGTCCTTGATAAAAGTAAGGAGAACGAACCCAGGGCCTTACTGCTGATTAATGTTGATGTTTGAATTCTTTTATATACGTTATAATATGAATATACCCAATAATCTAGAAAACTTGAAATAAAAACATAATCAACCTAGTTGTTTTATACTCATCTAAAATAGATATTTTTCAAAGGTCTTTTTATTTTTTTACCGTACACCTTTTACATTTATTGACATTATAATAAAAATCATAAACATTTATGAATTACAATTAATATATACATCTTTATTTTTATTTCTTATAAACATGATAAATATATTTTTTTATTGGGGCCGGATCGATTTTACATATGGGGTGGATCGACTTTGGGCCGGATCGACTTGGGCCAGGGGTTGAAGTCATAAACTTTGCTCAGTGCTCGGAGCACAAAAATCATACTCGAAACATGAAATCCAGCATTTTGATTGGTTGATTTTCGAGTACGAGTACAAAAAACTGACTCGAAAGTTTTATGACCGCAAGGCCAGATCTACGTGGGGCCAGATCGACCCAAAAGCTTATTTTTGCTGTGACACTTTCCTGTCGCAGAAAGGGATCAAGGCAAGAAATAAAATAGCCTTTCATGACTTCACAAAAATAACATATTTTATATTTTTCCAGCACCAGCAATAATTTTATCCCTCTATCAGGTATAAACACCATATAGAGGGTTTGTTCCCAACCGGATAAATAAAACTTAGATATGATGTCTTCTCCTTGTACATTTTTTGTACTTAGCTACAAAAGGACAGCAGGAGTCTACATGCCAGTTTGTAGAATTTGAAGCGTTTTACGTTTTTGTGGTTTTATCATAGAGTATTGACCCTTTGACTGCCATGGCATTGGAAAACGTTTTACCTTTGACTGCTAAGAATCGGCCCGGCTTCGAACGTTATCAAACAGCGCCATGGCAACCCTGACAACAATTGATAACGTCACGCTATTCTGCATGGTATCTGTATATGATTGCTCGTGTGATGACACCACAGTATGTCTGCTTCGTTCATTTATCACTCTCAAGTGTCGAATGTTTTTACTGTATTTGTGTTTTTTTTTATATTTTGATCAGTCTTTTAATTGGTGTTAATTGCAATTTATTAGTATTTGTAAAAACTGATGGCCTCATTGACTTTAATGGTATTCAGAAGATCTGTGCCACATGGCCAATATTTTGGCCTTAATGTTATTTCTCAAAAATGCTACGGCCCATTTTAAATCGTTTGTGTTGTATGAAATAAACCATAATTAGTTATGGTGACAACACCAGTGTTTACTTTAAAATATTTAACGGTTTTACTTCGATTGACATCAGAAGAAGTGTGACGTCTTTTGCATCACTTTTAAATTCACGACAGGCTCCCGTTCTTGAACAAAGTCTATGTGTAATATGCTTTATTAAACTCAAATGTTCGGATTTGTGTATCAAATTCCATTGTCAAACTTTAGAAGAAAAAAAAATAAAAGCAATAAAAAAACTTCGGGCTTTAGAAAAGTTTTTCTGATTTTGTTCTACATGCCTATAGTTTGTATAATATCAAACATCGTCACAGCAAATAGGTATTTCGTCGATTTCGGTAAATGATAGAGCGAGAATATAAATTTATTTGTGAAAATTGCCACTGTGTGAAATTAAGTTCCTGCAATTACAGACAGGCAAATTTTCTTTGTCTGGTTTTACTTTTTAGTTGATGATAAAATTGAAAATGGAAATGGGGAATATGTCAAAGAGACAAGAACCCGACCAAATATGTTAAAGGATGGCTTCTTAAAGTCAGGTGGCAAATAAATATGCATATATTAAGGACGTGAACATGTTACTTCTTCATGTAACAAGACCTAATTCTGATTTTTTAAAAAGAACATTTAAATATTCTGGTCTTATTACCTGGAATAATTTACCAAATAATATTAAAGAAATAGATAATTTAGATACATTTAAGACCAACTGTTCAAACTATTTTCTAACTGAACAGAATAAAGATGCATGAAACTAATGATTTCTTTTTCTTCTTCTACTGAATGCATATGTGCTTATTTAACTGTATTATGTATTTTATATTGTATGTATTTTTGTACGTTTTTTATTTGTATTGATAGTTTTTGAAGATTAACATGTAATTGTTAAATGTGTTACCTTCGTTAAATAAAGAATTTTATTATTATTATGTAAACAATCGCCATATTGCTTTGTGACGTATTGGAATTTCCACAATAATATATATATTTTCGAATAACAGCCACTTTAACTCGCTTTGTAACTACGAAGTACACCTTATCTACCAATATATATAAATAACGTCACATAATCTGTATATCTGTGTGGACCTAATCTACCATCGTGATCACGTGACATGAATATTAATACACAAATTCTTGTTCAAATGTATAATTCCATAATATTTAAATAAACACAATTTCTTATATGGTTGTAAAAATATTGAAGTTTCAAATATTAAACTCATGCAACACACATTATTTACATTTACCACAATTGTAACAAAATCGAATTATACTGCATTCTTTTATACTGAATAAAATATCTGATATATAGATTCACTTACGTTTGCATGCAGTTTATTCACATTCGAGAGATATTTTCCTTTTCGTGTTTCAACACATCATCTCATTGTCAACGCATTGTCAACATTGATGTAAACAATCGCCATATTGCTTTGTGACGTATTGGAATTTCCACAATAATATATATATATATTTCGATTCACAGCCACTTTAACTCGCTTTGTAACTACGATGTACACCTTATCTACCAATATATTTAAATGACGTCACATAATCTGTATATCTGTGCGCATCTTATCTACTATCGTGCCTATCTTATCACGTGACATGAATATTAATACACAAATTCTTGTTCAGATGTTAGATTCCACAATATTTAAATAAACACAATTTCTTTTATGGTTGTGAAAATATTGAAATTTCAAATATTAAATTCATGCAACACACATTATTCATATTTACCACAATTGATATTCTTTATAAAACAAAATCGAATAATACTGCATTCTTTTATACTAAATAAAATATCTGATATATAGATTAACTAACGTTTGCATGCAGTTTATTCACATTCGAGAGATATTTTCCTTTTCGTGTTTCAACACATCATCTCATTGTCTGCTCATTGTCAACATTGATGTAAACAATCGCCATATTGCTTTGTGACGTATTGGAATTTCCACAATAATATATATATATATTTCGATTCACAGCCACTTTAACTCGCTTTGTAACTACGATGTACACCTTATCTACCAATATATTTAAATGACGTCACATAATCTGTATATCTGTGTGCATCTTATCTACTATCGTGTCTATCGTATCACGTGACATAAATATTAATACACAAATTCTTGTTCAGATGTTAGATTCCACAATATTTAAATAAACACAATTTCTTTTATGGTTGTGAAATATTGAAATTTTAAATATTAAATTCATGCAACACACATTATTCATATTTACCACAATTGATATTCTTTATAAAACAAAATCGAATAATACTGCATTCTTTTATACTAAATAAAATATCTGATATATATATAGATTAACTTACGTTTGCATGCAGTTTATTCACTATCGAGAGCTATTTTCCTTTTCATCAACTCATTGTCAACATTGATGTAAACAATCGCCATATTGCTTTGTGACGTATTGGAATTTCCACAATAATATATATATTTCGAATAACAGCCACTTTAACTCGCTTTGTAACTACGATGTACACCTTATCTACCAATATTTTTTAATGACGTCACATAATCTGTATATCTGTGTGCACCTTATCTACTATCGTACCTATCTGATCACGTGACAACAATCCACTTTATGTGCCAGTTGTAGGTTCGGTAAAGCATTCTAGTAAAGTGGCTTTCTAAATTCAGGTCAAAGTTAAAGTGGCTTTTTGATAATACCAAATAAGGATTCAGAAACATATCTCTCCCAAAAAAAAATTATTTAGAAAAAAAATTCTTACATTCAATTCTTACAATGAATTTACCGAAAAATACTAAATATGGATTGCCTATCTGGTCCACACACCCAAAAAATTGAGTTTTTAAAAAGTCCACTTAATCTAGGTATGTACCACCGTACAGCTAATGTCCCAATTGGGGGTATATATATATATATATATATATATATATATATATATAAATTACTACCACAGATAATGGTAACTGAAGATAGGATTAAAACAATTTGCAAATCACCTTGGGAACACAAGTGATGGATCGAAACCCTTACATTGTTCATCTAGATCTGTAGTAAATGATCCTATTCATAATACAAAATGTTTTTTGATGCAGCGAATTATGCAAATCACAGGCCTAGTAAATTCAAAGTCTTTGTTGAAATTTCGATAACTTCGATCAGACTTCTTCACAGGTCCTGTCTGTCCAAATGGCCAAATACATATAGGTGTTCAAACAATTAACAACTGAAACATCAACTGAAATTATAAATTACAACACAGGCAGTATCTTATTCTAATACATTGTATTTACAACAAATATGCATTTCGGGAGGAGGGAGGGATTTTGAATAAAATTTTCCTCTGATAACAACAAGTTATTTAAGCAGCCTCTCCTGTTGGACCCGAATTAAAAAAGGATCGTGACGTCAAATTGTATGGTTCACTAACCACCAATGAAATTTGAGTTTTCTTAAACTCACTAATAACCAACCAATGTAATAGTACAGCGCACAGTGATAACTGGATTTAAGTACAGGACTTAAATTCTATTATTGTGCGACCTTATTGCTCCCGTAAATTAATTTTGATTCTTTTTCTTACATTTCTGTGTCTAAAACTATAACTGACTCCCGTATATCATTCATACGAAATGTTGTTCACACCTGAAATGGTGAACCGTGACGCCTAGATGTCACTGAATGAAGATCAAAAGATTAGAATTACATAATGCTAATCTGTTAATTACCTTGAGGGTAACTACGCATTCAACATTCACTTAGTGTCACAAATTAATACACATTTTATTTCCACAGTACAAGCAAGTGAAAATGTTTGCTGGAATGAGGCAAAAGTTCAAAATACAAACATGTATTTTTTAATACACTATCGACCATGTCAGTTTCATATGTTTGTTTAAAGTATTTGTAGAAAAAAATCATAAAAATGTTCTATTGTATTGTTTACTTTAATTACTAAAATTCGTATAAAAAAATCCAAACATAAATCCTACAATCTAATTTTAAAAGTTGCATGGCTATCACTTACTTTTCGTTGGTTAATAGCTACACCAAAAGTCTTCGATGCGCTTTAAATAGCGTTATTAGATGGTTTATGAAAGCCACAGCAAATAACTTACATGTATTTACTATACAAATTATATTTTTACACCCTTGCTTTCATTTTGTTATCTTTAAGTTGTTTATGATGCATAAACATATAAAGCTAATACGGGTTATAAGAAGGCTATTTCTAACAATTAACTAGACTTTTTTTGAAATGATTGAAAATAGAAAAACGTTCGGATCATTTTTAGAGAATTATTAATAATATTTTGTTCATGGGCAATTATAAGAATTTGGTATCATCCTTAGTATACATGTTATGCTTGGTCTGATACCAAACTGTATCAATTTATTTGAAAATATGAAGTCAAGTTATAAACAAAATTATAATTGTTAAATGCACTGTTTCTGAGAAATGCTCACATTAGTAAGTGGTGTTACTGTAACGTTTATGGGTCATTGTAAATTCCCCTATTTCTATTTTTAGATACTGTATATAGCTATAGATGCCCGGTCACTTTTTCGCGGGGATCGTTTTTCTCGTGCTTGGATCTCTTTTTGACATTTTTAACTATTGTGTCTTTTTGTTTTGTTCAAGCATCGGTGACAATATAATGGAATGTGATACGACTGTCATACAAGTGAGAGGTTTGGCTAGCTATAAAACCAGGTTCAATCCACCATTTTCTACATTTGAAAATGCCTGTACCAAGTCAGGAATATGACAGTTCTTGTCCATTCGTTTTTGTTGCGTTTTGTTATTTGATTTTGCCATGTGATTATGGACTTTCCAAATTGATTTTCCTCTGAGTTCAGTATTTTTGTGATTTTACTTTTTGATTGATGGTCTCTGATAACAGTATATCCAGAAAAGTGCTTCATTTATCAAGTGATATTTTGGTTTTCTTAAAACATTTTATAATCCACAATTGGTGCATATAAGAAGTGTATGCAATAAATGACGTCATTATCAAACACTGACAACCTAGCTCATTATGCTCTCAGTGACTAGCAGTATCGAAAAAAGTAAAAAAAACAAAATACTGAACTCAGAGGAAAATTAAAAACGGAAAGTCTAAAATCAAATGTCAAAATCAAAAGCTATAACACATCAAACGAAGGGATAATAACTGTCATCTTATTAACTAGGCATTTATGTAGAAAATGGTTGATTAAACCTAGCTTGACTGCTAACTAAACGTCTCACATGCATGACCGTCTCATTACTTTCGGAAACGAAAATAAAACTTTATAAAACTTAAAAGTAATTGAGGTTACCAACTCCCTCAAGCCAAATTTAACTTATCTGGATTTGGCTTTTCTTTGTGGCTCCCTTTCGGTCATAAAACATCTCAAGTATGCAAATGCAAGTATTTATGACACTTTATGCTGTTATATCAATACAATTTAAAAAAAAAACATCTGACAGGATATCCCTGAAAGGTTAATTTTGCTGAACAAAACAGGGAAATTGTTCAGTAAATAGTAATCGATTGATAGTTTGACATGTTTTTGTCCATTACAGATCATAACAGTATTTAATATAATATTTATTTTCCGGAAAATGTTATTCACCTGTTTCAGTTTGCATTTTTTAGTTGAGCAAGTCTTGACCCTAATGATGGTCGATCGAAACATTGAAGCAATTCGACTAAATTATATTCATTGTCATTTTTTATCGTTGACGTGACTATTTGTAGTGTTTATGTTCCAGACCGTATGAGATATTCTGGACTGTATGCGTACTTTTTAAAAATACTCATACGGTCGGACCGTACGCGTACGGTCTGACTAATAATAAGAAGTTGGGGAAGATTATTAAATACAAATGCATATAACAGATCAACATAACATAACTTTCAAATTGATATAAAAAAAAAGTGCAATTGTTATTGAAATAAAAACTTTATGTTTTAACTATTTAACAAACTCACGCTAATAAATATGTTTATCTCTTGTATAAAGCATGTCGATCAGTAATAGCTAATAGTTATCAAAGGTACCAGGATTATAATTTAGTACGCCAGACGCGCGTTTCGTCTACATAAGACTCATCAGTGACGCTCAACATTAATTGAATAAAATCACTTAAATTGAAGATATCGGAAGTAAAAATAATGTGAGAGAAAACTGTTTTCGAATATTTACCAACTTTACAAAGAAATGCAAATGCAAAGGAAGATGCATATCAACTGCAAACATTTAAATGTAAAAAATATTACGTTACTTGTGGAAGCAAGAGTCATCTTGGGCGAGAGTCCCAAAATATATAGGATTCATATATACAATTAAAAAACTATTTAATTTTAATTGTTCGTTAGTACATTTAATTGTAATAATAACAATTTGTAAAACTTAAAAAAAATATTGTGATCAATGTGTATGTTTAGCTCATACTGGACCATACGCGTATACTCATACGGCCCAATGTACGCGTGTCGCCTAGGGCGGGAATATCTTTACATTCTTACAATTTCCGTTAGCGCCATGTGTCGCCTAGGGCGGGAATATCTTTACATACTTACAACTCCCGTTAGCGCCATGTGTCGCGCGAATATCTTTACATACCAGGAGACAATTACATCACCCCTAGTTTTTTGGTGGGGTTCGTGTTGTTTATTCTTTAGTTTTCTATGTTGTGTCTTGTTTGTTGTTTGTTTGACTTTTTCATTTTTAGCCATGGCGTTGTCAGTTTGTTTTAGATTTATGAGTTTGACTGTCCCTTTGGTATCTTTCGTCCCTCTTTTACAGATTATAATAAACTACCAATAAAAACCTTCAAAAAGTATGTATACATAATGGGACAACAATTAACAGTAACACATCACTTAATTTACACAACTTCAAAGACAAAATTGTGTGACTAAACTTTGTTAACATCTTAAGTCATATCATGGTTTGCATATACACATGAAATCAACAACAAATTAACCCCACCAATATTTATATACAGTGCTAAATTATCCAAATTTCCATGAATAAGTTCATAATATTCCCGAAAAATATAAGAATATATATATACGGTGATCTATCAATTTGCACTATCTTTTGGTGCAAATAAAGGCATATTAATCCTACTCTTTTTGAAAATAAAATCAATTATCACCGAAATGTATGCTACATTACTTTATGTTTTTATTCAATCTTTTTTCAGGAAAATTACTGGTAAAGTTGTTGGATGTTTACTTTTTGTGAACATGCTGTTGATTTTGTAATTGTAACTATAGAACGAAAAAGTCAAAGGAAATCAAACCACTATGTGGAAAACATAGAACCACAACAACGATTAAATTGCAATTATAATTCACATGTGTATATCTTTATTTGACGAAAAGATCTTTCCTTAGGCTTTTACTTTACAACCGTCCTCGTGTTGTTCTTACTATTTGAACCAAGCAGCTGAAATAAATGATATAATAGAGATTAACATAATTGTAATTTGTATCATGTCACCTCAAAATCGTTTAATTTTATCCCCTGATCAGATCGTATAAATGTTAAATCAGTACCAGTAATATGACAGTTGTTATCCATTCGTTTGATGTGTTTCAGCTTTCGATTTTGACATTTGATTAGGGACTTTCCTTTTTTGTATTTTCCTCGGAGCTCAGTTTTTTTGGTGATTTTACTGTTGAATCCTAGCGAGGGAAGAACAAAAAAATAGAAAATTTGCAGATTTAACATTGTTGTGGTGATATTTACATGTACTTTCCATTTACCTTTGCAAAATTCATCATCCTCATCACTGCCATCCGCACAATAAATTTCCTGTCCATCACACAAAGATGAGTAAGGAAAACAATGGATACCATCTCTACATTTAGTGAAGCCAGATGCACAATTTCTCTCTACAATAAAAGAACTATTCTGATTAAAGAAAATGATTAGATTTCTTTTTAAAAATTAAACATAGTCTGGAAATGATGTGTAGGAAAATCGATTATTTTAACGATATTTAATAACGACAAATACAATCATAGTGGTGTAACCTGTGTAAGAGGGTTTAACTAAATGATATACCGATAAGTACAATCATAGTGCTGTAATCTATGTAAGAGGGATTTAACTAAATGATATAACGACAAATACAATCATAGTGTTGTAACCTGTGTAAGAGGGTTTTAACTAAATGAAATAACGATAAGTACAATCATAGTGCTGTAATCTATGTAAGAGGGATTTAACTAAATGATATAACGATAAGTATAATCATAGTGTTGTAACCTGTGTAAGAGGGTTTTAACTAAATGAAATAACGATAAGTACAATCATAGTGCTGTAATCTGTGAAAGAGGGTTTTTAACTAAATGATATAACGATAAGTACAATCATAGTGGTGTAACCTGTGTAAGAGGGTGTAACAAAATGAAATAACGATAAGTACAATCATAGTGTTGTAACCTGTGAAAGAGGGTTTTAACTAAATGAAATAACGATAAGTACAATCATAGTGTTGTAACCTGTGTAAGAGGGTTTTAATGATATTTAATAACGATAAATACAATCATAGTGGTGTAACCTGTGTAAGAGGGTTAACCTAAATGAAATAACGAAAAATACAATCATAGTGGTGTTACCTGTGTAAGAGGGTTAACCTAAATGATATAACGATAAGTACAATCATAGTGCTGTAATCTGTGTAAGAGGGGTTTAACTAAATGAAATAACGATAAGTAGAATTACAGTGCTGTCACCTGTGTAAGAGGGTTTTAACTAAATGAAATAACGATAAGTACAATCATAGTGGTGTAACCTGTGTAAGAGGGTTTAACTAAATGAAATAACGATAAGTAGAATTACAGTGCTGTCACCTGTGTAAGAGGGTTAACCTAAATGAAATAACGATAAGTACAATCATAGTAGTGTAACCTGTGTAAGAGGGGTTTAACTAAATGAAATAACGATAAGTACAATGATCATAGTGTTGTAACCTGTGTAAGAGGGTTTTAACTAAATGAAATAACGATAAGTACAATCATAGTGCTGTAATCTGTGTAAGAGGGTTTTAACTAAATGAAATAACGATAAGTACAATCATAGTGCTGTAATCTATGTAAGAGGGATTTAACTAAATGATATAACGATAAGTACAATCATAGTGTTGTAACCTGTGTAAGAGGGTTTTAACTAAATGAAATAACGATAAGTACAATCATAGTGTTGTAACCTGTGTAAGAGGGTTTTAACTAAATGAAATAACGATAAGTACAATCATAGTGCTGTAATCTGTGAAAGAGGGTTTTCAACTAAATGAAATAACGATAAATGCAATCATAGTGTTGTAACCTGTGAAAGAGGGTTTAACTAAATGAAATAACGATAAGTAGAATTACAGTGCTGTCACCTGTGTAAGAGGGTTTTAACTAAATGAAATAACGATAAGTACAATCATAGTGGTGTAACCTGTGTAAGAGGGTTTAACTAAATGAAATAACGATAAGTAGAATTACAGTGCTGTCACCTGTGTAAGAGGGTTAACCTAAATGAAATAACGATAAGTACAATCATAGTAGTGTAACCTGTGTAAGAGGGGTTTAACTAAATGAAACAACGATAAGTACAATCATAGTGCTGTAACTTGTGTAAGAGGGTTTTGACTAAATGAAATAACAACATGATTGATGTGTATCGACAAAGAATTTTAATCTTGAGTTAGATCCTTTACTAATTAAATAAGTGCAAATGATGGGCATAAAAGAATACAATCGTTGTCGTTAGTTCAAACAATAAAATTCAACTATTCATTATTACTTTCTAAATTGTTAGTTAGTTAACATGACATACGTATATTTGTTTAATAAATAAGTTGTTATAAAATATGAAAAAGTAAGATCACAAAAATACTGAACTCAAAGGAAAATCCAATCGGAAAGTCCATAATCACATAATAACATTGCAAAATCAAATGACAAAACATATCATAAAACGAATGGACAGAACTGTCATATTCCTGACTTGGTAATATTGTAAAACAGAAATTATTCTCCTTCTTGCAAAGCTTGTATTCCTTGCTGGTATTTGGCATAACGTTTTGTCTTTTTTGCTTTGTTATATCCACTCTTTTACGTTTATATTATGTTTTACCCTTCTAAATACCTGGTATCGAGCATTGCTAAAGATTTTCTTCCCTTCTTTTCGTACAGAATGCAATGTATTTTTGTCATAAGAAACATACAAAGGCCATAAACAGTGAAGTATAGACGACTTTTATTATTTGTTTTTTCGTTTATTTTCATGTTGAACATAGGTTTCTATGGTCTCTTTAATATTTCCGAAAGATGATTGGTTTTGCCATTTTAAACATCTGTTTTGTCTCTCCAATCTTTATGTTTTGTTTTCGGCAATTGTTGTGCTTTAAAATCAGACTTGTAAACTCATACCTTTGCAGAAATCTTCATTTTTATCGCTTCCATCTGGACAAACGTGCCTCCGTCCATCACAAAGGGACACATCGGGGAAACAATGAATACCATCCCTACATTTAGAGTGCCCCGAAGCACATGCATGTACTGTAATGAAACGTTTGTAATTGTAACAACAGTTTCCTGAATTACTGAGGCCAAGTGCGACGTTGCTAATTTAAAGTTTTCGTTTGAATGGTTTTACCCTTGTAATTTTGGGGCCCTTTATAGCTTGTTGTTCGGTGTGAGCCAAGGCTCCGTGTTGAAGGCCGTACATTGACCTATAATGGTTTACTTTTATTAATTGTTATTTGGATGGAGAGTTGTCTCATTGGCACTCACACCACATCTTCCTATATCCATTATCATTTTCAAAATTTTTATTTACTTGATTTCAATTATGACAATATTTGTCCTGAACTACTGAGTCTAAGTACAACGTTGCTGATTTAAGGTTTTCTTAAAGTTGCATCATTATTTTTAACATTTTGATTAACTTCATTAAAATTTTATTAAAATGTAAAAAAAGCTGCTGTGTTGAATGAGATATTCTGATAAGACGTGTTTCTTTCACTTATGTAAACAACATCGTGACAAAATTCTCGATATATTTATACTTAGCGCAGACTCAGAGATACATAATAATGAATGTTACAATATACCTCCCACGTAAATCCACATGTGTCCGAGAATATGTACAAACGCTTTACCGATATTTTTTTTAAACTGAAATTGAAATAAGACTACAAAACGTTTATTCTTATTTGAATGTTTTAAAGAAAAAAATTAGAAATCTACAAATCAAAATAGAATAACATTAAGCTAAAGTTCATGATTGCTTTTGGCGCATTTGAGTCATTTCAAAACATGACGTCATACATATGAAAATGCTGAAGCTGGAGGTTTTTCCATTACGTAAACCATTCAAATTCGTATACTATTACATTAAAATGATTCTTTGAGGTAGGTGTTGTTTTATGCTAAGGTCACACGTAATTCGAATTAGATTCGCATTAACTAATTCGAATTAGTTTAATTCGCATTCGGAACGTTTCACGTCCTAACGTCAATTCTAATTCGAATTACAATGCGCGTAAAATTCGCTTTACTGTCCAAACGACGTTAACTTTTAATTCGTATTCACAAAAGCGTATTTCTAATGCGAATAAGTTAATTCGAATTAGCCAATTCGAATCAAATCGAATTAAAAAAGAAGAGTTTGTGAACGCGATTTGCGAGTTCGATTCGCATTCGATTCGAATTCACTTCGAATTTAATGTCCGTGTAAACGAGGTATAATTATCTATTCTAATGCATTATTCGCATATTTACAGATTTCAGCAAGTCAACATGGCTGTTCCTTAGATACGAGATGCCATCTTTGGATTTGACCATAACTGACGAGAAAAACATTAAGATAAAAAATAACAAATGTTCGGTTTAATAATTAAAAGAATAAAGTTAATTTTTTTCTAACGGTTATTTACGAATTAATTCATGCAAGCTACAGATTTATTATGAAGTTTGAGCTTTGTCTAACAGGGAGTAAAAAAGAACAGAAGCACACACGGCATTCCCACCCTCGCTTCAGTTTTTAAATGACCGTATTTTTCCTATAAGAATCGAAATAATTCATGGAAGCCATAGATTTATTGGAAATTTACACATGACCTGGGCCGTGATATTCGAATTTTATCCTGAGCGTTAGCGAGGGATAACATTAACGCATATATCACGGCCTTGGCCATGTGTAAATTTACAACAAGTGTTTGGCTTCCATGAATTATTTCTTAATCAGACATGTATATGCTTTTATTCAACGCGTTATTTCTTTAATGACAGTTTATTCATAGGTAGTGAAATTATTCAGCAGCCTTAAACCGGTTGAAGCATTCTTATTCATAACTTCAATTTTTGATTTTTTAATTCATGCATTAATATAGAAATTTAATTACATTTACAAAACTCAGGATCCTCATCACTTTGATCAACACAATCAATTTTAGGAGACCATCTGTATCCGTCACACAGACGATTGCGATTAATACACTGGATACCGTCTCGACATTTCACATAGTCGTTGGCACACTCGTGTACTGAAAAAGATAAATCCAGCAAACAAAATTTACTGCAACTAAACTTAACTTGCATCTCACTTTATTTTTTTATATACAAACCATATATATATTTGGTACTCCTCAGCAAATCCGTATGGTAAAGTTCTGAACCACAACTACCTCATGTCGAAGAACTCTTTTACCAATTGAAAATTTTCTTGAGATCCAGATTCGTTTGAACACCACAGTTCTAGTTTTATGTCAATTATGTGTACTTGCTTATTTACGGCCGTCACTCGGCTAACCCAGAGATTGGTCGGTTAATCTATATTGAGTATGCGGCTATATCGGCGGTTGGTCTGTTAATAGGGTTGGCTAAAGTCTGTTAATCAGGTGTTATCGAGAAAATCATTGAAAGTTCAGCATGTTTCATTGTATAACTTTCTAAATATATTTTCATCATCAAAAGTATTCATGTCTAACAAAACAATTCAATGTACTGAATTCAGTGGTGTAATTATTATTTTTCTAGCTTTGATGTACGATCTATTAAATGAAAAGGCGGACTACTCATCAATAAATTTATACACATTTTACACACATAAAATGTACACAAAATGACACATTGGTTAAATTTACTTGCATTCAATATTTTGAACATCGAAAAAAGAAAGGCATTATGTTTGTCAACCATATTGATATCATTGTGTGAAAAATCTACACGAAAATCTGTATTTTGGTGACATAAATAAATCTTTATTTAAAACCTGGTCTGTTAATGGGTCGGATGTATACAACCCGGTCTGTTAATTGGTCTGTTAAGAATTATGAATGGCAATAAAAGTATAATTTTATTGCTATATGGGGTGTTATCGGATCAAATGAGTAGGCTCAAGACGAGCGGCTAAAATATACGAAAACAACACATGAGCAATGAAACATAACACATACGGAAACAACACATGAAATTGAAAATTGATAAAAATGGTTTCAAAAAGTGTAATATTAAAGTAATATTAATTTCATCCAAGAATGATCGCATATGTCATGTTGATTCTGTTTAATTGTCATGAATGACACAAATTTGTCATCTACATTGGTAACCAGTATATAAATCAGAGAAAAACGTTGTAATGTAACTAAACATCAGTAAGTAAAATATATTAGGATGACAAAATATATAAAAAATAAAGAAAGAATAATGAGTAAGATAAATAAAATGTAGAAAAAAATGACATAACAATTTAAAGAATACAGAAATAAGCAATACCCCCAATCCGGACCTCATGGTATACACGAGAATCTGGATGGAAACGCAGAATATAGAATAATATATAAGGACAGTAGAGAGTGATACATTGCTAAAAACGAGAGAAAAAGAATACTTGTTTAAGAATACACACATGAAACACCGATGGCTGTTGAAACAGTAACGGATTGCGATGTACTTATATTGGTGACAAATTCTAGAAGTTTACATGCGGACAACTATGGTGGCAAGTTAATGCCATTTTGCGTTTTAGCGTTTTCGCCTTACATATTCTATATGGCGAAAACGCGAAATTGCGAAGTCGTAAACGCGGAAACGAGAAACCGATTTCTCGTTTTCGACTTCGCGTTTTCGCGTTTTCGACTTCGCGATTTCGCGTTTTCGCCGTATAGAATATGAAAGGCGAAATCGCGAAAACGCGAAATGGACTTCACCGGCCACCATAGACAACTGTAGTTCTCCTCTGCACTTATGTAGAAAGGAACTAAACGGAATAAAATGAATTGAAACTTGACATAACCCAATGTAGCTGCATTCGCTCCTTTCCGTTTACTTCTTTAGAGTGATTTGTAAACAACATATGATTGAGTAATAGAAGAAAAGAACCAATTGGATGATGCTGACGAATTAGGGTTTAACGTCCAGTAACAAAAATCATGTTCATATGTGTCACAGTGAACGAGAACAAATTATATATACCCTGTGTTGTATAAGAAAGACACTTTCAGTCGGAATTGAGAACGTGCTTCTTCGAACAGACACAAAAATTAAGACTGATTGAAAACGTCAATAAACAATTCATGCATATTCCATATCACGCTATATTGAAGTGACACACCCTTCAATAAAATGCATAGAAAGTCAAAATAAAAATGCTCTTTCTAGGATACTGTTGCACCGTATTGTCATTTTTGTTTACTCAGGAACAGCTCATTCTTAAATTTTTCAAGGGGAAAATATTAAGGTAGCAAAATTATTGTCGTGGCTAGATAACTCTTAACTGACACAATTTCGATTGTCCAACCCATTAACAGACTTTATTCCCATAATTTTCACTAAAACGTGGTATTATTCACGTTATTTTACAATTATGAAATACTTACTAATGTCAATTTATTTTTTAGAACCACAGTACTATTTTTTGTCCTTTAAATGATATCTAAATTTGTTTGTTTCGCTATTTATTAAAAAAATTGCTATGCGTATAAGCATAAATACTACATACTTGCGCGACGCCTTTTAGTTTTACTGAAAACTGCGCAGACTAAGAAATGTTTTTACAAGTGCAAAATGTTCTATGATAGATATTATTTTGTCAGACACTTTTAATTTTTTGATTTGGTTCTTATAACATGCCAAAAATCTGTATATTTAATAGAGTTTAACATTAAATTAAGCGTTTTACTCTTAACAGACGTATAACCAACCCGATTAACAGACCAACCGCCCATATAGCCGAATACTCAATATAGATTAACCGATCAATCTCTCGGTTAGCCGAGTGTCGGCCGTGTAATTAGACAAAGAAACTTTCAAGTTTAGTTTAATTAATTGATAATGTCGCATGCTGTACAAAATAGACCACGCGGGATTAATCAAAAACATTTGTTCACAATATAGAAAAAAAACAGATTCACATAACAAGTATTCCGAAACGTTTTCATGTATGTCTAAATATTTATCAAGTTATTAATCATATAATTGATTCCGAGTATATGGAAAGCCTGTATGTAGTTTTGTTATCGTCCATTGCATCTTTCTTAGTTGTATTTACCACATTACCATACTTTGTTCTTTCATTGTATATGTACCTCCCAATCTTAAGGGATACAAAAACGAGGAAAAGAACAGATTTTTTTTCAACTGTACAATTCTTGTATTAAAAAAATAATAATGTGGCAGCTAGCATCAGTTAAAAAGTAAACAAGTTGTCATCTTTTGATTACCACAACAAGACAACTAGCGCTTATAAAGGATGTGCTTTTATTTTTTTTATTCGAGCGTCACTGATGAGTCTTTTGTAGACGAAACGCGCGTCTGACGTGTATATATAATTTTAAGCCTGGTATCTATGATGAGTTTATTTTTTATCTTTAACCTAGATTTCGAGATTTTTTGAACGTCTAAGTCGTATACAGATTTACATTTATTCAGACATTTCATCAAAATGGCTGCTGAAAAATGACGTTCTCGGTATGTTTACATCCAACATTCATGTATATAGTTATGATGCGGTCTTATCGTTTGTAGTTTTAATCCTATTTTTTATTTACTATTCGTATGTAAAGTAAAGATATTTGATCACCTAGTTCATTTGTATGATTTCAGTTTAAAGCAACTATATGCACAGGATTTATTTGTAAAAACAGTTCGCATGATTTGATTTAGAAGAAACAATCGATTTCTCGTAATTGTTATAACATACACCAAACAACAGCATTACAAACTTAATCCCGATTTATATTCAGTTTTGTAAAAGAAAGTTACCTGTGACATCACTTTTTGGGGCGTTGATACATCCGTGTGACGCATTACTCGTAATTTTATTATACTGGGTTTTTTTAACTGTCGAAAATTAATTCTAGGTGTTTGTTGTTATTCTGTAGTCAACTTGTCGAAATGTACAAATGTATTTAATTGTTCATGTATTTCTCTTTCCTGAGTATTCTAACAGTTAGTTGTACTGAATTGTTGTCATATAATGTCATGTTAGCGGTATTTGTTACATTGCAGTAAAGTGGGTTTAACACACCAACTTTTTCTAAAAATCCTGTACCAAGTCAGAACATGACAGTTCTTATCAAATATTTCGTTTCTATGCATGTTGCAATGGTGTTTATTTTTGTTGCAAATCAGTGTTACTGTTTTCCGTTGTTTTCCTCTTATAGTTGATGTGTTTCCATCGTTTTCAGTTTGTAACCCGGATTAAATTTTTTTAATCGATTTATGACATTTGAACAGCGGTATTCTACTGTATCCTTTATTTGTTACCTTAATCAGATAATTAAGTAAATAAAAAAAAGAAAACACATACCCCTACAGAATGCCGGATCTTCATCACTCCAATCGTTACAGTTATACCAGGTACCCCCTCTATAGTCACCATCGCATAATCCCCACAAAGGAAAGCATTCATTACCATCACGACATTTAATATAGCCTTCACTGCATGTCTGGTCTGTTATCAAAGTAATAGAAGAGACATATTAAGGAAAGCATTCATTACCATCTCGACATTTAATATAGCCTTCCCCGCATGTCTGTACTGTTATCAAAGTAATATAAAAGACAGATTAAGGAAAGCATTCATTACCATCACGACATATGATATAGCCTTCACTGCATGGTTGGTCTGTTATCAAAGTAATATAAAAGACAGATTAAGGAAAGCATATTATGTATACAGTTATCCAAAGACACATAAAACAGCTGTGTTCCACTTAGATCTTAGATACAATTTTGGGGCCCTTAATAGCTTGTTGTTCGGTGTGAGCCAAGGCACCGTGTTGAAGGCCGTACCTTGACCTATAATAATGAACTTTTATAAATTGTTATTTGGATGGAGAGTTGTCTCATTGGTACATGTACTCATACCACATCTTCCTCTACCTAGCTTGGATTCCCCTTTTACCACTTTACCTTTGAACGCGGTATTTTTCTTATTACTTTTGATAACTTCTATTAATAGTATTATTTTATCAATTTTAAATATTAAGAAAATGGTCCCTGTTCCAAAAGTGTTTGCATATTGAACCAAAAAGAGGATTTAAAGATAGTTGTCTATTTAAATTATGATGCGTTTCTGATAAAAATTGAATACACTAGTCCATCGAAAAGAATTTCAGGATTTTCAAATTATTGAACTCGTCCGCAGTTATGGAGTTTTGAATTATGGACCATGACTTAAATATGTTAAGGAAGTGGGAAACAAACTTCATGTCCAAAGTCAGGAGCCAGTAATTCAGTGGTTGTCGTTTGTTTATGTGTTGGCACTTTGTTTTTTGTTCAGATTATGTACATAAATTAGGCCGTTAGTTTTCAAGTTTGAATTGGTTTACATTGTCATTTCGGGGCCTTTCATAGCAACTGACTATGTGGTATGGGCTTTGCTAATTGTTGAAGGCCGTACGGTGACCTATAGATATTAACTTCTGTGTCATTTGGTCTCATGTGGAGAGTTATTTCATTGGCAATCATACCACATCTTTTTTTTATATTCATGCACTTTGCAGTAATGGCATTTATAAAAAACAAAAAGAGGGACGAAAGATACCAGAGGGACAGTCAAACTCAAAGATTGAAAAATAATTGACAACGCCATGGCTAAAAATAAAAAGACAAACAGACAAATAATAGTACAGAAGACACAGCATAGAAAACTAAAAACTAAGCAACTCGAACCCCACCAAAAACTCGGGGACCTCAGGTGCTTCAAAGGATAAGCTGATCCTTTCCACATGGGGCACCCGTCATTTGCTTATGTTATTTCAAATCAGGTTAATATTCTTATTGGTAGCACGGAACATATCCGATATCATCTGTGAAACGGTTATTTCATAACGGTCAACCAACTCGTGATGGCGTAAAATTTACAAAGGGATGATTTCAACATCACCATTTGGAACTACTGGTTTAATAGCTTCCTTTTGAGCAGCAATCCTTTATCAATGAAATCATGATAGATAATAGATGATAAATACTTTTACAAAAATCTGGGTCCTGGTCACTTTCATCATTACAATACGCAGGGTCGCCATCACATAAGCCTTTTGCGTTGAAACATTGTTTTCCGTCCCGACATTTCCTCCAACCATTCCAACCACCCCAGCCATCAAATTCAGGACAACTTTGTTCTGTAATAAGTTTTACAAATACTAATATAAAAAAGTAAAACAACAAAAATACCGAACTGCGAGGACAATTCTTATGTAGAAAATGATGGAGAAAACATGGTTTTACAGCTGGCTAACCCTCTCATTTGTATGACAGTCACATGCAATGTTTGTTTTTCACTCGAAATATAATTGATATTCTATATAAGTTTCCAATAATACGAACATCATTTGGCTTTAAGCGTTCGTTAGGAGAATAAATTTACTTAAACATTTCGGATGCATAGACATTTATACAAATATATTTCTCAATATTTTTAACAACCCGTTACTTCCTTCCTATCATTTCTTTATCTTTTTACGTTACTCTACAGCTAGCTCAAAGTACGTTGATTTTGTTGAACGAAGAACTGATTTCTCAAAAGATGCTAAGAAAGGGCTATGAATCAATCAAATTAAGGTCATCACTCAAGAAATTTTATGGTCGCCATCATGAGCTGATTGGCCATTATGACAAAAGTGTGTCAGAAATCATATCTGTTATTCTTCCTCAGTCATAAATACTTTCCATCATTACCGAACTGAACAAAGGGATAACACGACGGGTGCCGTATACGGTGCAGAAAATGCGTACCCTTCCGAAGCACCTGATTCCACTCCCGGTTTTTAGTGGAGTTCGTGTTGTTTCTTATTTATTGCTTATAACTGTTGATGTAAATGTCCTTTGGTTTTGTGAGTCTGTTTACTCCTTGTTTTTGATTGTTATTGTCTTTGGTTGTACGACAATCTGATCTTTTACACGTTTTATAAGATATTTTAACATTAAATCGTTTAAAATTTATTACGAATTGATCCTCTCTGCAGGATAGATACATCATTCTGCGATTGACCTCTTTCAAAAACCCAGTTCTACCGCTGAGAATAACCGGCATCAAATACTCTTACGAAAATAGAAGAAAAAAACATTTGAACTTAAAATCAAGAAAGGTCCACAATAAAACACCCATTACCATCTAATTGTGGTTAAACTATCATGACTTAGCAAACAATTTCAGTTTTTGAAACAATTACTTGTTAAATTTGATGAATTTTAAAGAAATGAGAGAAAGTTCCATTCGTGTCTTTCAAGTAAAACAGTCTTATCCATAGACCTGCAATCCATCAGAAACACTACAAACCTTATGTTAGTAAAAGAGGGACGAAAGATACCAGAGGGACAGTCAAACTCATAAATCGAAAATACACTGACAACGCCTGGCCAAAAACGAATGAAGACAAACAGACAAACAATAGAACACATGACACAACATAGAAAACTCAAGAATAAGCAACGCGAACCACAACAAAAACTAAGGGTGATCTCAGGTGCTCCGGGAGGGTAATCGTATAACGTCCAAGCTCACCGTGCTTTTCCAAATCGGTTTACGATATTCGAATATCGGTAAACTAATTTTGTCATAACTTAAAACACCGTTCTCTTGAGTAACTTTCGTCTAGTTCGGAGTTTAATTTTTGAATAATTAAACACGCATTTTATTGTCAGAACTGTAGTGGTTTAATGATGAGTGTGTCCCTTCACAGAACTTTGTTTTTTTTGCATGTATCAAATGGCACACTCTAAATGGATGTCTTATATTAAGATGTCTGATCTATACATTGGTATAAACAATAGTATCAACTTTAAGGAAATTATTGTATTAAATGTTTTGGATGATGAGGAGGACCAACAATTTGATTTGAGAATATAAACAGTAACAGATGTTAAAATCAGGACAGTTTGGGAGGAAATCTTCTCAAACGAATAAGCTATGTAAAGTCGAAGATTGAAATAAATATTTCTGTTGTTAAACAGATACATAAGAATAATGTGCTCTAAGATTTAATCAGGAGGTAATGTTCACTGTTGGTCATGAGTATTGTATTGTTATTCTTTCAGTCTGGTTCAATACATCTATAATCGAGTGAATACCGGGACAAGCACGGATAAAGCTAGCTCATAACAGCTTTATTTAATCGTCCAAAGGAGTAGGTCCGGGAAGGGCCTATTTTGGCCTCAAATTTTAGGTTTATCTGACGAAAGAATTTGGACACTTTTTAAACACTATTGTCTATTTCAGTTGACTCAATAAGTTTATGCGAAGGATTTTAACTGATTTACTCATTAAAAACGCTTCGATTCAAGCTTAAATATGAAAAATCTATCAAATACGCCAAAAAATGTCACTTTTCAGATGTTTTTTGTCAAAAATGACAGTCGCTGCATCCGTGTTCATCCTCAACCCTTATATATGTTATGTATTATCATCAAATACAACTTACATTTCAATATTAAGAATGAACACAAATTCGGCCACTTTCGTTTAAGACGGAAACCGTCTAAAATTTAATAATAATACTAAAATTGTAAAGATTTGATTTTCACTAATTTAGAATGATTTAATGATGCTAGTACCCGATATATGTGCTTTGTATATTCAAAAACAGCCCATATGTATGTAGCAGAAGCATTCTAATTCCAATAAATAACTAAAATTTTACATGTTAACAATTTTGTAAAACTGCTATATTTTGTGGGCAAAAAGAGGCCTTACTAGACCTACTCCTTTCCTAAATATATACACGAATAACCTGTATTTAAGTGACATTGACATTATGCAAAAGTATATCTCCTACACATGTTGACTTGGTATTGACACATATGGACGGTTTCAAAAGAAGAGCGAAAGGTAGCAGAGGGACATTAAAACTCACATATCGAAAAAGAAACAAACACATTATGGCTAGAAAAAAGAAAAAGACAAAAAGACATATAATAGAACATAAGAGTACTAGAATATATGCCAATCGTGATTATTTAAGATTTATAATTGTCAATTCTGTATTTCTTTATAGTTTATCTATATTGATTATTACGCTACGCTTATACATGTTTTGAGTATACGGACTTAATTTACATGTGTATGCACGTGCACCTGGCATTAAAACAGGATTTTGAGAAAGAACAACTGAAATCGACAGTACATTTTTTTTACGGTCTTGATCAAGAATTCCTTGATCGACATAAATAAAGGCAACAGTAGTTTACCGCTGTTGGAAATTCATAAATCGATTGACAATTAAAAACTACTCGAGTTACAAACTAAAACTGAGGGAAACATATCTAATATAAGAGGAGAACTACGACACAACAGTAACACAACATTAAAATCTAACCCACAGAAACGAACTATAATATTACAATGGCCATTTCCATGACTTGGTACAGGACATTTTTATAACAAAAAGGTGGATTGAACCTGGTTTTGTGGTATGCCAAACCTTCCGCTTTTATGGCAATGTTATATATAACATTAAACTCATATCTTTTTGATTGAACTCACTTTCGACATGTTTTTGAAGTATTCGATTTTTTAGATGTTAGAATAGACAAGAGATCTGTAATCTTACCGATTGTTTTCTTTTTCTGATGGTGATATTTTTTTAAAGCGTAAATTGGCATTGCTGTGATGCATTAAAACAGATAACGGTTTCTCGTAACATGTCTAACTCATTTTAGAGTTCGTGCGGTCTCCTCTTTTTTAATTTGTTACATTGATATTTCTCTCCCTAGTCGCTTTCGAGATATGAACATCGATACTGTAGCCTGAATTGTACTTACTAGACATGGTGTGCGTTATGTAAGTGAAATAAAAATGAAATAATTCGAAGGTACACCTGCCATCATACTAAGACATATAAATTCTGCTTTCGACCCGATCAATCTATACTCTATAGAAAAGAAGATGTGGGATGATTGCCAATGAGACAACTGTCCACAAGAGACCAAAATGACACAGACATTAACAACTATAGGTCACCGTACGGCCTTCAACAATGAGCAAAGCCCATACCGCATAGTCATCTATAAATGGCCCCGATATGACAATGTTAAACAATTCAAACGAGAAACTAATTGCCTCCTATAAATACAAAAATGAACGAAAAACAAATATGTAACACATAAACAAACGACAACCACTGAAGTCCTGGCTCCTGACTTGGGACAGGAACACACATAAATAATGTGACGGGTTAAACATGTTAGCGGAATCCCAACCTCCCCTAACCTGGGACAGTGGTATAACAGTACAACATAATAATGATGTCTGCTGATTGGGAAAGCAGTATTTCATGTGAATCTCTAAAGGGTAATCATTTACATTCATATGTTTGTCTTAAATGGATTTTTTGAATTCGAATATACGTAAGCTATCGATTATCGGCTTGACAGACAAAAATAAGGATTAATATGCATGGAATTGCACGAGGTCGCACGATCACCAAATTTATTCATAATTCCATACGGCGAATGCAGATAATTTTTTCATATACTAGTACCTAAAATTTACTCACGTTTACAGAACTCTGGGTCTTCGTCACTATGGTCTGGACAATTATATGTTCCTGCACGATCACAGAGCCATTGAGACATGAAACAGTGTACACCATCCCTACACTTAGTGTAACCAGGCTCACAATTTTGATCTATTACAAAAACAGATACTCAAATGAATAGTTTTACACTAGTAAGGGCATTTTATAGCTTGCTGTTCCCTTTGAGCCTAAGTTCCGTATTGAAGACGGTATTTTAATATCTTAGAGGTTATTCTTAGGTTGTAACCTGAATGGAGAGTGGTCTTATTGGTACTCACACCTCATCTTCTGATACTGTTGAGTCATTAGTATTCGTCGGACACCAATTTTCGTGGATTTCTTGGACATAGGGACAAAACGAATTGAAATGATCAACGCTATGCAAATTTTTCTAAAGAAATGCATGTTGACTTTGTCAAAACTACGAATTCAAATATCCATGATTATGCAAGTTTTCCTCTTTCCACAAGAATTGGTACCCACGAAAATAAATGAATCTACAGTTATCTAGATACTTAAATTCCCCAAAATAAATGGCCACAGGTACAAAGAGGGTAACATAATAATTTATCTAACTATACATAAAGTCAAATACAGACAACAATGATAAAACAAATAGAAAAAAAAAACCATTATAATTACATAACGAGTGCTATTTATTTTTTATATGCAAATATTCTACAAAGGAAATAGCTTTCTGACACCTACATTAATAGACATATAAAATATATATTAAGTTCATCAATAAACATTTACGAAATACTGATAACTTTTAATATCAGTAATCCAGATTCAAATGGCAACATTTGCATGTCAATCTTATTGGTTGTATTTTCCCATCTTACATACATATGTATCAAATGATAATATATACAAGTTCAGCCCTTACCTCTACAAAAGTCAGGATCTTCGTCACTTTGATCAAGGCAGTAAGTGTTATCCCCATCACACAGATCTTGTAATGGGAAACATTGGATGCCATTTCTACATTTAGCATAAGTAGAAGGACAAATCTGTGCTGTATTGTATACAATTAATTATGTAATGATACAAACTAAATCGTTTCACCTTACTGACAGACAGCATCGTAAATTTAATGATAGATCATATCAGGAATATAAGCGACATAATTGAAGAAGTATTTTGTGTTTTGTTGTATTGCCAAGCAGGCTGTTTGCGAAAATGTATAACATTAATATCAGTGGTACAACCTTTTGCATTAGCGATAATCTATACGCGAGAATCACTATCTACTTCATTTAGATATTAAATAAGTATTTCAAACAGATTAAAAGTTTAATGAATCGTTATTGTCCCATTTTATTTATAACTACCTCTGCAGAACTCAGGATCTTTGTCACTACCATCTTTACAGAGCGCTGCCGTACCATCACATAACGATATAATAGGGAAGCATCGAATCCCGTCCCTACAACGGATATAATCATTCGGACAACGTCTGTCTATTTGAGAAAAAACATAATTGATGAAATAGCGATATCCTATCTAAATATTAAACTTATTTTTAAATTCAGTTTTTTAAATACAATTTTACGGTAACCAAATATCTCTTTTTAAATCTTAGGATTGTTTTATATTTTCAGTCCTTGACACGTAAACTGCTGTTTTGATAAGAAGAAAAGGATAAAATTACACAAAATAGAAGTCTTCATGATTTATTAATGAAATTGAGGATTAAACGTCCTTTGAACACACATGATAGAAAGATAGTCAAAGTGGTAAACAATTAATGTTAATCGGACTACTTTTTTTATCATCTAATAATTTCAAAGTTTACAATACTTCTGAATCGAGATTCTTTTTCCGATTAAAGTGTCCAAATACAATTCTGAGCGTGTACGCATGCACGTTATGTATACTTAATTTCTTGTTTGGCCTACATTAATGATATTTCTATCCCTAAAATGAATGTGACTGCAATTAAAAAAGAAAAGAAATGTTGTGCTTGATCGTTTTCATGAGACAAAGTTCACATTTTTATAATTCATACAAACCTGCAGCGTCCACTCTGCTTTTCAAAATGCAACTGTTCACAAAAACAAGAAAAGCGTAGTATTCGAATTTCAGCGTCATGTTTGCAACCTAAAAGATAACACTGAAATGTTGGTACATTTGTTAAAAAAAATAAAAAGACATAAATAATACAGAATTCCATGGAAAGTCCGTAATCAAATCGGAAATTCAAGAGCTCAAACACATGAAACGAATGGATAACAACTGTCATATTCCCGACTTGGAAGAGGTATTTTCTTAAACATTGTGTTTTTATATGAGCTTTTTGTGGATCGAAGTATTGTTATATATATTTATTTTGCATTGTGAGTAAAAGGTTGTAATCCACACATCTACCTTCGTTTTTTATGTATCTGTATCTGTATCTGTATAGTACTGGAAATGAACTCAAAATACTGAGTTAAACTTATCCAGGAAGTTTGTGTGCGCCCCTGATGTAACTTGTCGCGCGATATAACTGCCTTAAAACTTTCCACAGTTCAATTACAGTTCTTGGCAGTATGTGGTAGTAAGTTCCAATAAATGATAATTGTGGAAAAATCGAATTTTTATAATTGCCAGTATTTATTGGTAAAAGTTTTATTTGTTTGACGTTTGAAGTTCTGGATGGTCTATTATTGAATTCTATGTGTTGATCAGTGGGGATGGCTACCAGGTCGTTCACTATTTTGTATTTCGTAATAAATTTTGACCCAAGAAATTAACAGCCTTCGTGTTTTAAAGGTAAATAATTACATAAGATGTATGTTTCATTATAACATTGTATAATACTTTATTCTGATTGGCTAATCGCACATCACATGTTATTCCTTCAGCAATTGCATACCTCAATAAAAGTTATCATCCATGATAACACTTGGTCACACAATAAAGTGCACTGGTGAATTAAATTTAAAAATATATACAATTCGTGTTTCTGTGATCATAGCTAACAAATGTAATTATAAGTATTGAATGCTTCTTTCTGTAAATTCAAAGGGTTGTAAAAGCGTTGACCGCTTCTGCGCTTCATACAAAATGTACTTTGGTCATCGCTTTTACACCCCAATGAAGTTACAAAAAGAAGCATTCAATTCGTAAATATTAATCCGACAAAACAAGTACTTATTTTTGTCTATTAGGAAGCCACAGCACGCCTCCGGGTTTGGGATTTTCTGGCTGAATAAAAACCCAATCGTGACCTTGGGTGTTATCTACTCTTTTGTCGCATTGTTGTCTATTTACACATTTTGCGTTTCCATTCACAAGTTTATTTAAAACAGAAAGTAGATCGGAGCCAATTTATTTCTTTGAAAGTAATGCTTGGACACAGGATCTATACTTTTCAAAGTTACGAAATGAAAATAGAGCGCAAATTGCTTTATTTTTTATTGAGGGAGGATACTTTCTCGACAAAAGTTGATAATGTGGTGATGAAGCCAAATCTATTTCTATATATTTTCGGACTTGATAAGGGTATTGTTTTGTTACTGTACTGACGTATCGCTTATATGCATTACATCAGATTTCTTTTTTTTTCTTTCAAAGTTACAGTAAATAGGTGAAATTAGGAATTACACGTAATTACTAAACATGTCAGTAAATACCTGTAATCACTAGTCAATTTAGTAATTACATGTATTTACTAGTTGTTTCAGTGATTACAAGTATTTACTTATTTTTTTTGTTGTTGTCATTTTTACAGCTATTTACTAACTTCATGTTTTGGTTTAAAAATTAAAGACTTAATTCAAGATATCAAATAAGAAAGTAAGGGGTAAGGATTTTAGGGGCTTACTAAAAGGATCAAGGATTATAGGGCAGATTAAAAGTGCATACTCTTTATTGTTTGTGAATTGAATCTGGAAAATGATTGTTTTATAAGTTTTGAAACTCCCTAAGAATCATTTCAGCATTCAAGACAATGATATCAAACCAAAATTGAGACATACATTTTTGAGAAATTCATAGGCAACTTAGCCAGCTCTTTTTTTAAGAAAGACATTAGATTATGGCAAATTTGGTTAAATGATCTTGAGAATTCTTAAAATCTCATAATTTTGTTATATTAAAATCTCCATCAGGCATACTCTGCATATCAACTTGTCCTATGACATGAGTTAAATTTCTTTTACAAAATATGTTTAACTACGATTTTTTTTTGTCACACATTTGCGATGAAGCTGACATTCTTCACAATCAAATTTATACAAATTAATGGCGTTAAGAGTCACATTTTCATATTTCCGTGTTTTTATGAGTTTTTCAAGACCTCAAAACTGAAGCTTATATACCTGCAACAACATTTTATCATCGTTTCTTCCTGTATAAGAATGATCTTTTTGTGGATTGAATAAGTCAACTAAATGGTCCATCTCTTTTTTAATACTTTCAATGTTGACATTTTTTTCCTTTTCGTCGAGCCTGCGTTTTTTGTCGCAAAAGCGAACCAACATTAATTCCGTCAACAGCGGCGTCCACAAATATTCGCTCTGTGGTTAAAGTTTTTTTTTTAATTTTGATAACTTTCTTAAATTATCCTGGATTTCTATCAATATTGAACAGAAGCTTGTTTATGATCATATTAAGATAATATGTAGAAGGTTTAAAAAATCATTTTAAAATCAGTTATTACTGGTAATTACTGCATTGTACTGGGCAGTTTTAGGAATTAAAATTGAGAAAGGAAATGGGGAATGTGTCAAAGCGACAACAATCGACCATAGAGCAGACAACAGCCGAAGGCCACAAATTGGTCTTCAATGTAGTGAGAATTCCCGCACTCGTAGGTGTCCTTCAGCTGGCCCCTCAAAAATATGTATACTAGTACAGTGATAATGGACGTCATACTAAACTCCGAATTATAAACAAGAAACGAAAATTAAAAATCATACAAGACTAACAAAGACCAGAGGCTCCTGACTTGGGACAGGCGCAAAATTGCAGCGGGTTTAAACATGTTTATGAGATCTCAACCCTCCACCTAAACCTGTAGCCAATGTAGAAAAGTAAACGCATAACAATACGCACATTAAAAGTCAGTTCAAGAGAAGTCCGAGTCCGATGTCAAACGATTTAACAAAAGAAAAGAAATAAAATGCCAATAATAAATAAATAACAACAGACTAATAGCAGTTAACTGACATTACTTGTATTTATTAAGTGCCTCGCGAATTACATGTAATTCCTAAATTTTAGTGATTACATGTAATTTTTAATTCACCGATGTACTGTAACATATATATATATATATATATATATATATATATAATATTTTTAAATTTGCAAACTACATTTCACATCAAATAATAACAGTTCGTTAAAATATTGTCACTAGCGCTTTCATGCCTTCTGGCAATCTTCAGGCGACGTTTTAACAATGTCC